>NC_069397.1:16661207-16968603 GCF_027475565.1 Acinonyx jubatus
TAAATAAAGTTATATAAGGTAATACTATTATTTCAAAGGTTATAAATACAAAAATGTAGTGAACACTGCAGATCTCACATTACTACAGAATGCAATATTAAGTTAATGTAATTAGCTACCTAGCAAACAATAATAGTGAAGACTCCTGGAAGAAATGGTGTGGTACACTGGCGAAATCTGTATGTATGTTAATTTTCATTCATTCTTCAACTTCTCATCCCAAATACAAACAAATACAACTAGCTTTCTGTTAGCCCATTGGATAAAGTCACTAGAATCTATAACTCTGACATCAGACTCACTGACATTTTAATGCTGCCCGCCCTGCTTTAGCTGTTTTTCAGATTAGTGGAAAAGAGCATAGAAGATTATTTCTAGTCAACATCTTAATTTCGTCAGTGCATAAATTAAAATGTACAGTCAACTTTACCTCAAGGCTGCCAGACAGACTTCAGAGTCCCCCTGCCCACTCCCAACACACACACACACACACACACACACACACACACACGAAACACACACAACACACAGCTTTCTTCATGACCTGAAGAAAGGCACATAGGTCTTTTCCCTATTAAGAATTTTTACCTCAGAGAAACAACCAAAAGATCAGATAAATGGAGGAGTTAGAGAAGCAAAGAAACTTAAAAATAAAAAAGATTTAGGGGTGCCTGCCTGGCTCAGTTGGTACAACATATGCCTTTGATCTTGGGGTTGTGAGTTCAAGCCCCACATTGGGTGTAGAGATGACTTTAAAAATAAAATCTTTAGGGGCACCTGGGTGGCTCAGTCAGTTGAGCGTCCGACTTCGGCTCAGGTCATGATCTCGCGGTCCGTGAGTTCGAGCCCCACGTAGGGCTCTGTGCTGACAGCTCAGAGCCTGGAGCCTATTTCAGATTCTGTGTCTCCCTCTCTCTCTGACCCTCCCCATTCATGCTCTGTCTCTCTCTATCTCAAAAATAAATAAACGTTAAAAAAAAAACCATTAAAAAAAATAAAATCTTTAAAAAATAAAATAAAAAGATTTATTACAGCCATGCACTCTGATCTAAGATTGTTCTTTGGAGATTCCAACTCTCTGATTTTATCCCTGAAGGGCAATCTCCTCCTTAACCTTTCTCTTAGCTCTCTTAAGTTTATAGAGCCCTTAAGTCCAAAGAGTAGATTTTTGTGCCACTCTTTTACACTTTACATGTTAATACTGCGAGTAAATTAATCCTCACAGTAACTTCATAAATTAGGGACTAATACTGAGCCATAGATTAAATAACTATCCAAAATACACAGCTAATGGTGACACTAGGATTCAAACCCATCCAATTAATTCCAAGGCTAGGATTTTTTTCCAAGTATAATTAACATAGTTTTATATTAGTTTCAGGTGTACAATATAATGATTCAACAATTCTTTAAATCTCTCAGGGTTCATCAAGATAAGTGTATTGTTAATCCCCTTTATTTCACCCATCCTCCCCCACCCACCTGCCTTCTGGCAACCACCAGTTCTCTGTATTTAAGAGTCTAGTTTTTTGTCTCTTTTTTCTTTGTTCATTTGTTTTGTTTCTTAAATTCCACATAAATTAAATTCACATGAGTGAAACCATGATATTTGTCTCTCTCTGACTTGTTTCTCAGTCTTATTCCCTCTAGCTCTATCTATGTTGGCACATGGCAAGATTTCATTCTTTTTTATGATTGAGTAATATTCCATTTTATATATAAAACCAAGATTGAGATTTGCTGGGCTCTACTGCTTTCATCTAGATGACTGTTTATCTTAAGTGGATTAAATGTATTTTTCAGGACTTCTAAGCTGAATGATATTCCTTTCCTAAGGTTCCTAACTCTCACAAAAACAGATTTGGGGACCTTTCCTTAGGGTTTTATTATCCCATTTTACAGATGAAAATAAGTGACTTAGCCAAAATCTTAGTTTATTAAGTGGCCATGTTAGAACTAGAACTTAGGTCCTCTCTGGTTTCTGGCCTACTGCTTTTGGCACTTTACACTGTCACTTTTTAGTTCATTAGCTACCTTCCCTTCAAGTGATCCACCCATGATGAAATTTTGTTACAGCAGCAAAAACATGCCTACATCCTTCACTCACACTTAAGTTCACTTTCATATCTGTCCTGGAATACCGATTGATCAACAAGTAAGTCTCTGGTTTTACAGTTTTACAGCGTTTGTATCTTATGGAGAGACACATGAAGGCATAGTAATGGAAGTACCGATGGATACAAGAGACATCTATTACTTTAAAATTTTGTTAATGCTTTTAACATATAATTCTATAAAAATTTAATCTGGTCATAGCTGATGCTATCAAGAGCCAGATTAACATTATAGAATATTCAGGGGCGCCTGGGTGGCGCAGTCGGTTAAGCGTCCGACTTCAGCCAGATCACAATCTCGCGGTCCGTGAGTTCGAGCCCCGCGTCAGGCTCTGGGCTGATGGCTCAGAGCCTGGAGCCTGTTTCCGATTCTGTGTCTCCCTCTCTCTCTGCCCCTCCCCCATTCATGCTCTGTCTCTCTCTGTCCCAAAAATAAATAAACGTTGAAAAAAAAATTAAAAAAAAAACATTATAGAATATTCATATTTCTGAGCCTTGAAACGGTCAGCAAATGACATGACAAAATTTATTTTAAATCTTCTAACTCAAACAGGAGTGTGAAGAAATGCATCAATTTTTCTTCGGGGCCTTTGTGCACATTTTTAAAAGCCCCTTTGGACTTCATGTGGAGTAGAAAACTAGCTTCATTTATTTCACGTCGCTCAGTCTAATTTAGAATCATTTTTGAATTCCTAGAAGCTTGGGTACAGAGAGCTTGCTCCCTAGAGCCTTGTTTTCTGACAGTGTAGAGTAAAGGATTAAATTGAGCTGAAACTAAATTGATTGACATTTTGACACTCTGCAGATTGTGAAAAGAAAAGGAATTTGTTAAACTTTTAAAAACAGTAGCAGAAAGATCTATTCCCTTAAAGGTACCTCACTTTGCAAAGATGATTACATTTTTTTCTTAAAAACCTATGAGGCACGTTGTAGCACTTTCCCAATTTCCTATATTACAGTTCAAAGCAAGAATTTAACTTTGAAAGCTTTTGAAAAGGCCTAGATGGGGGTGTTAAAATAGACTTCGCTGAAAAGGCACTGGCAGAGGTCTTTTGAGGGGAAACAAAGGACTATGCACTTCTGGAGTGTCACTATAGGAACCTATCTATAAAAGACAGATATACATATTTATGAAATCCTTATCTTTAGCGTTTTTTAAATGCCAGAGATATTAAGTGTGAATTGAGTAAGATACATTTCCTGCTGACTTCTTTTTCAGACAGATACAGATGACATTCCATTGTCTTCCGTAAGCAGCATCAGTTAGTATTGACTTCCATAAAATCCCATCTCTGCTGTCATGAAAGGAACTGGACTCACCTTAACAGTGCTCTTCTAAAGAGCCTGCTGCGTTTTTTTTTGATCACTGCCAGGAGGCTATAATAAATTACAGCCTGGAAGAAGTTTCAAACTGGCAACTTTGCCAGATATTTAAAGCAATTTATTTTGGGGTGTATCAGCAGATTTTTTTTTCTTACACTGCCATTTGGGTGCCTGCTGACACAGCCTGAATAAATCTTTCAAACATTTTCCTTACTAGAGATGGATGAAGACGATGATGCACTGGACTCCAGACCTTTCATTAACTCTTCACTTGCCAACTGGTTCTTTCCTATTATCAGATCCATAGGAAACTTAAATCCTATTTCCAGTATGAGTTTGCAATATTTCAAATCCCTGGGCAACAACTTTAAGGTTTTTTAAAAAAATCTTTATTTATTTATTTTGAGAAAGAGTGCAAGCATGCTCGCCCACATTGGCACAAGCTGGGGACCAGCAGAGAAAGAGAAAGAGAGAATCCCAAGCAGGCTTTGCACTGTCAGCTCAGAGCCTGACTAGGAACTTGATCCCACCAACCATGAGATCATGACCTGAGCTGGAATCAAGAGTTGGACACTTAACCATCTGAGCTACTCAGGCACCCCAGCAACTTTTAAGTTTTATGGAAGGATAAACTAACAAAAGAGTTTCTGGTTTTAGGCATAGAATGTATAATTTAGATTATTTAATTACTAGTATTTAGAAAATTGCCAAATCTCCCAATAGAAAAAGAGATCTGAAAAATTGTATATATAAAACAAAGACACATTTTGGGGTGCCTCACAGTTCTTGAGTTCCAGCCCCACGTTGGTCTCTGTGCTGACAGCCTAGAGCCTACTTTGGATTCTGTGTTTCCATCTCTCTCTGCCCCTCCCCCGCTCGTTCTCTCTCTCTCTCTCTCTCTCTCTCTCTCTCTCTCAAAAATAAGTAAACATTAAAAAAAAATTAAGGGGCGCCTGAGTGGCTCAGGTTAAGCGACCAACATCAGCTCAGGTCATGATCTCTTGGTTTGTGGATTCGAGCTCCAGGTTGGGCTCTGTCCTGACAGCTCAGAGCCTGGAGCCTGCTTCTGATTCTGTGTTTCCCTCTCTCTGCCCTCCCTGCTTGCTCTGTCTCTCTCTCTAAAGTAAACATTAAAAAATAAAAATTAAAGACATATTTCTTCTTGATTCTAGCATATGTTGAGTCTTAAAGTGACTTCTTCCTCATTTTAGTCTCTTTTGTCTGGTAATAGAATAGTGAAATCATTTTTTAAAATTATTAATTTCCAGCTCTAGAACTCCTGACAGTTCTATTGATATATAGTTTAGTCAAGTATTCAAAAAGCACAAAATGCTCATACCTGAAAATATTTGTTCTGATGAGACTGGAAGGGCAAGAGGTGAGGGAGCTAACTTTACCGAGTGCCCACACCAGGTCAGCCCCTTTTGTAAACCACTATATAGCATGCAGGAGAGAAAAGAGATTTTCAGAGAGTTGGTTCCTGGTCAGGTGAAAGGCATTGCTCAGTGAGTTGTTAGCAACATTGATAAAGGATTAAACTCATGAAGGCATCAGGGTATATAGGGTTGGTGGGAAAAGCCCAACCTAGATCAGAAGTCATAAAACTAGGGTTCCTATCTAAGTGATGTCACTTACAAATGAGGTTATCTGGCTAGACCCTTTATATTTATTTCCACATCTGTAAAGTAAGGTTATATTCTCTAGCCTGTCTCCCTCTCCTAGATCATCTGGCACAATAGCTGTCTACCACAGCTGCGTATTGGAATCACCCGGGGAGCTTTGAAAAAATTATTGATGTTTAGGATCCCAACTTCAGGAGACTCTGATTTGATTGGTCTGTGGTGTCGCCAGGTATTGGAGTGTTTAAAATCCCCACAGGGGATTCATATATACAGCTAACGCTATGAGTCCTTGGTTTGGAGGATGGTTAGGAAAGCCTTTTATAAATTTATTTACAAGGGTTAGCAGATGTAATCGACAATGTAAATAGGTTTTTTCCCCATTATAACTTCAGATGTTTTGCTTTAAAAAAAAATTTAGTTTATTACCGAATTTCCCTAGCCCTTAACACCTAGAAAACCGCTGGTAAGTATCCGTTACATTTGTTAATGTACGACCTTTTATTAAAGTTTTAAGATCATTTGAAAAATGGGATTTGAGGTTCAATGTATAGAGCCGTTCAAGATAAGCAGGACCTTTCTGTGGAAACATTCCCAAGAAACGCGAGCCTTTCTTGCTCACCCCAGGCTCGCTTCACTCCTTCACACGAGCCGCGATGTCTTCGTGCCGACCCTCGCTCGCTCGCCCGCCGAGAGGCACGCAGCGTGATCCGGTGGGTGCCACGAGCTCAGGGGCGGAGCGCCCGAAAGGGCCGACCCTCTCTGCTCTTAGGACTCTCCCCGCCCGCTCGGCTCGGCCCGCTCGGCTCGGCCCGCCCCGCCGCAGCGCCCCGCCCCGGACGCGGGTTGGGGTGGGATGTTGGTGGCGCCCGGCCGCCGGGACTCCACAGCCGAGCCTTAGGGCTGCGGCGACTGCCTCCGCGCGACCCGGCGGGCCCAGTTTGGACGCGGGGTTCCCGAGCTGCCCGCGCCTCTGGCCCCGCGGAGCCCTACGCGATCGCCTCGTGCCCGAGCCGGGAGGGGCCAGGATGCGGAGCTGTGCGCCTTGAGCTGGCCTCATGACCCTGAGCACGTTGGCCCGCGAGAGGAAGGCGTCTCCCGCCTGCACCTGCAACCTCGGTAGCCCCGACATGATCCCTTACTTCTCCGCCAACGCGGTCATCTCTCAGAACGCCATCAACCAGCTGTGAGTTCGCGGCGCGCCCTCCCGCCCTCCGCGAAAGCTCGGAAAGTTTGCTTTTCCGGAGCCGCTTTCCCCAGCATCCTGGGGAGCAAGCAAGCAAGCGAGGGCGAAATCGCGCCCTGCGTGCTTGGAGGTCTCGAAGTGACCGGGGATATAGTGGGGTGAAGCTGTGGAGCAGTTCTTGGAGACAGAAAGTGTCCCTGGGGGTTGGGCGGATTAAAGAACCCTTTGCGAGAATTTCTGGTAAACTTTGAGGGAAGCTGAAAGTGCAGTCCTCCCTTGGAAGCTGTCTATGGTGACCGAGTGACAGCCGAGCCGGGAGGCTCTGGGTGAAGGGCGGTCTGTAGCTTCTGAACCGTCGCCCGGAAACGCTTGGACTCCCTCGCGGGTCCTGCTGGAGATCAAGCTCCCGTGTTTGTTGTTTTGGGGTTGCTGTTTCAAATAAATTTGCGTGTGACTATAGGTTTCTTTTCGAAAGCCGTTCACACAAAAGAAGGCTGTCCATTCTTCGCTCCCGCTGGCTGTATGTAGTCTGGAATTATTTAAGAAAATTGGATTTCGGTAATTTGGCTGTTTTTCCTTTAATCTCCCCCTTGTACCAGTACGTACTCAAAATCCAAGCCTGCATGCACACCTTCATTCACGAAAGTACAAGATTCAACGCATCTTAAATCGTCGCTGTTTTTTTGAAGTCTCTGGAGTTGTCGTCCTTCCCTTCCATTGTGGTTGAGCTATTTCTGAGAACTGTGTGCCGAAGCTTGTGGTTAATCTCGCCTCACAGTTAAGGCGAGGGTTACTTTGTGTAGCAGCAGTTTGGTCTTCGTAGAGTGTTAGCACTCACTCCGGAGTGGCTTCAGGAGAGTCAGCTACTGAGGTTTTTCCAGACTTTTGGATACTTAGGGAATGTTTCTTTCTCCCTCCCAGGTCAACCCTGAAAAACTTTTTTTAATGTCCAACAACAGAAACTTTCCACTATCTCTTATTAAAAGTCCTAAAATAGCATGTGATTTATAATGTTACACATAATTTATTATTTTAATTGATGGTTTGCTCTCCTACCAAATCAAATTAAGCTCATTTGAGTTTCAGGTTTTTTCTTTGTGTTGATTCATGGTGGAGCTCCTACAAAAAATAGCCACAAAATAAAGTGGTTTTAGTGGTGTGTATATCAACTCTACAGAATTAAATCAGCCATTTACTTGCATTTGTTTTCTTAAAAAAAAGAAATGGAATAAAAGAGAAGGAAAGGAGGGAATAATCAGAAACTGGATAACCAATATCAATAGTGTTGACAATATTTTGAAAAAACAAAACAACATGGGGAGCAACCCACATGTCCGTCAGTAGATAAATGGATAAAACAAAATGTGGTATGCAGTACAACTGAGTATTATTCAACCTTAAAAAAGAAGGAAATTCTGACAAATGCTGCAACAAGAATGAATTTTGAAGATATTCTAAATGAAATAAGCCAATGACAAAGGACAAATACCACATGATTCCACTTGAGGCACCTAAAGAAATCCCCAGGAGTTTGGGGGAGGGGGAATGGAGAGTTTGTGTTTGATAGAATTTCATTTAAAAAGAAGAAAAAGGGGCACTAGGGTGGCTCAGTCGGTGGAGCAACCGACTTCAGCTCAGGTCATGATCTCAGGGTCTGTGAGTTCAAGCCCCACGTTGGGCTCTGTGCTGACCGCTCAGAGCCTGGAACCTGCTTAGATTCTGTGTCTCCCTCTCTCTCTGACCCTCCCCCACTCATGCTCTGTCTCTCTCTGTCTCACAAATAAATAAACATTAAAAAAAAATTTTTTTTAAGAAGAAAAAGTTCTAGGGATGAATGATGATTACGCAACAATGTGAATGTATTTAATGCCACTGAACATGGTTGAAATGGCAAATTTTATGTATATTGAACTACACTTTTAAAAAACATTAAAAGACAGAGCTTCTCAGCTTTTGCATTTTAGTTCCTAGTATAATCAAATTAAGCCCAAATTTCTTTTCCTACTTATTATTGCCTTTGAGTAAATCATTTGACTTCAGTTTCTTCCACTGTAAAATGAGGCTCCTACCCCCAGGTTGGATCAAAAGAGATCATATGTGCCAGTAACACTTTGCAAACCATAAATACCTACATTAAAAATGAGTTAATTGAAATTAATAACTAATGCCTGCCATTTGTTGACCTCTTGGCACCGTGCTAAGAGTTTAACGTGTATTGTCTCATATAATCATAACAGCAACTCTATGAACCAGTTTGTTCTATTTACAGACAATGAAACTGAGACTCAGAGATGTTAATTGCTCAAGGCCATGTAGCTAGTAAATGATAAAACTGTCGTTAGAATCCAGAGCCGTTTCCTAGACTGGTGCTTTCAACCACTATAAAAATTATATTCTGAGGAGTTGCAAGGTCACTTTTGAGACTTAATCTTACGAATTGTCTTTAACTGCTGACATCTTCAACTTAGCAATAAAAAAATGTATTTGCTACACTAAGATTTGCTGCTAACGTAGACAGTCTTTTAAAGAATTTGCAGAATATCTCTTTAATTTTTGTCTTTTGCTACCCTTTTTTCTTATAAGAGATGTAATATCCAAATTCACTTCATCTAAAGTATATTCATTAGGATTACACCAGCCATCATTTTTATTTTGCATTTATAGTGTTCCCCAGTTCATCATTATTTAAGAATCTTTAGAGGTCATTCTGATAAAAATAATACCAAAAATTCTGTTGAAACACACATTTTTGGCATGTAATGTAGAAGGTCTTAATTTGGGATCCATGGTCACCTAGAGTTTTATGGATTGGCTTTAGAAGGTCACTGAACTCCTAGGGCCACCTGGGTGGCTCAGTTGGTTGAGTGTCTGGATCTTGGTTTCTGCTCAGGTCATTTGAGCAGATGAGCAGGTGAGTTTGTCCTGCGTAGGGCTCTGCACTGGTGGCACGAAGCCTGCTTGGGATATTCATTCTCTCTCTCTTTTTCTCTCTCTCTCTCTTTTTCTCTCTCTTTCTCTTTCTCTCTCCCCCTATCTCCCTCCCTCCCCCTCTCTCCCCCTCTCTCCCCCCCCTCCCTCCCTCCCTCCCTCCCCCCCACTTGTGCTGTCTCTCTCAAAATAAATATAGACTTAAAAAAGTGAACTCCTTAAGGTCATATGAAAATGTTGTGTAGATAAATATATTTTTAAAATTAGATTCTCTAATGTGATCTTATAAAAAGTTAATCTCTTTCCTAAAGGGAAGTTATTATTTCTAAGGCTTGATAATGTAAAGCTCAATTGGTGTGAGCATTTCCCTGGTGGTGCCAGATATATAAATAGCGACTAGTGGGAGTAACTAAAAGATTAAGATTTAGGATCATAAGTGGAGACTGACTCAAAAAAAAATTTGAAGTGTATGTTTGGGGAAGGGGATACCTTGACACAAGTGTACTCTTAGCCAGATAATTCTCTTGTCACTGCTGAGAACCCACTCATGAATTTTTATTCTGTTCTTATTTGCTGCCTGGGATTTGCTGTGGGTTTAGAAACCAAGTAACAAATGCTGTGAGAATTGTGTCAGAGGAAAAAGGCTAGCATAACAGACTGAGATCCTTGGGGCTCTCCAATGGAGAAAGTTCATGACCTTTGGAGTATGGTGTTTAGATACCTTTTTGGTGATTTCACAGGTTCATACTAATTTCTTGAGTTTCAACTGTTATATATAGATGAAATTAGAGAATAACTAGGGTATTACTGTATTTTACTGGAAATTATATCATCATTATTAGATTATGGTCTCCCTTTGTCATTGCATAAAACTCACCAAATAGGGGGTTAATTTTGAAGTATCAATGAAGAACATTAAGAAGTGATTAAATTCACTCCAGAAACTAAGAATAGTCCCTGCCATAAGCTTAAATCCTACTAGAAAAAAATATGTGAGCAACCCAGAGCATCATAGAATCAAATTTCAGGAGTCTTAAATCAGACTTCTCAAATAATCATGAGAAGTTACATGCCCTTTAAGAGTCTATACATACTTTTTTAATAAAAGAGAAATTAGAATTTCTGAAAAATATGGGAGCCTATGTTATGTTTCGAGGGCCAACATTCAATCCCTGAGAGGTGGCCACTAAGCAAGGGGTCTTCTAGCATTATTGGTATATGCCAAACAACGTATCAAATAGGTGGCTATTTTTGTGCCTACCAAAAAAGATCAGAAAAAGATCAAGAATTATTAGACAAAATGCTGACAGAGGCTGCCATTAAAACAGTGTTGCCTTTATGAAAACCTCTGATCAGAAATCTTGGAACTTAAGTGCTTGAAACATTGCTTGATTGTGAAATGGGTTACCTTGAGCTTTTTATCCTTGACCTAAAATACTTGTATTTAGTATTTGATTTCATATATGAGTTTGATTTCGAAGCTATACATGGATGCTTTCTAAAGCTCAAGTTTAACAACAGGAGAGCATATCCAGATAATTATCCAAAATGTAACTTTTTGTGAAACTGAAAGGTGTTTTGTATCTCTAACAAGTTCCTAGATGATGCTGGTCCAGGGGCTGCACTTGGCAACAACATCCTTAAAGTATTCCTCTGAGGCAGATTGAGCAAGTCCTCATCCACATTTTATGAAGTAATAAACTAAAAAAAAAATTGAAATGGTGCAGTGATTTTTGCATAGCAGTTACATGATTTGTTATTGGCAGAACTGAAACTAGAACCAGCATTTCCTGTCTCAAAACACAGAGCTCCTACACTGCTGTACTGGACTGCTATCTTTGTATACATATGGAAACATTTCTTTAGATAAATCTGTAGCAGTGGAATTTCTGGGTCTAATGGTATGTATATGTTAAAAATTTGATACATACTGCCAAATTGCCTTCAAAAAAGGCTTTGCTAATTTGCTTTTACCAGCTGTAGGAATAGACCTTCACCAATCCTGGTAATACTAATAATAACATTAAATAGCACGTTATTGAACTCTTACTATGTACTAGGCATTATTTTGAATACTATTCATATTATCTTTCTTTTTTCTTATGAGTTAGATATTCTCCTCAGTTACAGATGAGAGGCACAGAGATGTTGAGTTACTTGTATAATATTATATAGCCAGGGTGCAAACATAGGCATTCAGACTCCAGGGCCTGCTCTTAAATATTTCTCTATTCGCAATTCCTTTATTACTATAGAGGTTTAAGTATCCTTTTATATTTTTTTATTAGTCTTTTTCACTTTTCTTCTGTAATTGGCATGTTTGTACTTATGACTATTTTTCTGTTGGTATTTGTTTCTTTTTGATGTACTCTACATGATCTTAATATGTAGCCAAAAAAAAAAGAACCCAAAACCCTTTCTACCAGTTTATTATGTGTCTTTTAATTTTTCATCTTGTTATAAAAGTTTTTAGGGGCGCCTGGGTGGCTCAGTCGGTTAAGCGTCCAACTTTGGCTCAGGTCATGATTTCACGGTCTGTGAGTTCTAACCCCACGTCAGGCTCTGATCCGACAGCTCAGAGCCTGGAGCCTGCTTTGGATTCTGTGTCTCCCTCTCTCTCTGCCCCTCCCCTGTTTGCACTCTTGTCTCTCTCTCAAAAATAAAATAAAAACATTAAAAACTTAAAAAATGAAAGTTTTTAATTTTTTTTCTTAAGATTTTATTTTTAAGTAATCTCCACACCCAAGAGGGGGCTTGAACTTGTGACCCTGAGATCAAGAGTTGCATGCTCAGGGGAACCTGGGTGGCTTAGTCAGTTAAGCATCTGACTTCTGCTCAGGTCAAGATCTCATGGGTTGTGATTTCGAGCAAGGCACGGGGCTCTGCGTTGGCAGCTCATAACCTAGAGCCTGCTTCAGATTCCATCTCTTTCTCTCTCTGCCCCTCCCCTGGCTTGTTCATTCGTTCTCTCTCTCCCTCCCTCTCTCTCCCTCTCTCTCAAAAATACAATTAAAAAAAGAGCTGCATGCTCTAAAAGAGACAGCCAAGTGCTCCTAAAAGTTTTTAATATTTATTTAATAAAATCTGATATTTTCTCTTAGGATTTCAGAGTTTTGTATCTTGTTTAAAAAACCCTTCCCACCCACTTTCAGGATTATAAAAGTATTCTTTTATGTTTTTTCTAATAAGTCCATACTTTTTAAGTATTTCACTCTTTAAAATATCTGGAATTTATAATGTGAGATAGGGGTGTTGACTTTACCTTTTTTTCAAATGGATAGTCATTTATCCCAGTATCATTTATTTAGTCCATTCTCACTTTGCTGATTTGAAACACTACAGTTATTGTATATTAAATTCTAAGAGATATTTGGAGTTGATTCTGTACAATTAAGTCCTATTGATAGTTTTTCTATTCATACACCAATACCACATTGTGTACTTACTATAGGAATTTAGTGGGTATTTTGATATCTTGTATGGCAAGGCTTGCCTCGTTATTATGTTTTAATGTATCAGCTATTCTTATTTTATTTCCAAATGTCTTAGAAACACCTTGTCAATTTCCACTTTAAAAAAAATCCTGTTAAGGGGGCTCCTGGGTGGCTCAGTTGGCTAAGTATCTTGATGATTTCAGCTCAGGTCATGATCTCACAGTTACTGAGGTGAAGCCTTGCATGGGGCTCTCCCCTATTGGAGCCTACTTGGGAGTCTCTCTCTCCCTCTTCCCTGCTCATTTGCATAAACCCGGGGGACTCTTTCTCTCTCCCCCAAATAAATAAACAAACAAAAATCCTATTTGGATTTTGACTGAAATTGCACTGAACTGGTTTTGGAGAGAATTAACAGCTTTATGAAATGAGCCTTTCCAGTGAGTAATGTGGTGTGTGTGTTTACTATATTTTAAATGCTTTTCATTTAAATTTTACTTTTCCTCATATAGTAGTTACACATTTCTTATTAGGTATATTCATGGGTGTTTCTTAAAGTTTTTGTTGCTCTTGTTTTAATGTATTTCTTGAGCTCTCTCCCATGACATTTTCTTTTTTTTAATTTTTTTTTTCAACGTTTTTATTTATTTTTGGGACAGAGAGAGACAGAGCATGAACGGGGGAGGGGCAGAGAGAGAGGGAGACACAGAATCGGAAGCAGGCTCCAGGCTCTGAGCCATCCGCCCAGAGCCTGACGCAGGGCTCGAACTCAACGGACCGCGAGATCGTGACCTGGCTGAAGTCGGACGCTTAACCGACTGCGCCACCCAGGCGCCCCGACATTTTCTAATTAGTCACTGTAACTGTGTAGTAAAAATTTCTATATTTGCTTTTATATCAGACCACCTTGCTGAACTCTTGCTTGGTCCTAATATCCAATAGATTTTTAAGTTGATTTTCTTTACTTTTCTCCATGCATCATTATATCATCTGTAAATGAGTTTTATTTGAAACATTGCTTTGGCTAGGGCTTTAGTGGAATGTTAAATAATAGCAGTGCTAATGGTTTTATCTTGTTTTCCACTGTGAAAGGAATGTTTCTTATGTTTTGTTAGGAGATGTATTGTGTGCTGTAGGTTCTGGCATAGGCCATTTCTCAAGTTGAGGATTGAACTTTATGGATTTTATCTTTGTAGGTCCACTTATACATGGATTTTTTTATAATCAGTACTATAAATATATTTTCTTAGGATTTTCTTAATACATTCTTTTGTCTAGATTACTTTATTGTAAGAACACACTATAGAATATGTATACAAAATATGTATTATCGATTATTTATGCTACTGGTAAGGCTTCTAGTCAACAGTAGACATTAAGTTTTCAGAGAGCCAGAAGTTATTTGCAGATTTTCAAATGCATGGGGGCTCAGTTCTCCTGACCCCCACATTGTTCAAGGGTCAGCTGTATATCCAATCAAAGATTTTTAGGTATAGTTATTGAATTTTTTTAAGTGATTTTTGAATTTTTTTTCAACGTTTATTTATTTTTTGGGGGACAGAGAGAGACAGAGCATGAACGGGGGAGGGGCAGAGAGAGAGGAAGACACAGAATTGGAAACAGGCTCCAGGCTCTGAGCCATCCGCCCAGAGCCTGACGCGGGGCTCGAACTCACGGACCGCGAGATCGTGACCTGGCTGAAGTCGGACGCTTAACCGACTGCGCCACCCAGGTGCCCCTTTTTAAGTGATTTTTGGACATCTATTGGAATGATAATATTTCCCCCCATTTGCCAGTAGTGCAGCAACTTATATTGAGTTACTAAGTTAAATCATCCTTACATGCTATTTGCATTATTTGTTAAGAGATTGGTGGATTTGGTTTACTGTTGTTTACGATTTTTGCTTTTGAGTATTTGTTGAATCTTTGATACAGTCTTTGTCCATCTTATGTCTGATTTGTAGAATAATTTAGGTGTAGCCTTCCATCTTTTTCTAGCTCTGAAACAGTTCTTTAGCAAAAATTACCTGTATTTGACAAGCCTGGAACCAAGAAGTCCTACTCTCTGTTATAATTTTATGAATTTTTTTTTGCCTTTCAAGTTTTTAAATTTCTTTGTTCTCATTGCATAAGTATAGTTATCATCCATGATATTTTTTTAAGTTTATTTATTTTGAGAGAGAGAGAGAATGAATGAATGAATGAATGAATGAATCCTTCGCAGGCTCCACACTGTCAAAGCAGAGCCCAATGCAGGGCTCGAACTCACAAACCCTGAGATCATGACCTGAGCCGAAATCAAGAGTCAGTCGCTTAACAGACTGAGCCATCCAGGCACCCCTCATCCATGATGTTTTTTTATTTTTTTATTTTTTTGTAATGTTTTATTTAGTTTTGAGAGAGAACATGAGTGGGGATGGGCAGAGAGATGGGGGGACAGAGGATCCAAGGTGGGCTTTGTGCAGAGAGCAGACAGCCCAATGTGGGGCTCAAACTCACAAACCATGAGATCACAACCTGAGCTAAAGTTGGCCACTTAAAGTTGGCAACTTAAAGTTGGCCAATTATGTTAAACCGACTGAGCCATCCAGGTGCTCCTCCGTGATATTTTTTAAATCTAAATCATGTATTTTACAGAAATGGACAAACATAATTAGAATAATTGATTATTGATAATGGATTGAAACCAGGCATTTATTTGCAATTTAAGGTCTTTTTTTTCTCTCTTTGGTGGGTAAAGAAACTAATATAGTTAAAAGAAGCATAGGATGTTTCTTTTTCTTTGATTTTAAATTACTACCGACTGTTTTTTGTAGTTATCAGATTCTTATGCAGAGAAGATAGCCTCAAAAAGCGGATTGTTTGGGGCATCTGTGTAGCTCAAGTCAGTTGAGCGTCTGGCTCTTGATTTTGGCTCAGTTCATGATCCCAGGGTTGTGGGATCAAGACTGACATCAGGCTCTTTGCTGAGCGTGGAGCCTGCTTAGGATTCTCCTTCTCTCACTCTCTGTACCCTGTCCCCCACTCACTCTCTAATATAAAAACAAACAAAAAATAAAAATTTTTAAAAAGTGTAATACCTTTAAAAGATGATCAACTAAATTTACATCTAGTGAATCTTCTAGGTGTCCTGGCCTTCAAATATGAAGGAAAGGTTAATGATCTGCTGTCACAGTATAAAGGTACATTTATGTTTTCGTTGGTGGTGATAATTTTATGTGACTTTATCCACACTTGTGTGTGTTTGAAGTCAGAGCAGTAATTGGCTAGGAACCAAGGAGAAAAAAAACAAAGAGAGCTCTCAACTTTGGTTTTACTGGAAACATGCTTACTTAAGCCAGGTTAACTAAAGAGTAAATCTGCACAATGAAGATGAACAGGAATGGTGAGGTTGTAATACATTCAAGTCAAAATTTCTTTTTGATAAATCTAGAGTGGATTTTTTCCCCTAAATTACTGCTTTTTGTTTGTGTGCTTATGTGTAATCACTCCTGAAATTGAGCAATTCCTTTTGACTAACACTGAGAAACCACTGCCCAAAGCTAAATAATTAAGGATGTTGTCATTCTCTGTTTCCAAGAGCTGTTGGACCTCAGAGTAATAGAAGGGTCCAAACTTCTATGTATCATGTTGCTCACATCTCTTCTTGGGTCTTTCCAGTAACTGTGAGTCCTCTTAATTATGTTAAACTGCCTTGGTGCTAAAGAGTAGTGGTGTAGATGCTATCCCATAATGTTTCTGAATTTCTAAGGTGAAAGAAAAAAAAATTGGTATCCTAACTACTTGAAGACAGGGTTAAAATTAACTTTGCTTTGTTGAATGGTGCAGGATGTTGCTGCCAGTAATGTAATTAGGTTTAACCTGAAGAAATGTGCTAAGAACATCAAGGACTTCTGGGTGTTCCTGTGATTTGGAAAGGATGTAGCAAATTATTTATAAATAGATTGCTAGTGTTACACACCAAAGGGCAAATATGGGCCCACTTCATTTTTTGCAGGTTTGTGCAAATTGAGCAACTCTTGTTTTCTGCATTAATCTGTTTCTAGAGGATTGTGATCCTTATTTTAGTAACCTGAGGGATTGGGCATTAGTTATGTCTGTTAAAGCAACAGAATCCAGTGGCTCGAATTACTTTCAAATTAAGAGAAACCTCTGGGTTAGTGTATTTTAGAGTGTTAGGGTTGTTTTTTGGTTTTGTTTGTTTGTTTGTTTTGTTTAGTTGTAACAGTTTAGTTTTTAAATGTAGAAGACTTAGAATTACAGTTGACCTTTGAATGAACGAAGCAGGAGTTTGGGGCATTGACCCTCTTGTTCATAGAAAAATCTGTGTATAACTTAACTCCCCCGGAATTTAACTACTAATAGTCTGCTGTTGACTAGAAACCTTACTAATAAAATAAACAGCCAATTAATATATATTTTGTATGTCATATGTATTATATACTATATTCTTATAATAACTTCTGACTTTTTCTGTGCTGCATGGTTCATCTGTGAATTTTTTCAAGTTGCTGCAGCTTTCTGAAATACCTTCCAATGTATTTGCTGAAAAAATCTGCACATAAGTGGACTTAGGCAGTTCAGACCCATACTGTTCATACTGGTCACCTGTACAATGTTTCTCCTAAGGTTGATATACCAAATTCCCACAACACCAAAAATATTTTAATTTCTATTATTATTAATTTTTTATTTTCTATTGTGGAGCGCTTTAGTTTGAAAAGTTGCAGCATCTGTGGAGAATATAAATTCTCAGTGTATATTTCTGTTCCTAGGAGATGAATGGAATAGGACAAACAGTATGTGAAACTGAACTTCTTTGACATCCCACCTCTGTGATGTTTATCCATCCCCAATAAAATTTCATTCTTTTTTTTTTTAATGTTTATTTATTTTTGAGAAAGAGAGACAAGAGCGTGAGCAGGGGAAGGGCAGAGAGTGAGGGAGACACAGAATCTGAAGCAGGCTCCAGCTGTCAGCACAGAGCCTGATGCAGGGCTCAAGCCCACGAACTGCGAGATCATGACCTGAGCCTCAGTTGGACACTTAACCAACTGAACCACCCAGGCGTCCCTCACAGTCAATTCTTAAAGTATCCCATTCCTTAAATATTCTCTTTAAAAAGTCTCAAAAGGTCTCTTGGTCACATGTTCAGGATTTTACTTGCCATTTGTTCTTGTTGCTAATAGTAAGAGTCCCATTCAGAGTTTCATCACCTATGAGCTGTGTGACCTTGAATGTATTATATAACCACTGTAAGCCTTATTTTCCTCATTAATAAAATGGAGCTTGTAATACCTATTTGGATTAAATGTGATATGTGTGAAGTACTACTAATAGTAAGCACTCAGTAAATGGTAGCTAATATTTTTGCTCTTTTGACATAAGCTGAAATACAAGAGTAAGAATTAGAATACAGAGTGGTGAGCCTGTCTGATGGTAAAATCCTATCATTTGCATCATTGTAATAACTGCACCTATTCTGGGCAAAGGGTGGGAGATACAAAGAAACACAAGACATGGTTCTTCTGCAGTCAGGATGCTTAGTCTGTTGAAGATATAGGAACTGGTCAATAAAAGGATAACTAAGAGGGGCGCCTGGGTGGCGCAGTCGGTTAAGCGTCCGACTTCAGCCAGGTCATGATCTCGCGGTCCGTGAGTTCGAGCCCCGCGTCAGGCTCTGGGCTGATGGCTCAGAGCCTGGAGCCTGTTTCCGATTCTGTGTCTCCCTCTCTCTCTGCCCCTCCCCCGTTCATGCTCTGTCTCTCTCTGTCCCAAAAATAAATAAACGTTGAAAAAAAAATTTAAAAAAAAAAGGATAACTAAGAAAACAATTTAACAGGTGCTAAGTGTCAGATGAATGGTACAAATGTTAAGTATTCAGAGGACAGAAAGGTATTGTAAATGAGCCAGTTAGCAAAGGCATTACAGTAGGATTTGAGCTGGGGCTCTGACCTTTATTTCTTGCTGTCTTAAATGTCTTGATTTGTATAAACAGAGGTAAAGGATACTTGAGTGGTGAGAGAAAAGGAAGATGAATGTGGTGGATGTTATCACCATATTACAATAGTTACTTTTCAGTGAAGGACTGCTATTAATGATTTGTGGTTAGCAGAAGAATCCAGAAAGGCTTTTGTATAGACTGATGATTTTCTTTGGGATATTGCTATGAGCATATTTTGGATCTATCATGGGCAGAATTTATCAAGTTTTATTGAGTACCCACTGAGTACACAGCTCAGTAACATTTGCAGACTTTACATAGCTTATTTAGGAAGGCTGCCAATTTTACAAGGCTGTTAATGAATCAGTACCGGTGGCTGGGAGCATAATGTGAAATCCCCACAGGCAGCATAAGAATAGAAATCATTACACTATCTGCTAGTGGAAGCTTTATGGTTTAAAAAGGGGGCAGAGAGAGAAGAGAAAAGAAAAAGAAAAATGCATTCAAGTAATTCAAAGCAAAACCTTTCTCTGCTTCCTCCAGGTGCTTAGCTCTGGATATTATTACATCAGCATCATGTGGTAGGCAAGGTGGTTCCCATGGCACAGAGCGCTTGTAATATTTACAGTAGAGTGAGCTATAAGGGGTGGAGTGTGCTGATAACTATTTGCCCTTGTTCTTATTGGCTTGGTTACCAGTTTAATGGCCTGGTTGCCTATTAATGGCTCAACTTATTTAGTGTTCTATAAGCAATGTTCAGCTCCTTAGTTTCTAAGTCAGATACCCACCAAGTGCCCCAGTTATTTTTTTTTAATATTTGCAGATAATGTACATTTATTATATAAAAAACAGAAAATACTAAAGCACTCCTTTTCCCCCACAAAAAGCATTACGCTCATTCTTATCTCCTAAAGATCTTACTATTAACATCATCCAGGCTTTTTCTATATATATATATACTTTTAAAAATGGGATTGTCCTCTATCTACTGCTTTGTAATCTGATTTTTTCACTTAGCATATTGCGAACATCCTGCCATTGTCCTCAAACTCATTTCTCTCATATCCTTGTTCAGAGTTGTTTGTTTTCCATAGAACTGATTCAAATTCTGTCCTATTGTTGCACATTTTGATTATGTCCAGTTTTTCTCAGTTATAAACAAAGCCTCACTGAATGAATATCCTTGTGCCTAAATCTTTGCACGTGTCTTATGCAATCTTTGCATAAAAGAACTATCCTAAAGCTCAATTGTGGGATCGCTAGACCAAAGTGTATACCTATTTCTAGGACTTTTGATAGATTGCTAGTTTGCTTACCAGAAATATACCAGTCTCACTGCCACCAGCAGTTTAGGCAATTCATTTTCATAGCACTCCTGAAATGATAAGTGAAATTGAGATAAATAGAATTTTATTCATTAATTCATCTGAACTACTTAGAGACCTAGAAAAACTGATCCTCATTTGCCTTTTTCTATCAGGAAGCTATTTCATTCCTAAACACTAATGGAAAATGCTTTAATTTGTGAACTATTTGAGTAGAACTAATAGGAAGATGAAATAATAATGTATTATCAATACATTATTGTTGGTTAGAGGTCAAAATAAACTAATTATCCTGAGCTGTTGTTGAGTATATATGTAGCATTTGCAAATTTTAGTTGGCTCCCCACTCTTTCATTTTATTCTAAAATCATCACCATTTTTGACTTAGAGAATTTTAGACCCCAAAGATAAACTTACAGGAAGCAGCTGGATTTCAGAGAAATCCAGCTTACCTAGAATCCTGCAGCAAATTAATTCAGACCTTGAGCAACATTTCGTTGTTTTCTGTTTAGGAAATGTTAAACAGCATTGAGATTTCCAGTAGTACCATTTTACTCTAGGGATAGTGAAATTTAAAAAGATGATCAAACACATTAGTTTGTAAACAGTTCTAACTGATGAAGTTAGAATTTCCAGATTCTATCTATAGGAAGCAGTGGATGTATTTCTCAGAGTTGAGGAGGCTAACGTTTTTAGGGAACAAACTGCTAAATTCTTGGAATGAAAGTTTTCATCTTAGAGTCTCTATGAGTATTGAGTAATGGAGAAAGGAGAAAGGTGTATTTCCTAAAGCTTTTAAAGCATCTTACCTTGATGGGGCGCCTGGGTGTTTCAGTCAATGAAGCATCCGGCTTCAGCTCAGGTCATGATCTCAGGGTCCATGGGTGCCGGTCCCACGTTGAACTCAGTGCTGATGGTGTGAAGCCTGCTTGTGATTCATTCTTTCTTTCTCTCTCTCTCTCTCTCTCTCTCTCTCTCTCTCTCTCTCTCCCCACCCCTCCCCCCTTCCCCAATTTGTGCCTTCTCTCTCTCTCTCAAAATAAATGAATAAACTTAAAAAAAAAAAAAGAATCTTAACCTTGAAATGTCACCGGCATATCTATATGTGTGTATATATATAGTAACCAAGGGGTCCTCTGGCAGACTTAACGGGGAAAAAAAAAAGGAAAGAGAAAGGAATGTTAAGAGTACAGACCACAGTTGCATGCTGGTTTCAGTATTGGTGGTTGCCTGCCTCTCTCTGAAATCCAGCTGCTTCCTTAATGAAGGTGTGGGTTTAAATCACCAGCAGAGAAAATGTTTTTGGGTGAAGTTTCACTTTTTGTAGTGACAGCAGTCCTGGACATGCTGCTGGAACACAGAGGATGAGTTCAGCACCTTCTCTTCAGATCGTATCTCTGCCCACAGCTCACCTCTTTTACATAACCAGCCTTTGTTCATGGAGAGTGGACCTCTGTTGATTGGCCTGTCCAACCACTGTCAGAGACCAAAGGTGACTGATAAGGAATCTAAAGGTCAAAATGGACTAGTATAGGCTCAGTCTGGATTTCAGAGGAAAAGGCATGTTTTTGGCCTGCAGACATCAAAAACTGAATTGCAGCCTGGGAAATGTTCAGTTCATCAGCTTCAGCCTTTCCGTTTCAGTCAAGGAAAAACAGTCACCAACTGTCTGTAGTCAGCAGGAGCAGAAATAAACAAAACATTATTTAAAGGGTGTGATTTCATTGAATTGGGTTGTGTTAAGGATATTATTCCAGAGATGATTTCTGTGGTAATGTTACTTGGCTTACTGTGAGATAGCAGATATCAAATCAAAACCAAAGACAATCCACATTATAGGGTCTTTTGTTGGATTTCAGAATGGAAAGTCAATTTGATTAGATTCAGGTATTCCATTTATTCATCACATTTTGGCTCATTATTAGGATGTGATGGAGCACAAAAATAGGAAAGGCATATGGCGTTTGTATTTCTAACTGGGGCTAATGCTTTTTAATTAAATTGGCTTCTAAGAAGTATTTTGCTCACTTCAAAATACTTCAAGTATTATAAATGCGTGATCACCAACATGTTTAAAGGTCTTTTTAGTGAATGCCCTTTAAGTTAGCAGTGATTCCTGTATACAGAGTCATTGAGACTAAGCTATTGTTCTTGTCCTCTAGTGGAAAGATTATGGGCAGGACCAGCCACATAATTTGCAGGGCCTAGTGCAGAATGAAAATGTGGTACCACTTGTTCAAAAAGAACTGAGAATTTCAAGACAGCGACAACAGCATTAAACCAAGTACAGGGCCCCTGCGAGCTCCTACCCTGTGCAGCTGCACAGATCACACATCCCTGAAGTTGGCCCTGCCTGTGGGATGTGAAATTAAATAGACCTGTAGTTGATCAGAGCTTTGCTACTTATTCACGTCTTTCTGAATCTCTGTTTTCTCTTCCCATTCTCTATCTTCCTATTCTATCATTATCTGTTGTGTTCCATCCTCTCACCAAAGTTGGAGAGCCCGCAGCAAGAATTGGGAGTAGGTATACTTCTGCCTGTAGTCTATGTGATCACATTCTTGAATAATACAACCTTCTATTTGACTGGTGGAACAAATAAGATTAGGATTTTCTTTAAGGAATGCCAGTTAATTGATTTTAATAAAAACACATATTCTGCATTATATTCTAAAAGTGCTTTCATAATTAATGGAACATTTGAATAAAACAATTACACTTTTGAGGCAGTATTTTTCCCTCATTTTATAGATTAGAAAATTAAGCCTTAGGTTAAGAGATTTTCTCAAGGTCAGCCAGCTGGTAAGTGAAGTTCAAGCCCATCTTTTCTAACTCAGGGCTTTCTCACTACTTCATTCTCCCTCTACAGTTCTGCAAGACCAAGGATAAGGTGACTTGAGATAACTTGCTTTCTCGAGATTGATCTGTTTTACAGAATTTTCTGCCAGTTTTCCAAGAATAACTTCTTAGATACAATCACGAATATTTGCAACACATTTTTACTTCTGTTATTTTCTGTAATACTTGCAGTAACCCTGTGCAGTAATATTTTAGCATCATTTTAAAGGAAAGAGATTGAGATTCAAAGAGATAAGTGACTTGTTCAAGGTTCTATAAACAATAAGTGCAATAGCAGTGACTGAAATCCAAATCTTGTAACTTCATATCCCATGCTTTTGTGCTGTGCCATGGTTGCCTCTGTTTCAAATCTGTACTTAGTAAATATCTTTTCATTCATTTATTGATGACCTATAATGTTTTAGGCACTGGGAATGCATCAGTGATCCAAAGACTCAAGTCTCAGCTCTTAGAGCTTACATTCCTTCATGTAAATAAATTATTATTAATAATTAGCTATAACTATCAACAATAGCCAAATTATGGAAAGAGTCCAAATGTCTATCCACTGATGAATGGATAAAATGTGGAGTGTGTGTGTGCGCGCGTGCGCACACAATGGAATATTTCTCAGCGATCAAAAAGAATGAAATCTTGCCATTTGCAACAACGTAGATGAAACTAGAGTGTGTTATGCAAGGCAGAAGAAGTCAGGGAAAGACAAAATGATTCATTCGTGTATGGAATTTAAGAAATAAAACAGATGAACATAGGGAAGCGAAGCAAAAATAAGATAAAAACAGGGAGACAAACCATTAGATACTCTTAAATACAAAGAACAAACTGAGGGTTGCTGGAGGGGTTTTGGGTGGGGGGGATGGACTAAATGGGCTGTGGGCATTAAGGAGGACACTTGTTGGGATGAGCACTAGGCATTATATGTAAGTGATGAATCACTAAATAGTATTCCTGAAATCATTATTATACTATATGATAACTAACTTGGAATTAAATTAAAAAAATAATAAATCAGCTGTAAAGAAAAAGCAGTACAAAGAGATGAAAAGTAAACTGGGAGTAGGCGATCCTATTTTAGAAAAAATGGTCAGCAACCTGATAAATCATTGTTTGAGCCACAGACTGAAGTGTAAATATTTGGTGTATTGTATAAATCAATTTCTAGGTATAAAAAAATCACCTAAACAATATGAGGCCACTGCATTTATGAACATAACGGCAGTAGAGGAGGATTGTTAACTGTGATAAACATTAACCTTTATAGTAACAGTTACACTTTGCATTTAATCTCCTTTCCCGTGTAACATGGATTATAAAATCATAAGATCAATAAAGTTCAAAACCTAGTCATTTCCTTCATGATGAATCACTTACCATAATAAAGCAATGTTTAATGTATTAGTGATACTAGATTTCTCACACTCCTCGAAAATAAGTACTGTAGCAGCATGGTACATGGAATGGCATGCTCTGGGTAGCTGTTAAAATTTCTGGAGCATCCATCAGGTTTAAGAAATGTAAAGTCTCGTTTGCTGGTCTGATTCAACTTTAATGAATTTAGAAATCTTGTCCAGAATTTTTTATTGTACTGAAATTCTGTTATATCTAGTACTTCAGGGGTTCAGTGAGTGAAGTTTCACCTAATGCTTGGGGATCTTTGTAATTTAAATGTGTTTGTCGGAGAGGGATTTTTCAGAAATGGGGAGAAATGGGGGCAGCGTAGTGGGGAGAGATAGAGGATCTTTTCATTCGATTTGCCTGTTGTGTGCTTTAGAATTGAAAGAGTCCAAAGTATTAATAAAAAAAGACCCTTAGAAAGTCCCAAACTTTATCTATTGATGTGTGTTTCCTTTGGTTTCAAAGTTAAATCCAAGCATTGATCACTCAGTGTTTGCCTCTTGTTAAAGTGGAGTTGTTAGCTGCTAAAAGATGAGGGGTAATAGTGGGGAGGCTGTTAATTCTCAGCTGCCCATAGTTTTTTTAAAGCAATTACCAGGTTCCTTTAATCCAGAGTTTTAGACTAAGAAATTCATGGATACTTTGAAATCACATACAAAAGTGGGTTTGTATATGATTAATACATTTATTTTTCTGCAGGAGAGGCCATAGCTTTCATCAAACTGTCAAAGGAATCTAGTGACATTCCCTCCCAATCCCTTCTCATGCCCCAAATTAAGAACCTGGAATAGACTGTCTCAGGCATTTGACTTAGAAATTAAGTCAAAACTCTTTTTTTCTTAATTAAAAAAAATTTTTTTTATGTTTATTTTTGAGAGAGACCAAGTGGGAGTGGGAGAGGGACAGAAAGAGGGAAAGACAGAATCCAAAGCAGGCTCCAGGCTCTGAGCTGTCAGCACAGAGCCCAGATGCAGGGCTCAAACTCATGAATTGAGAGATCATGGCCTGAGCCGAAGTCGGATGCTTAACCAACTGAGCCACCCAGGCACCCCAAGTCAGAACTCTTTTTAAGCTTTTTGACCTTACCAGTGAGATTCATTTATCCATTTTTAAACAATCACTCATGATTTCCCAACTCTGAAAGATCCTGAGCTAACATTTTCTCACTATTGAGAAGGATTGTGCAGCCTCTTGAATTCTCATTCTCTCTCTCTACCCCCCCCATCTCTCTCATTCTCATAATAATCTTGGAGTAGATATTCCAGAAATGGAATTTGCTTAAGAAAAACTAGGAATATTACTGTAAAGGCTGAATATTGTGTGTTCTTCAACGAATAGTCACAACCTATGTGATGAGTGTAAAGAGAAGCAATATTGGGTAAAGTATTTCTGGTGCTTTGAACTATATCCTAGAAGGCAAAAATGACTTAAAGTTGTTACTTTGAAGAAAAAGTTATGAGAGGAATTAGAATTTCTAATTTCATTTAATCCAGATACTTAGTAAATTAATTATAAAGGGCTTGTTGGGAGGTTTGGGAGACACTGCCCGGGGCTTAGACATTTAGTGGAATGAATGTGCTATCGAACTCAGTTGTGCACTGAAGGTCAAGGGTTCTCTAAGCTATTAAACCATTCTTTGCTGTTAAGACCAATTTCTACAGCCTACCACATATAGTTATAAATTTTCAGAAGTGTGACCAGTCAAGTTTTAGGTGCCATTTTTGCTTTCTTGCCATCTCACATTATTTATTTAGGCATTAATCCAATACCTATTTGCTGTGGCAAAAAAATCTGGGTTTTGCATATAAAGACTTGAGAAAACTCAGACCAGTTTAGCTCTCTTAGAAATTAAACACCTTATAAAGAAAAAAAAAAAGTAAAATTAAAAAAAAAAAAAAAACCAGCTTTATTTATCTGTCTTAGGACTTTTTCCTCTAAGAGGATTACTTCAGTTTTCAGTGTCAATTGAGAATACTTAGACATAGGTATTTTTCTTTAAGTGGGGTTTGAGGCAGAGGAAGCAGAAAATGGGGATTTTGAAAGTTCACTCTATTTGAAATATTGAACTATTTATGTAACTTTTAGTTTAGAAGTAAATATTGGAAAATGAAGATACAAGTATAATGTCTAACTATATGTTTTGTTTTCTTTTTGGTAACTATTGTTTAACTATATCACTGTAGAAATGATAAAATATGAAGAGAAAAACAACATTCAGAATGTTGCCTTTTTAGCATTAACTGTTAACTGAAAAAATGTAAAGCAGATTTCATAAACCTCTTCAGTGACACTAGAGAAACTTTGGGAAAACATCCAACATCTGCTTATCTTACCTACAGTGGAAATGTTCATAACTGCAATGTGCAGTTTCCTTTGAATAAAGATAAACAGATTTCTGTTTGTTATGTTTCAGAAGTATGTTTACTACATTCTTTAAATGTATTTAATCCCCCCCCCCCACCCCGACAGTTGGGGAGGTACCAAAACATCTGATTGTTACTGGAGTTTTCTTAGCTTTCTCTTGAGGGCAATTTTATTTTTCTTTAAGATATTTTCCTCAGAAATTTTCCTAAGATACATTCTTTTGATTCCAGATTTAGAGGCCACTTAAGGAAATATGTTCATCCAAGCAGGTTCCCCATTACCTGCACTACCATGTCTCTGACTCACTTCATCACATCCTTTACTATAAAATCCATGTTCCATAACTTTTTTTTTTATATAAATACATAAGTCAGCTTTGTCTCCATTTGGTTCTTCCTTTTTTTTTTTTTTAAATGTTTATTTATTTTTGAGACAGAGACAGAGCATGAACAGGGGAGGGGCAGAGAGAGAGGGAGACACAGAATCTGAAACAGGCTCCAGGCTCTGAGCGGTCAGCACAGAGCCCAACGCGGGGCTCGAGCTCACGGACCGTGAGATCATGACCTGAGCCGAAGTCGGACGCTTAACCGACCGAGCCACCCAGGTGCCCTGGTTCTTCCTTTTTTGAATGCTGGGTCCTATTGGCTGTCAGCTGGACACTGCTACAGGGCTGTACCCAGCCAGACCCTGATGTTTTAAAATAATGGTGATTCCTGAGTTGTAAACCTGTTTGTTCCAATTCCCAGGAGACCAGACTGTTGAAATGTTTTACCCTGTTAACCTGGGCAGTTCCTTGTCTCTGGCTAAGACATGACAGGCAGTCATGGCAAGAGAGTTACCCAAAAGATATTCACGGTTCTGCTTTAGTCATGACTATGCCAGAGTTTGTGGTAGACATTGCTGTATGCATCCTAGAGATTATATGTCTGTTAAGAATGAAATAAAATTGAGCATTGGTTGTTCTCTTGGTTGCCAAAGAATACATCATTATACAGTTTTTTTGTTAGCGTCTTTCCCCCTTAAGCTGAGGTAAAACCCCACTGCTGTGATCCTATGCGTAGATCTGAATCTCCCTCCTGTCTTTAATGGGATAGGCATAACTTATCTAAATATAGCAAGGTGTGGACTTGGCTGATATGGTAAGAGACAGAAGAATGACCTTAGCTGGTCTTCATTACTAGTGTTAACAACTAAATTTAAAGAAATAGGGACAGTGTTCTAGTTTTGCTTATAGGCTTAGATGTTCTTTCCAACTGCTCAGCTTCCTTAGGTAAAAAGCTTTCTGCACCAAACCAATAAATTGTTTTAAAAGCTAACATGAGTCCCTTCAGAAGGAAGCCAGAGTTCATTCCATATGAAAACATGCCTAGAGGGTGATTTCTTTTTCCATTTAATTGACCTAAACTTAACATTTATTCAGGGGGCGCCTGGGTGGCTCAGTCAGTTAAGTGTCCAACTTTGGCTCAGGTCATGATCTCATGGTTTATGAATTCGAGCCCCACATCGGGCTCTGTGCTGACAGCTCAGAGCCTGGAGCCTGCTTCAGATTCTGTCTCATTCACTCTCTGCCCCTCGCCCACTTGTGCTTTGTCTCTCAAAAATAAATAAATGTAAAAAAAATTTTTTAATTTAAAAAAACAGTTATTCAAGATGTAAATGGTAAAGCCTAAGCTTTATGTACTTTAGAATAATAACTTGCATTTATATAGTCCCAATACTTGCTGCATTTTAGAAAGCTTACACCAGCTTTTGTCTACCAAGAAAAAAGGATATTTTATCCCTAAGCATGCAAGACAGGGTAGATCAATCTGATCTCCTGTTTTACAGATGAAGAAATTCAGATAAAGCGAGATATAATGATTTTCTAGAGGGCTAAATGAATCGGTAATATGGCCAGTGCAGGTAATTCCAATATACTACCCTTTAGCTTAAACAGCCATCTATTACCCTCTTTTTTGAGTGTAAAACTACCCATATGATCTTCCCATCCCTTTTTTTCTTAATTAACCAACACTGGGGTTGGGGAGGGATGAGATTCCACTTGTAGAAAAACTTTCCAGTGGAAGCCGGAATCTAGTAAACAAATTAACTGAACAGAAACCTATAGGATTGAAGTCATATTTACAGAATAGTCCATCCCATTGTGACATAACTTTTGGGAGCGTTGAGAGTTCGTCTCTTCTGTGAGAAACCTGGTTGTATTTTTTTCATTGTTTTTTAATACTCTTAAAATATGGTGATGATTTCATCTTGAACTAGTGGAGTGCTTTTAAGGTTCCTAGTGGTAATCTTTTAAAAATCATAAACTTGGAGAGTTTATAATGTTCTATCAGAAAATTGAGATCTAATTGTCTCACCTCATTTTATATGATTCATTAGTGACAGACAAGAATTCCAGGTCACCTGTCAGTTCCATGCTTTTCTCCCTACCTTTGTGTTTCCCTGCAAGAAGTGAGATACTAACCTTCTCTTTTGTAAATAGAGAATCTGCCTACATGTTAAAACTGACTCAGAAGCATCCAGCCATAGAAAACACGGGTCAGGTGAATCCTAGCCAAATGTGCACCTACTGTTTACTGCTTCCCCTAAGTCAGGGAAAACGTGATCTGAGAACTGGAAGTCTATTTGTGGAAAGGTTTGATGTAGCCACCTTATACTTCTCATCCTGTTTCACTCAAACATCTTGTTTAGTGTTATGATCTCATTTGTAGAAGAGAAGAAGCAAAGATAGTTGCCTATTATAGCATGGCAACTGTACTGTAATTTAGATATATACTGAGGGGCACCTGGGTGGCTAAGTTGGTTAAGCGTCCGACTCTTGATCTCAGCTCAAGTCTTGATCTCAGGGTCATGAGTTCAAGCCCCTCATTGGGCTCTACGTAGGGCATGAAGTCTACTTTACAAAAAAAAATCATAGATGTGTATTGAATCAAATCTTATTCCCCAGACTTGCTCCAGTCCTTTCATCTGGATAGCCTGTGGTTCATCTGTAAAATAAATTCTTTTAAAATTCTCAAACAGCTGCATTTTGCACAACTACTGATTTTAGAGACGGAGAAATTATCTATGAGAACTGTCTTCTAATAGATAGCTGAATTAAAATATCTGTTGTTAAAAATGGAGAGCCAAAGAGATTTGGTACTACCTGCCTAGCAGTTCCTCCCTACATGTCCTATTCTAATGTAATACAAATGAATTTATAAAATTCATTTGCTTTCCTTTGATGGAAGTACCTTCAGGTTTTGATTCATCTTGCTTGCTATTACTTTCAGACAACTAAGTTTTCTGTCTTTGAGTGCTTTAAAATGGTCATTTCAGAACTTAGCTGCATTATCTTTCATTTCATTTGAGCCCTCACTGTATCATTCAGTATATTGTCATATCCGTTGAATAGGGGATAAGGAAGGAGGGAAATCCTTTGTGTAAAAGCATTCTCCTCCGCTGTTCTTCCTTGATGCTGGAAGTTTGGTGCCTGGCAGGAAATGATATAGACATGTGTGATAACAAAGTGACATGAACAAAAATTGCCTGTAAGGTTCCCTGACTTGTCCAGGATGATTGGCTGTCAGCTGGCAGATAGAGTAAAACAGATTTTACGTCGAAATCTGAGGATTAACAAAGTATAACTTAAGAGAAAGAAACCTATTTTGAGAAAAGTTTGGACAAAGCAGGTGGTATGAAGGCTGTTAGCCATGTAAATATGCTTCTTTCTTTGACCCTCCTGGGTGAGAGTCACAGTTGGAATTTATTAAAGGGAAAAGATGATCAGTCTGGAAAGTCAGGAGGTACACAGAAAAAGACGTTCTTTGAGTGCAAGAAATTTGCACATATCAAAGCTTTTCTCTCGGATTTTTCTTACAATTTGAATTTATTTATGGACAAATTTTCCATCTTACCAGAAAGTAAACCAGACAAATATCCCCAAGATATCCATGTCCTCTTCATTCCCATCAGCTCAGATCAGACCACCCTTCTTTCTTGCCTGGAATACTAACATAACCTCTGTCTTCCTTTTTTTCTAAGTTTTAACCCCTTCAAATCCATTCTGCATTTGTAGTTGGAGAAATCTTTCTGGAAATGCTAACTTTGGATCTGTGTTATCAGAGTGAAATCCAAATCCTTTGGCAAGTTGTATAAGACCTTTCAGATCTGTGCCCAGCTTACCACTCCCCATCTTTACTGCAGACCTGCCACCACTCTTTCACAATATAGTGAGATTATATTAGCAGTTTGGGTAGCTTTATCCTAACAAATTTGTATAAACCTACAGATTATTAGCAACATTGTCATGTTAACAGTAAGTGGAGCTTTTATAGGACCTAGAAGAAGCTCCTGTGCCTGAACAAGAGGTGTCTAAAATCTTTTGCAGTCAACTTGCCCAGAAGGCAAATGTAGGACAATAACCCATACAACCCACCCAACTTCTCAGAAAAGGGAAGTTCAAGACAGAAAGTTACATAGAACTTTGTAAGAACTTTGCAAGTAAGTTGAAAGTTCTTGTGTTGAGTAGAAGTTCCCCACTCACATCAGGCATGATGGAAGGCTGCAAACAAGAACAAGTAAGGCAGCTTTTCCCTGTGGTCTGTGTTGCAGACATATGGGCTTAGACACTTCCTACATGAACAGCAGAGAAGAGGTTTCACACGGTGATTTTCCTCCTTTATTATCCTCCGAAGTATGCTTGAGTCTTCAGCATCATCCCTGTTACCATTTTCCGATCACATTTATTAAACATTCTGTACGTGGTGTTAGACTGGGCAGTACGTAAAGCAAGTGCAAACGCACTCTCCTTTCGTTGCCTGGCACGAAAAAGCAAACGCTGTAGACCTAGGAGTATTCATCTCACTAAACAGAATAAAGTTTAACTTACACGAAAGCAAGGCAGTAGAACAGATGAACGTATTTATTGTCTTTGCTTTTACATGAGTTTTTTCATACATAATAAGTGTTTTTATTTGGAGTTGGAACAAGAAAGGAGTGGGGCATCTTGCTTCCCGCTCAGATTTTTACATAGGAGACTCTGCCTTATCTCTCCTACCACAGAGTTAGGCAACCACTGCAAAGAGCTGAGTGGCACTGCTAACAGAGAACCTCAGTCACTTGAGTAGAGACATGGGCAGCTTGAGTCCTCTTTGTTTCAGTAGGAGACATTGCTGATGGCAAAGCATTTTGGGCAGAGAGGTGGCTCATAAATGAGGAACTTAGTCTAAGAAACTATGTGTTTCTCAGCCCTCAGGGTTCTAATTGTTGGTTTCTTCACAGCTCACTTTCTCTCAGGCCCCACCCCTCACTTTGGAGAACTTGTTGACAACAGCTTTACTTTTTCAAGTCTTGCACAAAGGCAGATGTCTCTGAAAATGCAGCTTACGCAAAACATCTGTGTGCTTGACTCTGTTCCCACGGTGTGTTTTCCTGTACTGTTAGGCTTTTTTTTTTTTGGTCCTTTTTAAAAAAAATGAAAACCCAGTGTAACAACATCGTTAAAGAGAAATTTGCAAAACAGAAAACTATCACCCACAATGCCACCTTCCTTTGCTAATAGCCATTTCCATTCCTGCCATATTACTTTCCCATTCTTCACATGCATAGCTTTTTGCCTGATTATGTCCTTTTTCTTAAGCAGAAGTTCAGGTACTTTGTTATACAGTCACTTCCCTATTTTCTTCCTGATTCTAGCCTCATTTGGTTTTTGGTCTTGAGTTACCAAAAGGGCATTGCAACTTTATCACTATTTTGTCAGTGAGTTCTAGTTTTTATTTTCCTTTCATAGACCCAAGTATTCTAGTTTTTAGAGTATGGCTGAGACCCAACCTTTAATTTTAAAAGTAAGACATTTATGTGTAGGATTTTTAATTTCTTTAACACTTAAAAACTGGTATTTTAAATTACATTGATTTTTCAAGGCACGTTACTAGGCCCACTCCAGAACAGCCTTATTTAGAAAAAAACGTGTCTACAATGTAGAACTGTTGATTTGCTGCATTAAATATACTTATTAAAGTTTTAAGATATGCATGTAAAGGTAGAAATAGAATATATATTATTTTTTACCCTAATAAAGTGCACTCTCCTTTCATTGCCTGACATGAAAAGCAAATAGTGTAGACCTAGGAGTATTCATCTCACTAAACAGAATAAAGTTTAACATACACGAATAGATAAAAGATAATATGCAAGAAAATAGATAAAAGAAAATATATGAGAAAAATCAAGTAAATAGAAAACACAGATTAGTCCACATGTCAGTATTCACAGCAAATATAAATAAACTTACCAATTCATACAGCCAAAAAAAAAAAAAAATGTCTATATCTTTTGTCCCATGTGTGTTACAAGCCTCAACTCTCCCAGTACCTCACTAGTCTTGTTTGGTAGCCATGCTTCACTTGTAACCTTATCAAGAGCCCTCTGTACATCTCCCCCTTTGTTCTCTAATGGTGAGTGAGGCCATATCCATGTCTCTCATTATTCTTCCTTTCTTTTTTGATGAAAAAGAATGAAATGGGCCATATCTTCTTGTTTTGGTAAAATGGAATATCTTCAGCCACCTTCCTCTTAAAACTGTGTGCCCTGTGCTTAGATGTTTAAAGGATGAATCTCTGGGGTGTGTAGGGTCCTCTGATGATGACTAAGCAAGTCTGCCAAACTCAGATAGAGCCATGCCAGCTGTCTGCTACCATGTGAAAAAATGAAAGACGCTCTTTAGGATTGCAGCTTTCCTTAGAGTCATTGTACAAAAATTTTGCCTTTGACAGTTAAAATCATTTCCTTTTGTTGTTTACATTTTCCTATGTCTTGAGTTGCCATTTGTGAGTTTATAGGACCTAGCTCAACAGAACCTAAAACCATTCTAGGTATGGAATTGTACAGGATTGTCTTCTCCTAAACTGGAGCAAATATGTGACTTTTTTTTTTTCAAGATTTTTATTCTTGAGTAATCTCTACACTCAACGTGGGGCTCAAACTCACACCCCCAAGATCAAGAGCCACATGCTCCACTGACTGAGCCAGTCAGGTGCCCTGAAAATATGTGATGTTTTAACTTTTTTTTTTCTTTAAAACACATACGAAACTTTTTAAAATTTTTTAAGTTAAAAAAACTTTTTTTAAGTTCACTTATTTTGAGAGGGAGACAAAGAGCAAGCATAAGCAGGAGAGGGGCAGAGAGAGGCAGAGAGAGGGAGAATCCCAAGCAGGCTCCACGCTGTCAGCACAGAGCCCCATGTGGGGCTCGATCTCATGAACTGAGAGATCATGACCTGAGCCAAGATCAAGAGTGTGACACTTAACCAACTGAGCCGCCCAAGAGCCCTGTAAACACATATGAAATTTAAATTTACTCTTGGATCAGTTTGATTGGAATATTTTTTTTTGTATCCAAATCCTAACTAAAATGTTTGGAATTCTCATTGCTTCACATTGCACTCTAGAGTGTTGCAAAATACTACTGTATGATCTCTTTGTCTCTAGCTCTCTGATTTCTTATGAATAGTATTTGGAAAATAGGGAAGAAAGTGCTTTGGGTCATTGCTTCTTCATAAATTTATCTAAAATGTGCATTTAGTAAATTTGAAAAATAAACATTACATCAGGCATCAAGAAAGTTCAATAAATTAAATTTTCAAGAAACCAGTGGAGTAAACTTTTCATCTGTACTGGTGGTACAAGTCTACAATGAGTCAGTAATGATTAAGAAGGAAGAGAGTAGGAAGCAAGGAACACTGGAATTGGTTAAAAACTGTGAGCTATTTAAGGCCTGAGACTGCCACTTGCTTTCTCTTTTTCCTTTGGCAACTCCTTAAATTGCCCTTTGAACTTTGCCTTTAGCTAGTTTTCTTTTCTCTTCCTTCTCCTCTTCCTCCATCATCATCACTATTTTACAAAAGTTCGCTGTTTTTGTTAAGTGTCAGAACCTAAGCAGTGGCAACCCTGTTCCTCCTACATTTCATTGTGCATCAGTACAGGGCCAAGGGGATCTGTAATATGCATCAAAACAGTTATGAGAATAAGTGTTTGCCCAAGGACTATAAAAAGACAGTAAGGTGATGGTAAAGAAAACCAGGCAGAAGATATTCAACATACCTTGCCATGCCTTTCTCTATTCCCCTTTTTTTGATATTTAAGAATTAGTATTTTGGGGGTGCCTGGGTGGCTCAGTGGGTTGAGCTTCCGACTTCAGCTCAGGTCATGATCTCACGGTCTGTGAGTTCGAGCCCAGCTTTGGGCTCTGTGCTGACAGCTCAGAGCCTGGAGCCTGCTTCCGATTCTGTGTCTCCCTCTCTCTCTGACCCTCCCCCGTTCATGCTCTGTCTCTCTCTGTCTCAAAAATAAATTTAAAAAAAATTTTTTTTAATTTTTTTTTTTCAACGTTTATTTATTTTTGGGACAGAGAGAGACAGAGCATGAACGGGGGAGGGGCAGAGAGAGAGGGAGACACAGAATTGGAAACAGGCTCCTGGCTCTGAGCCATCAGCCCAGAGCCTGACACGCGGGGCTCGAACTCACGGACCGCGAGATCGTGACCTGGCTGAAGTCGGACGCTTAACCGACTGCGCCACCCAGGCGCCCCTAAAAATTTTTTTAAAATAATAAAAAAGAATTTGTATTTTTGATATTTAAGAATTAGCATTTTGAGGGACTTTTTTAAGAATACTTGTTAGCAAATTATTTCATTTTCTTAGCCTAGTAAGGTAGAAAACAACTCTAGGAGAAATGATTTGATAAGGAAAATTGACAGACTAGTGTTTTACAAACTGTATTAAATGTCTATGGCCAGTGAGTTTTGAAAATTACTTCTAAGACTACATACAATAATGTAGCACTGAACTGACTCATATAGAAAGAAAGAAAAGAAAAAAGAAAAGAACAGACAGATGGACAAGACCAGACCAGACCCTGAGTTTTCTGATATTTGAGAATTCTCCTTTAGAGAGTAAAGATACCCTGGTGGGTAGGGTACACAAAGTTCAAACTGCTAAAGAAGCCATGGAATGGAATTTAAAAAAAAAAAAAAAAAAGAAATAGGCCTAAATTTTTATTCCTGCTCTATCGTACTGATTGTGTAATTGGTAAGTTTAGACAAGTTACTCTCATCTCTCTCATCTATGTTTCTTTATGAAATGGGAAGAATGCCTTCCTTTCATAGAGGTGTTGTGAGACAGTGATATGAAGCACTAGACATCATGTCTGACACAGGGTGGGTATTCAATAAATGATAATTACAACATCCTCCTTAAGCTTGTTTGATAGTGCTCAGAACCAACACCTAACCACTTCTACCACCATGACACAATTCCCAAAGAGAACATTTTGATGGATATAGCATTGTACCAGATTGCAAGTTTTCACAAATAAAAGTATGTGAAATACTTGTAAAGCTATTGGCATTATTATCAACAAAAAGCTACCCAGTAGACAGCTGATTGTACAGGTTTAGGGCTCTGATGATGGATCTGAGCTCCAGAACCATTGTGGAAGTTGTAGCAGCCAGCTTTTGTGATGGTTCCCATTGATGCTTGACTTCCAGTGTTTACATCCCTATGTAGTCTCATCCTATGTTAAATAAGGATGACCTTATTTAAATAAGGGGCACCTGGGCGCTCAGTCAGTTAAGCGTCCAACTTCTCCAACTTTGGCCTACATCATGATCTCACCATTCCCGAGTTTGAGCACTGTGGCAGGCTCTGTGCTCACAGCTCAGAGCCTGAAGCCTGTTTCAGATTCTGTGTCTCCCTCTGTCTCTCTGCCCCTCCCCCACTCATGCTCCATCTCTCTCAAAAATAAACATTAAAAAAATCTTTTTAAATAAGGTTGACCTGTATAATAGTATGTTGCAGAAATTATGGTGAACTTCCAAGATTAAGTCCTAAAACCTTGCACTCCTGCCTTGTTCTCTCTGGGGTCACTCTGGGGAAGAACAGCTGCCATGTCACAGTTCTCAAGTAGGACAGTGCAGAAGTATACATAGCAGAGAACTGAGGCCTCCTGTCGATAGCCATCTGAGGGAGCCATTTTGTTTATTTTAATTTTTATCTTTTTTTATTTTCTTCAATTTTTTATTTAAATTCTTGTTAGTGAACTTACAGTGCAATGTTGGTTTCAGAAGTAGAATTCAGTAGTTCATCACTTACATACAACACCCAGTGCTCATCATAACAAGTGTTCTCCTTAATACCCATTATCCATCTAGCCCAACCCTCACCCAACCTCCCTCCATCAATCCTCAGTTTGTTCTCTTCTCATTAAGAATCTCTTATGGTTTGTTTCCCTCTCTTTCCCCCCGATTTGTTCAGCTGTTTTGTTTCTTAAATTCAACATGAGTGAAATCATAATGGTATTTGTCTTTCTCTGACTTGTTTCGCTTAGCTTAATACACTATAGTTCCATCCACATCATTGCAAATGGGAAGATTTCATTCTTTTTAATGACTGAATAATACTCCATTGTGTGTGTGTGTGTGTATATAATATATATATAATATATATTATATATATAATATATATAATATATTATTATATATAATTATATATATATTATTATATATAATTATATATATTATATTAGTATATATAATTAATTATTATATATAATTAATAATTATATAATTATTATATATAAATATATATTATATATAATATATATAAATATATAATTATATATATAATATATATAATATATATTATATATAATATATATAATATATATAATACTATAATATATAATATATATGTAATATATATATTATATATATAATATACACACACACACACACCACATCTTTTATCCATTCATCAGTCGATGGATATTTGGGCTCTTTCCCTAGCAGATTCCCTTTGAATCTGTATTTTTTTTTAATGTTTATTTTTGAGAGAGAGAGCGAGTGTGAGGGTCAAAGAGAGAGGGAGACACAGAATCCAAAGCAGGCTCCAGGCTCCAAGCTGTCAGCACAGAGCCTGATGCAGGGCTCGAACCCACGAACTGAGTTCATGACCTGAGCCAAAGTCAGATACTTAACTGACAGCCACCCAGGTGCCCCTCAGATCTGTATTTTTGTATCTTTGGGGTAAATACCTAGTAGTGCAATTGCCAGATCTACAGTAGTTCTTTCTATTTTTAACTTTTTGAGGAACCCATACTGTTTTCCAGAGTGGCTGCACCAGTTTGCATTCCCACCAACAGGCAAGAGAGTTCTCCTTTCTCCATATCCTGAGGGAGCCTTTTTAGCAGATCTTTCAGCCCTAGTCAGGGCTTCAGATGTCTGCTGCATCCTGATAAAGACACTCTGAGCCAGAACCACCCCTCTAAGTTGCTCCTGAATTCCTAACCCACAGAAACTGTGAGATAATGAATGTTCTTTATTGTTTTAAGCTTCTACATTTTAGAGTAATTTGTTATTCAGCAATAGATAAGTAGTCAGAAGTCATCTGTATATAGGACAGAATGGCCATGAGTGTGGTGAAGAGAGTAAACACATGAGAGTCATAAGAGTGGGGATCGTAGTCGAGAAGTGGGAGTTTTGTTTCTGAAGTTAAGTCCATCAAGATCTGATGCCTTACTGGGAGCCTGGGTGGCTCAGTTGATTAAGCATCTGACTTCACCTCAGGTCATGAGCTCACAGATTGTGAGTTTGAGCCCCGCATCAGGCTCTTTGCTGTCCACAGAGATCCTCTGTCTCCCTCTCTCTCTGCCCTTCCCCCCTCTTGTGCTCTCTCCCTCCCTCCCTTCCCTCTCTCCCTCTCTCTCTCTCTCTCTCTCTCTCAAAAATAAATACATTTTAAATAAATAAGTGAAAAGAGAGATGATTGAGCTAGATTAAATAAAAGATGGTGACAAGGGTGTCAGAAGGTGACAGCAGCAAAGAATAGAAGATGACCTGAGCCTCCTTTGCATTAGAGCGAAAGAGAAATCTGAAAACAGGGTTGGACATTTGGCCAAGTGCTTAAGAGCCAGCTTGCATTCCTTCTGCAGGTGTGTTTTAAATACCTGGAAAGGCATTTGTTGAATCATGCAGATGAAATTATTTTTCAAATGCTGAACAGTTTTTCTGAGTTACTATCCTTTTGTTTTATCTATTCCCACCAACTATTTTAAATTTGGTCCCAAGTAATATTGGTCATATCTTGGTAACCAGTACACCTGGCAATTTGAATACTGAGAAAGAACTGTTCAGGTCATTTACTTTTTGGTCCAAACAGCTTTTAAAACTTAACCTTTTTAGAAAAAAAAAGTATTTAAGCCTAGAGTTTAGAGCCACAGGACCGAGGAGCTTTGATAATTCGGCCTGTAAAGGGAATGGGCTCCTTTGAGCTGAGGCAGTTTTCTCCTCTCCTTAGAGGAGGACCTTCTCAAGAATAAGACTCCCACTCATATATGGCCTTTATTGTATTGAGATATGTTCCCTCTAAACCCACTTTATTGATATTTTTTATCATGAAGAGATGGTGAATTTTGTCATATGCTTTTTCTGCATCTGTTGAGATGATCATACAGTTTTTACCCATCATTTTGTTAATGTGATGTATCACATTGATTTGCAGATGTTGAACCATCCTGGAATAAATCCCACTTGATCATGGTGAATGATCCCCTTAATGTGTTGTTGAATTCAGTTTGCCAGTATTTTGTTGAGGATTTTTGCATCAATGTTCATTGGGGACATTGGCCTGTAGTTATCTTTTTTTGTAATGTCTCCGTCTGGTTTTGGTATCAAGGTAATGTTGGCCTCCTAGAGTAAATTTAGAAGCTTACCTTCCTCTGCTGTGTTTTGGAATAGTTTGAGAAAATAGGCATTAACTCTTTAAATGTTTCGTAGAATTCACCTGTGAAACCATCTGGTCCTGGACTTATGTTTGTTGGAAGTGTTTTGATTACTAATTCAGTTTTGTTACTAGTAATTTGTCTGTTAAGATTTTCTATTTCTCCCTGGTTCAGTTTGGGAAGATTGTATGTTTCTAGGAATTTACCCATTTCTTCTAGGCTTTCCAATTTGTTGGCACATAGTTTTTCATACTAGTTTCATATAATCCTTTTCTTTATATTTCTGTGGTGTTGGTTGTTACTTCCCCTCTTTCATTTCTGATTTATTGAGTCCTCCCTCTTTTTCTTTTGCATCCACTTCTTTTGTCAAGTAGTCTTTCTTGCCCTCCTTCCTAGGTCCCATAGTCTTTGTTTTTGGCATCTAGTTTTTGATATTTTTAAAGCAATGTTTAATAGTCAACAAACTTACTAAACAAAAAAGAAAAGAAACAACTTTAAGAAACAGCATGAAAGTATTTGCCTCATGGGAATATGTCTAAGCTTTTCCTCACTCGAACCTCAACTTTGTCTTCAGGATGCTGTGAAAAATAGAACAAATATCACACCAGGCTTTGCAGTAAAATCCTGTCTTTGTTCTCTTTAGATGAACTGACCAGATGTGTTTTTAACTGCTGGTTGCTTCAAATTATTAGGTCCACAACATGTAGGAACATCGAACTCCAGATAAAGGGTTAAAGTGCTGCCCAGGGTGTCAGATGACATGGGGCCTAGTTTAGGTTCCAGTACTAACTAGCTGTGTGACTTGCAACAAGTCATTAAATTCTTTTTTTTTTTAATTTTTCTAATGTTTATTTATTTTTGAGAGAGAGACAGAGTGCAAGCAGGGGAGGAACAGAGAGAGAGAGGGAGACACAGAATCCGAAGCAGGCTCCAGGCTATCAGCACAAAGCCCAACATGGGGCTTGAACCCATGAACCATGAGATCATGACCTGAGCTGAAGTCGGATGCTTAAGCAACTGAGCCACCCAGGCATCCCAGTCATTAAATTCTTTGAACTTCAATTGATATATCAGATTCTCTGTTGCAAGCTCAGAAATTAATTTTAACTATCTTAACCAAAATTTTTGTTTGAAGGAGGTCAGAGCTCACCATATGGATAGGGAGGCTTAGAGAACAGGCAGGAGCCAAAAGCATTAAAGGAAGGCCAGGGAGTAGGAGTAGTCTGGTCTATACCTTGCCATTCTCCCCATAGTGAATGTGACCATTCCCCACTATTCTTGCTCCCTTGAGTCACTTGCCTAAGATCCAGGGAGAATTTCCAACTCGCCAAGCCTAAGCCACATGCCAGGTTCCTGCAAGCCCCTTACAGTTCCAGAGCTAGAGGCCACCAAAACCATGCACATTTGGAGACTAGAGTGAGATTAGGAAGGATAGATCTATTTCCAGACAGCCAAAAATAACAGATGTCAATTTAGATGTACTCCAGTCTACAGAAGTTAGAAGGTTGAGTTGTACGGTCATTGGCAAAATTATTGATCCTATGTTATGTTTCTGTCTGAACATTTCTGAGATGCACATGTTTGAGGCAAAATGGAATTGTTACAAGATCTTACCAAGTAAGTGAACATTCAAAATGAACAAAATAAAAGGAATTTTCTGGGTTTGTTTCTTCTCCCACTTATGATTTATAGGGAAAAGACCAGGAGGATAGTCCTGAAGGAATTTGTTCCTCAGTCTTAAACAAACAGACCCTTTCTTTTCTTCTTAGATTGTGGAAAAGTAGGAAAAAGGTAAAACAAATAGCTGCATCTGAGGGTAGTTGTGCTGGATATTGTGCAAGAGAGTTTAAGTGGAAGATTAGCTGGAACTAAAATGATCTGATGGTTATAGTTAATGAGTAGAACGGGAGTCCTAAGTTCTTCTTCACCTTGCCAATAATTGGTCTAGAAATGTACCCAACCTCTACTTGTCTGCTGATGAGAGAAATAATCCTGCTGCCTGCATTCATAGGCATGTGTCTGGAATTTATGCCTTGGGGGGAGAGGGTTCCAACAGATAGTGATTGCTGTCCTAATACTATGATTTGAACATATGGCCATGTATGGTGGGGGTGGGGATGGGATTGGGAAATGTTTAATTACAGAGAAGACTACATATGATATTTGGATTTAAGACTTTCTCCCATTGTAGTGTAGTCCCTAAATTCCTTGAGGATTACAGAATCAAACTTTTTCTCAACTGCCTAGAAGTATGCTTTGACTTTTTGCAGCCATGTTTCAACATGAAAGCACAATGACTTTTTCCTTCCTGTTTTTTGGATTTAGCCAAACTTCTGAGGAGGCAGTGGGAGCTCTGTAGTTTTTGGTAGCTCTTTGGTTTTTGACCTCTCGTCTGATATTTGAAGCTTTTTATTATGAAATTTCCTTTCTGTTTGATAATGGTCATGCTAAACAGGGACATGAATTCCTTTCCACCTAAGAAACTTATAGAAGCTACCCTACTGCCCTGAATCTGAAAATTAAACAACTTTAAAATAAGCGGAGAACACTTATCAGGAAAGGGAGAATATTAGGGTAGAATATATTTGAAACTTTCCAGTAGATGAATCTTCCTCAAGACAAAAATATAACAGTTTAGATTATGTGTATTTTAATTTTATGTAAATGCTAACCATCTCACTTTGTGCAATTTATAGGTAAAATATACTTTACCTTTAAATTTTAGTGTTATACAGACATACCAAACATTACAAACACTATAAACACGAAAATCTCCTTCCTTCATTTTAATGTTGAAATACAAGTATTACATCCACTTTCTGAAACCCAATTTCCCATAGTAAATAATCCAGTTCTTCGTGTGTATTGTATATAAAACAGAAGAATATGTGTCCAGCCGATATCCTGCAATTTGGCCAGGTGTGTTGCTTTGTTTTGCTTCCTTGGCCTTTCTCCTGGTCATGGATGATCGCCCTGGCCACATTCTTCAGAAATCATTCCAACCTTAGAAGAGTTAAGTATTTTCTTCCATTAGTTGACCTTTTTCTCTATACTTTGCCTGAAAATTAACTGCCAGTTAACAAATTTCATGCTTTAGGAAGTGACTTTGATCAGGAGGTAGTGGTATGGAGTGCTTCCCAAATCTGTTTAAAGCAGAATAGTCTTTCCTACATTTTCGAGACTTTTGAAATGCTACTGCCATTCCCAACAGAAGTTAGAGTTCTCTTCTCTACTGTCCATCCCATTTGGATTCATCTCTCTCAGCCAGATGTTCTTGATTCCCCTCAGTATAGTCTTTCTGCTCCTGGCCTTGATAAGGGAAACAAAAAAGGCATGAGAAGAGTTGAGATCTGGATTTATTTCAGTCTTTTCTTTCACTCCTGTACTCTATTTTAAATTCTATTCTGTTGAAAACTCTGTGGGAAAACATTATATTTCATCCTACATAATATCGTAAAACTAGAACAGCCTAGTGGAAAGAGTAGTAATTCAGAGCATGAACTTCCAAGTGAAATCTTGGTTTGAATTCTTGCTCTGAGTATTACTAGCTGTGTGATCTTGGGCAAATAACTTAGAATCTCTTGAGTCCATCAGTCTCTTACATGTAAATTGGGGGTTAAAAATAGTGCCTACTTCATAGAGTTGTTATGAAGATTAAATGAAATAATGTCCCGTGCTTAGCTTAGTGCCTTGCACACACACTAGGTTTCTAGTCACGTTAGTTATTATTAGCTATTCGTGTCTAACTAGGAATGATCTTCTCTTTGTTGAGCAAGTGAAGAATAGATGAACTTCAACTGTGTTCTGATAGACTGGAGAACTTCATGGTCACTCTGTTAGAAACATGATACTGTGTCATTTTCTTATCAAGCACCTAATCACTTCCTAATCACAATCCGTCTTTAGATCGAGAGAGTGGTATTCTCTTTATCTTGTGTTTTCCTTAATATAGAGGTTCTGGAGTCCTTTTGGGTTTGTGTTTACCTTAGGCATCTGTAATTACCTATGGATGGCTCCGTAAGATTTATTGGAGAAGTCCTGTGTCTGGTCCAGAATTGGTCAACTCAGAAAATGTGTAAAAGGTTTCACCTGCCTGTCTAAATTTTTAAGTAGAAATGAACTCTATGTTGATTGAATCTTCAGGAAGCTTTTCAAAAAGAGCAATGAATTTCTTGCTGTTGTAGCAAAATATACTAAGCTTTTACCTTACACTGAAGTACCTGTGATTAAATTTACATATAATTTTATTCATATGTAAATAAGGCATTTAATTTTCAAGTTGAATTTGAACCACCTAAATCCTGTTGGTTGTGAATTTTATTTTTTCACTTCTGTGCCATCATACTGCCATCCCGTCTTTGATAGCACTTACAGAGCTTTGACTTTTGTTCAGTGATGATAAAGGATTTTTGTAATCATCCACACTTTTATTCCGGATCTCCAGTGACCAACAATATATGCCACTTTTGTGTTAACTGGGGGGTCACAATCTGGGACCACAGCATAAAGAGGATTGACTGTACCATCCAGCGCGTGTCTGCCATGACTCTCTGGGGTTCTGTGCTGCACCTAGTATGGTAGTCTCCTGGCCCAGCTGTTTCTGCTCTGCATTTTGTTCTGAAAAGTTCATTGAGATTTGTGTAAATGATTTAAATAGAAAGGCATCTTTTCTCTTATACTAGATGTAAGTTTGACTCCTGGTCTTTCTTTTATTTTATAATAAGGAATTTTCCAAGTAGCTTTGAATTAACCAAGGGCCCTTGCCCCCTACCCCAACCCTCCCCTAGTGAAAAGCACTACCTACATTTAAAAAAAAATTTTTAATGTTTATTTTTGAGAGAGAAAGAGATAGAGCGCAAGCAGGGGAGGGGTAGAGAGAGAGGGAGACGCAGAATCCAGAGCAGGCTCTGCACTGTCAGCACAGAGCCTGACCTGGGACTCAAACTCACAAACGGTGAGATCATGACCTGAGCCCAAGTCGGACGCTCAACCAACTGAGCCACCCAGGTGCCCATCACTACCTACATTTTAAAGAGCACACTTAGATTTGCTTTAAAGCATAAGCAGCAGTCAGCAGTAAATGTATCAAACGAGGAAGTTAGTTCTTAGATTAGTGTTTGTCAAAGAGAAACTACCTCTGTCTCAAAAGGAACAACTGAAATATGCTTTGTTGTTTTAAGCTCTCTACATATACTTCTTTTGAAGATACTGAAACCACTTTGTTTACTGGAAACCAAAGTGCCCACACCTGTAACTTTGTCTGGGTTAGGTAGAGTATTAGCCTATATTTTTAAAATATTTTCATTTGATAAAGCAGACTTGCTGTGTTGGCAGAAGTGTGAATTTCATTTCCTGTCTGTGGTGTACCCCACTCATCCTGTCACTCAAGACATTTTGTTTTAGGTTGTTCCCGTAATGTGAGTGAAACACAGTGACCCACAGCAGGGTGACATGTGCATGCCACGAATGTAACAAGAGACAAGACTTGTGCAATAGACCACAAGAGCGCAACGCTTTATTTAAAGATGGAAACAAAACAAAATAAAGGCAGTCCCTCCTAGCCAGCATGCAGATTTTTTTTAAAGTGGCATCTGTGGATTCTTCTGTTTGTTTTTAGAAGACATGTTCCAATCTATTTAGCAAGTTAGCTCAAAAGTTTATCAGCTTCATGCCACTTAATTAAAGAATAAAACTGAGTCAACAAGTGACATTATAAAGGTGATTTAATTGTTTGCCAATTAATTTATCGTCAACCATTTGTAGTTACAATCCATTAATTTGCCAAATCTGTTGAGTTCTGTAACAATTATTTTTTGCATGTGAAATTACAGAATTTCTGTGTTCTTGTCCTAAATTATAGTTCCTGCTGCAATGACAGGACAGATAAAACAGTGTGGAAAAAACCCTGAGATGAACTCATTCATTTGTCAAATATCTATTGAACATCTAATGTGTGCTTGACACTATTTCCAATGTTGAGGATATAGTGCTGAGCAAAATAAAATCCTTGCTCTTCATTGAGCTTATATTCTGTCATAAGGAGATAACCACATTAAGTATACAAAGTAAGTAAATGTAATTTTAGTATATGATACATAAATATCCTGAAGGAAATAAAACAACAGGACAGAGTATGATTGGGATGGGTGAGAGGTGATCTATTTGGAGCTGTGACTTAAATAGCGTCAGGGCAGGAGAAATGTGTCCCAAGTAGAAAACAAAAAGCACAAAGACCCTGAGAAGGGGCCTAAAATATAGAAGAAACAAAAGAGACCAGTGCAGCCAGACCACAGTGAACAAAAGGGGAGATAGTGCAAAATTAGAGAAGCAATGTATTATCGGATGTTACAGGGCCTTGAAGTCTGAAGACTTCAGCTTTTATTTGTTCAGTACAAAGGGAAACCGTTGGAGAGTTTTAAGGAGGGAAGTGGCATTATGTGATATATATGTGTATTTTATATACGTAAAATCACTCTGGTTACTCTTTGGTAAGTGGATAGCAGTGGTGCAGAAGTGGTTGCAGACAGACCAGTTAAGAAATTTTTTGCTGATAGAATGTCTGGGATTTAGTTTCACTTCAGGGACCAGGTGAATAGAGTAAGGATGTAGAAGAAACAAAGATTGGCCTTCAGTTAAAGCTGAAATGATGAGAACATGGGGGTTCATTATATTATGCCCTTAGTTTTCCATAATAAAAAGCTGAAAAAAAAAACTTTAATAGTGGTCTAAATGAAAAATGGTGGTGCTATGGACATTGTCAAAGTGGTAATGGAGATAAGTGGGCAGATTCAAGATATATTTGAAAGTAAAACCCCTAGGTCTTACTGATGGATTAGGATACATGTTGTTGCAGGGAAAAAGAGAAACCAAGGATGACTGCTAAGTATTTGGCCCAAACAGTTTGGGTGGATGAGAATAGGGATCAGGTTTGCAGGGACGCAAGAGCTTTGTTTTGGCAATGCAAATTTGCGATGCCAGTTGGATTTCCAAGTGGAAATGTTGAGTAGGGAGTGTAATTCACAATGCATTACCTAACTCTGCATAACATGCTTATAAGCAAACTTGGAACCCTCCATTCTGAATTTTGCCATTAGTGTTTTAAAAGTTCTGTTAGACCTTTTCAGATTTGTGGGTAACGTTAAAAGTCTTAGTCTGTTGATATGAAATAGTTTGGATATATTTTGTTTTCTGTGGATATTCACTAGTAATTATATTACTGCTATCCTGAGTAGTAATTCTCCACCTCCATTGAACTGTTATTTACATGAAGGATGGTGTTAACATGACCAGCTCCATAGGTTAAACACATTTCCTGTGCCTTACTCCTTCCAGGCATATGGGAATACAAGTCTGTAAAAGTAAAATCTTGAGTAACACTTTAGTGTGGTGTATGTGTATTTTTTTTAAGTTTTTTATTTACTTATTTTGAGAGAAAGAGAGCAGGGGAGGGGCAGAGAGAGGGAGAAAAGAAGGAGAAAATCCCAAGCAGGCTCCACACTGCCAGTGTGGAGCCCGATGTGAGGCTCGAACCCATGAACCATGAGAGCTGAAATCAAGAGTCAGACACTTAACTTACTGAACCACTCAGGCGCCCCAGTGTAGGTGTATTTTAAACAAACAAACAAAAAATATTTTTTTTTGGCAAATTTTGAGCCTGTTAAAGTATTATACTTTACATCTGATTAGGACACTAATCAAACACGTATTGGTAATCATAGATCTAATAACAATACCTAATATTTGTTAAGGGTACCACTGTAAGAAACTGTATTTATATTGGCTCCTCATGACAGCTTTGTTTTTACAGATATGGAAATTTAGGGCCCCCAAAATTCACTCAGGTAAGAAGTAGCAGAGCCAGGATTTAAACCCAGGCAATCTGGCACCAGAGCCTTCACCCTCTTGTTTCCAGAACCTTCACTCTTAACTACTACCATGTAATATGTAGAGAATATCGTAAGTTATGTTTCAGAAAAATTGTCTAGAGTAGAAATGACTTTGCAAATAATCAAGGTCTCTTTTGATTTTATTTTTACTTCATCCCTTGAAATTGGGACTTTGGAAGATGGGAGAGAGAATAATCCCAAAATGGATCTCCATCATACTCTGATTTCCTTCCTTAAATAATTCGTTTTGTTTTGACTTTTTCCTGACAGCATCAGCGAGAGCTTTCTAACTGTCAAAGGTGCTGCCCTTTTTCTGCCACGGGGAAATGGCTCATCCACACCAAGAATCAGCCACAGACGCAACAAGCATGCAGGTAAAGTTCCATGTATACCATTCCTTTCTTGGTTTCTTAGCCTTTTGTTTTGTTCTACAAGGCTGACTGCCCCATTCCCATTTCTCCAACAGTTTTGTGATAGTGAAAGAAAGAACTGTACTGTGCTATAATCACTTTTCCTTCATTCTCACTATTTTTCTGGCACTTAGCAGAATGCCTTATATATGTAGTAGGTATTCAGTAAATTTTTGTTGGACAAATACTAAGGTACAAATATACTCTAATGAATTTTTCTATGATTTAGCAATGAAGGTTCCCGGTAGAATATACCCAGTTTACTTACTGGCAGTACTTTTCACTGCTAACAAACCTGAACTTCCATATACCCAGCTCACATAAGAAGCCTTACAGTGGGGATAGGGCTCCCTGACTTTTGCCTGACCTTCAAAGAAGCCATCTGGATCTTGGGGCCAGTAGCACTTAGAGTAGGGACTTAGGCCCACTATTGCCCAGAAATGGTTCTCCTCTACAAGTTCTCCATCCTAAAAATCCTTTCCTCAGGCTATTTGTCCTGATAGAACAGAAGAAATCTTAATTTTTAAAAAGCCTCAGCTGCTTAACTCAATTGTAACATGAAACTTAAGTCACTCTTCATTGTTTATTCCTAACACTTTGTCTTCTCCCCACACTGGTTCTTTTTTTTTTTTTAAACACTTTTAGTGAGATATAATTCACATACCATATAATTCACTCTATTTACTCATTTAAAGTATACATTCAGTGATTTTTTTTTCATATATACAGAGTTGTGCAACCATCGCTCTAATTTTAGAATGTTTTCATCACCCCCAAAAGAAACCCAGTTATCCATTAGCAGTCATTCCCTATATTCCCCACCTTCCCTGCCAATCCTAAACAACCACTGATCTACTTTCTCTATATATAGATCTGCCTGTTCTGGGTGTTCCATATAAGTGTAATTATGTAAACGCTCTTTGGAGACAGGCTCCTTTCACTTAGCATAATGTTTTCAAGGGTCATTTATATTAATTTTTTTTAGTGCTTATTTATTTTTGAGAGGGAGAGACAGAGTGTGAGCAGGGGAGGGCAGAGAGAGAGAGGGAGACACAGAATCCAAAGCAGACTGAGCTGTCAGCACAGAGCAATGGGGCTCAAACTCACAAACCATGAGATCATGACCTGTGCCAAAGTTGGATGCTTAACCGGACTGAGCCACCCAGGTGCCCAGGGGTCATTTACATTATACTGTGTATCACTACTTTATTCCTTTTTATGACCAAATAATATTCTAGTGTATGGATATACTATATTTTATTTTTCCATTCACCAGTTGATAGACAGTTGAGTTTCCATTTTTGGCTGTGATGAGTAATGCCGCTATGAATATATATGTATAAACTCTTGTGTGGACGTGTTTTAATTTCTCTTGGTTTTATACCTATGAGCCCATATTGGTTCTTACACATGAGACTTAGATTGTGTCTCTGGGTTTGAAATGTAGCAGAACAGACCTGGCCAAACATAATGACTCTGTTTTTTAATTTTGAAAGTTAAAAGATCCTGCAATAATGGAATTGGTCAGAAGCCAGCACTGAAATAGGGGTGGGGTGGGAGTGAGGCAAGAAAACTATTCTTTAAGAAAAGGAAAGAAAAAGGAAAGTCTTTCAGACTTGCCGACCTTTATTTATTTATTTATTTATTTATTTTGAAAGAGAGAGAGAGCATGAGAGGGACAGAGGGAGAGAAAGAGAGAATCTTAAGCAGGCTTCATGCCTGGTGCAGTACCTGACACAGGGCTCGATCCCATGATTGTGAGACCATGACCTAAGCCAAAGTCACGAGTCAGACACTTAACCAACCGAGCCACCTAGTTGCCCCAGACTTGCTGACCTTTTAGACAAATACCTGTTTGCTAACCTACTTTTTCCTTCTTCCCCCTCACCACTTCTTGCATATATCAGTATTTCATCTCATAGTTAAGAGTGGAAGTTAACCTGGAAGAAAATTTTGTATGCAGATTTCAAGATAATGTGAGAACATCAGAATCTTTAGACTCTTAAAAAAGAGACAGATCTGGATGGGCACGAATGAAGTTTTTTGTTCTCTGATTGTCATTATTTATAACAGTACGTTATTGGGGCTCCTGGGTGGCTCAGTCGGTTAAGCGTCCGACTTCGGCTCAGGTCATGATCTCATGGTTCGTGAGTTCGAGCCCCGCATCAGGCTCTGTGCTGACAGCTCAGAGCCTGGAGCCTGTTTCAGATTCTGTGCCTCCCTCTCTCTCTCTGACCCTCCCCTGTTCATGCTCTGTCTCTGTCTCAAAAATAAATAAACGTTAAAAAAAAAATTTTTTTTTAAAAAACAGTATGTTATCTAATTATCTTCTACTAGCGAAAGCCTCAGGTTTTCTAATACTTTAATACAAAAAAATTTCAACTTAGTTTTATAGAATGTATAGGAACAAGTATGTTTTCAAATACTGATTGGCCGTGTTAAAGTACCTAATAATAAGTTCAGTGGAATATTTACTTCTTGGGATCTGCTGTATTTAATGAGAACTCTTATTTTAATATCAGCCACTAATATGGAAATAATTAACTATTGATATTATTTTATGGGAAATCTAAAAATCTTCTTAGGTTAAATGCAACAGAAGATTTACAGGAATAAGAATGGCAAAATGGCTAGCTTTTTTTAAAGTTAGGGATAATTCTAACCTCAGTCACACACCTCATTTTCAGGATTCCTTCCTTGCTACCTTCAGTGTGCCTGAGAGCACAGCCAGTGGTGTCTGTGCCCGGACATATATCACGGTTGCTCTTTTCAGCACCCACTGCAGTACGGAACAGAGGTTGCTTTCAAGTGCACTTTCCGTTGGACAGACACAAAGCAAATTTTAATATAGTACAGGCTAAAAGTAAATGTATAGAGATGCAGTCTGCCATTCTGTCTTTTCACTTAAAAAGAAGTTAATCATATTAAGACATTCACTTAATTTCTAATTACAGTCCTTGAGTGACCCAGAACTTTCTTTTACACAGGTTATTAAGGTAGAAGGAATCCTCTCTGTTGACATTACAATGAGGAATAATTATTGTTTTGTTTTACCAATTTAACCAGGTGATCTCCAACAGCATCTCCAAGCAATGTTCATATTACTGCGCCCAGAAGACAACATCAGGCTGGTAAGTTAGTGTTATCATTACTAAAACTCTTCCTCAAAAGACTTTCTAAGATAGCAAACATTAAACAGTCATTTTTATGTACCAGCAGAGTGCTGGGAACTATGTGGAACAAAAAAAAGAATAACATGTCTGCACTATCAGCAAGCTTAGAATATAATTGGGGATAGGAGTTAAGGTGAAATGATGCAAAATAATTTGATGAGTCAGAGCTGTTGATAAGCACCAGTTTGTGAGTTATTGACCATAACAACTGAATTTCAGAAGAAAGAATACTTGGAGACTTGGCTTAGTTAGAAAGGTTTTTATGTAGGGGTGCCCAGGTGGTTCAGTTGGTTAAGTGTCTAACTCTTGATTTCGGCTCAGGCCATGATCTCATGGTTGTAAGATCAAGCCCCACGTCAGGCTCTGTGCTGGGCGTGGAGCCTGCTTGGGATTCTCTCTCTCTCCTCTCTCTGCCCCTTCCCTGGCTGTGCTTGCTCTCACTCACTCGCTTGCTCACTCTCTCGGTCACTCTCAAATAATTAAACATTAAAAAAAGAGGGGGGGGTTACATATACAGTAAAGCTTGAGCTGGGTCTTGAATGATGATGGATTTACATTAGCAGAAAAGAAGACAGTCCTTCTAGATGAGGACATGACAAAGCAAAAGCACGCATGTTAAGAAGGGACAAGGAGAAGAGTAAAAGGACCAGGGATTTGTGCTGGTCTCTGAGTCAGGAGACCTGGGCTTCGGCTGTTACTAATCATGTGATGTTGGACAAGTTACTTAGCTTGTTTGAGTCCCATCTCCTTTCTGTCTCTCACAGTTAAGAGGACCAAGTAGACGTGAAAGCTTATTGCTGCCTAAATCTGGGGATTATTGTTACTATAAGGAAGATAAGATACCAGAAAAAAGGCAGGCAAATAGGACCTTAATGCTCCATACTAGAGGTCTCAAACTGGCAGATATGTTTTGTTTGGACCACAGGGGTAGTGTTTTTGACTCCAAGCCAGAACTTTAAAGTTGAATGATTTCACATAAAAATCAATACTTGAAGCTTGTCCTCAAAAATCTAAAAATCTGGCAACACTGGAACCTTATTCTCACATGACAAAACTTGCTAGACCTGGAGGAGCAGGCATTGGTATGGCCCAGGCTCTTAATTTACCGTAATCCCCACATATCCTGTGGTCTTCTAGACACTGAAGCCAGGTGTCTCCATTTGTCATCATATCTTCACTGTTTTCTTGTAGTGTAGAACTTTAATTCAAGTAGGAAAACAAAAATGGGATGAGTATGTTTCTTTAAGAAAAGTGAAGAGCATTTTTACCCATTTAGTTTTCATGTGGCCTCCTTCTCTCATTTACATTCCCTGTCTGACTGTCTAGATTAATACTTGGAGTAGTACCTCAGTAAGCAGTAATGAAACATTACAGGGTTTTGAGCAAGGAATTCGATGGAACAGCTATAGTATTTGAGAGGGGTGCCTGGCTGGCTCAGTCAGTAAAGCATCTGACTCTTGATCTCTGGGTTTTGAGTTTGAGCCCTACATTGGGTGTAGAGATTACATCTAAAAAAGAGAGAGAGAGAGAGAAAGAGAAAGAGATTCCTCAGAATCTAATACAGAATAGTGGGAGGAGGAAGCCATTTAAGTCATGGGGGGCCACTAAGCAGTTATTGCAGTAATCCAAGCATGTGATGATGGGCCTTTCTAGGTTGGGTGGTAACTTGGAAAGTGGGTTTCTACTGGCATGTTCAGTTCAAATAGTTGATCTCTGCTGTCTGAATGGGGAGAGAGATAATAAGTAGAATACAAGAGTAAATGGAAAATTGATGATCAGATCTCTGAACTCTATAGTGATTAACTGATTTTTCATTCACTTATTTGTTCTGTGTTTAAATTAGGTCATTTTGTCCTCTCAGATGCTACCTCTGTCACCTTCTTAAAATGACCACCAATTTTTTTGAGAAACTTCCTTTGAAATTTAAAGAATATGAAATAAATCCTTACATCATTATTTTATATCCTAATCTGAAAATTACATCATACACTTATGTAAATCCTGTCTATATTTTTATATATTTCTATCTTAAAACTTATTTATAATTGAACAAAGTGGGGTACAGCTCTTACAGCAAAAATGCTCTAAAGCACGGGCACCTGAGTGGCTCAGTCAGTTAAGCGTCCAACCTCGGCTCAGGTCATGGTCTCGTGGTTTGTGAGTTCGAGCCCTATGTCAGGCTTGTGCTGATAGCTCGGAGCCTGGAGCCTGCTTCGGATTCTGTGTTTCCTTCTGTCTCTGCCCCTCCCCGATTTGTGCTCTGCCTCTCTCTATCAAAAATAAATAAATGTAAAAACAAAATTTTTTAAATGCTTGAAAGCAGATACTCAAACCTTGGAGCCCATCAGAATCACCTGCAAAGCTTTGTTGAACTGCCATTTGCTGGACTCCACCCACAGTGTTTGATTTGGGAAGGGGTAGGCAGTGATAATTTGCATTTTTAACAAGTTTTCGAGTGATGTTGATGCTGCTGATCCAGGAGTCACACTTTGAGAACACCTCCTCTAGAACCCATAATAATGGTCACTTGCGCGTACTAGATGTCCATTAGATATATTTGTTTATAGTTTCCAAAACTTGTGTGATTTGGTAGAGCTAAAGTTGAGGTCTGTCATCACTTACTTTATCTTTTTCTCTTTGATAACCTTCTGGAGTTTAGAATGTACCTCTAAATGTTAAAATAATTTTAACCACAGGAGAGCACTAAGGAAGCAGTTAGGAAGGCAGAGTTGGCAATTAACTGTTTTTCTTCCCCTGCTAAAATGTGCAACTTCAGCTGCTTTACATTTATAAAATACAAATTCAGAAAATGTAACTGATGCCTCTGAATTAATTCAGTTTAAATGGCCAGCCATTTTACAGTTGTTTTGAATTGTTACAAACACATAGTCATTATGTTTCAGATTATTGAGTGAGTCATCTTCAAGAAAATGAGTGAATACATTGTGTGACTTTGGACAAATTAGCACTTTTCTAACTGAAAGGAGCATTTGTAGACTCAAAGCAAGGCCTTTTGTTTTGAGTTAAATTTGGAATGCTAAAATTCTCATCCTGGGACTTGTACATAAGGTTAAAAGTTTGATAGTCAACTGAAAGCCCTGCCTTTATTTTTTCAGTAACCAAACAACAAATAGAGGCACCAAATCCCACATTTTGCTTTAGCATTGAAAATAAGACTGAACCAGTTTTTCCTTCAGGGAAGCTCTGCATTCCAAATACAGTCTCAAGCATTAACTTCAGTACTTAGGAAAACTGTAGCTGATAAAATAAAGACAGTGGGTTTTTTGGTATTCTTGCACATTATCAAAGACCCATTTAACATAAAATGGACTGGAGCAGGGGGTACCTGGGGAGCTCAGTTAAGTATCTGCCTTGGGCTTAAGTTGTGATCTCACATTTGTGGGTTCAAGCCCCACATCAGGCTCTGTGCCAACAGCTCAGAGCCTGGAGCCTGCTTCAGGTTCCGTGTCTCCTCCTCTCTCTACCCCTTTCCTGCTCACACTCTGTGTGTCTCTCTGTCTGTCAATAATAAATAAACCTTAAAAAAAAAAAAACAGACTGGGAAATAAAAAACTTTCTTAACATTTGAAGTAAGTTCAATGTTCTTTACTAGAGGTAAGGTGCTCATAAGATACAGGGAGATGTTTTTTAGTACTTTCACTTTGTAGAAGAGTTTAAGAAAATAAGGAGTTTTTTGGTTTTGTTTTTTATAGTTCATTGATAGTTGCTCAAAATGAAAATGGGTTTATTTTTTCTAAATACAAAAGTTTTAAAAATCATACAAACAGAAAGGTATAAGGAAGAAAGTAAAAATCACTTTGTATCTTACACTCTGAAAAAACAATTCTTAGTAATTTGGATAAGCATCCTTCCAGTCTTATGTGTATATATAAAAGTATGTGTCAGATTCTCTGACTCTGCTCTTGCTGAAGTGGATCAATGATAAAAATAGCCAAATCTGAGTATCAGAAAACCTACAAGTCTCCCTGATGTGTGATCTTGGTTTCAGCTTAGGTCATGATCTCACAGTTTGTGAGTTTGAGCCCCGAGTCAGGCTCTGCACTGGCAGCAGGGAGCCTGCTTGGGATTCATTTGTTCTCATTCTCTCTCTCTCTCTCTCTCTCTCTCTCTCTGCCCCGCCCCTCCCCTGCTCATGCTGTCTCTCTCTCTTTCTCAAAATAAATACATTTGAAAAAAAAGTGACAGTGAATAACTGACAACTTGCTCATGGATGAAGGAAAGTAGGGGAAATGTGTGTATATGAAAGGCTAATCAGTTTTGAGCAATGAAAAGGTTTTACTACTGATCTTTATAACTATGAAGGTTTCGGGGGGCCTGGGTGGCTCAGTCAGCTAAGCATCTGACTCATGATCTCACGATTCATGAGTTCGAGCCCTGCATCAGGCTCCATGCTGACAGTATGAAGCCTGCTTGGGAATCTCTCTCCACCTATCTCTGCCCCTCCCTTGTGCGCATGCTCTCTCTCTCTCTCTCTCAAAATGAATAAAAGAAAGAAAACTATTAAAAAAACCAAACAAACAAACAATGAAGGCTTCTTACACTTGATCTGAGCTTAGAATTAAAAGGAAAAGAGAGGGGTGCCTGGGTGGCTCAGTTGGTTAAGTATCTCACTTCAGCTCGGGTCATGATCTCGTGGTTTGTGAGTTGGAGCCCCACAGCAGGCTCTGTGCTAACATCTTGGAGCCTGGAGCCTGCTTCGGAGTCTGTGTCTCCCTCTCTCTCTGCCCCTCCCCCTCTTGCACTCTGTCTCCCTCTCTCAAAAATAAATAAACATTAAAAAAAAATAATAATAAAAGGGGAAAAGAGTATATGTCAAAGCACCTTTTTTTTTTTTTTTTTTTTTTTTTACAAAAATGAGATAAGGGGGTCCTTGGGTGGCTCACTCGGTCAAGCATCCAACTCTTGATTTCAGCTCAGGTCGTGATCTCAGTTTGTGAGATTGAGCCCTGCATTGGGCTCAGTGCCAAGCCTGCTTGGGATTCTCTCTCTGCCCCTTCTCTGCTTGCGTTCTTTCTCTCTCAAAATCAATAAATAAACATTTTTAAAGATGAAATAGAAAAAATATAAATGCTGTCTTATAACCTGCTTTCTTCACACTTTATTATGGATATCTTTCCGTGTCAGCAAATAAATCTGTTTTTAATGGCTACAAAGAATATAATACATAGATTTTTTTAATTGAAGAATTTCATAGAGATAGACTGAAGGAATAAAATCCTGAGACTCCCTCAAGCTCTGTTTCTTTTGAAAACAATGTTCTTTAGTTTATTAGTATCACATCTGAAGTCTGTTTTAATTTTATATATTGACTTTGCTTTGTTCTTTTGGCTAGAATTTAATATTTACATACTTTTGAAGCCTTTCTCTCTGATGGATTGGGTGAGCTGCCTGTCTAGACATTGGGACTTTATAATGTGGCTTCCTTGAGGATAAACATTGCATGCAGTGGCATGATGTAAGACTCTTAGTAAAAAGAAATTAAAGGCAAAGGTGCAGTATAAGCTTAAGGAATAGTATTTCTTAATGTTGGATGATACTGAGGACAGAAGTTATTTTACCAGGTGGTGTTTGTGAACTGCTTATAATGAGATTAAAAATTTAAATTAGTTACTGAGAGAAATTTTAACATCATTCTTTGATAGATGAGCTTTGCAAACAGGTTGAGTTATCTCTCAGAAATAAAGCAGAGGCAGGTGACTTCTCAGACCTACCCCAGTCCTCAGATTGCTGAATCCAGTTCACCTGAAACTTGTAACAAGATTTCAACTTTAGGCAATAAATGGAGTTTCTTGGAATAATTTTCTCAGTTGCTATTATTGCCAAGTTTCGAAATTTAAAATATTGTTTTGGCTGGACAATTAGAATAAATTTCAGTGGTATTCTTTTCAGTGAGAACTTTAGTTGATCAAATGCATCTGAATTGTTGTCTTATTCTAGTCATCTATTCCATGTAAATGTTGGAAACTAAGGAAATGTGGGAATTACTGCCGATTCCAATATTAAGGAATTATGTAAAAAACTGCCATTTTAAATTACATTTCTCTGATTAACTTGTTGGGTTAAATTAGATTACTAGATTTTGTCAATCTTCTTCCCAACAGAAGAATATGAAATAAACTTCAAACCCAGGTGGGTATTGGGTTTTTCTTTATGCTGTGGCTCTTAAATTTTTAATTCCATAACCTAGAATCTTGAACTTTGAAAGGAAATTTAAAACCTTGCATTGCAGTTTTTTCTATAAAAGCTTTCATCTCAACCTTCTTGAGTATATAAGTGTTAATGGCTTCTGACTTCCTGATTAAAGCACCACTTCCTTTTAGTAAGAATTAGTTGGGGCACCTGGCTGGCGCAGTCGATAGAGCATGCAACCCTTGGTCTCAGGGTTGTAAGTTTGAACCCCACATTGGGTGTAGAGATTGCCTAAAAGTAGATCTCAAAAAAATAAAAAACAAACAAACAAAAATGTATTAGCAATTACACAGGTACTCTCTAGAGGTCCGAGATCAAACCCTAAGGCCTCTAAGTGCCTTTCTGCCATCTAAAAAGCCTAGAATTGAAGAAATCTGAGCTGTACCTATTACTTAATCCTAAATCAGTATAAAATGGGAAATCAGCATTTCCCATTAGGTTTGGGGTCTGATGTTATGATTATATTAATAAGCAAGGGAAGGCCAAATGTTTGAAATGCTCTTGATGTTATGAATAAATAAACCCCTCACATTTACAAAAGAAAACTAATGGGGCACCTGGGTTGCTCAATTGGTTAGGCGTCCGACTTCAGCTCAGGTCATGACCTTGTTTCTCGTGGGTTTGAGCCCCTTGTCGGGCTCTGTGCTGACAACTCAGAGCCTGGAGCCTGCTTTAGATTCTGTGCCTCCCTCCCCAGCCTGTGTGTGTTCTCTCTCTCTCTCTCTCTCTCTCTCTCTCTCTCTCTCTCTCTCTCTCTTTCAAAAAATAAACATTAAAAAAAAATTTTTTTAAGACAACTAATGTTTACCCTGAATATCCCAAAGAAACTCTTGCTGCCCACCTGCTAACTTAGTCTCATAACTTGTATGATAGGTAATGTTTGTGGAGGTTATTTGTTTTTTCCTTTTATTTGTTTCAGCTTAGCCACTGGTTGGTGTAGAAGCTGTGGATAAATTTCAGGAGCACAGTTCAGTTGTTCCCATTCTGTATGTATTTGAGCCTTGACAGAGGATGAAAGAGCCTCTAACATATTCAGGAAACTGAACAGTTAGCTCAGAGCTTGCCAAGGCAAGCCCAAGTTTAGGTATGTAATAATATGTGAGCTCTTGTTGATAACAAATTCTAGTTTACCTGTACCTGGTTTCTGATTAGTTTAATATTCTGTGTTGTGTTCCTAGAATCAGAGTGTTGATGCTGCCTTCCAGTCTCCTCATGTGCATTTACTCCTATCCATAGCTATATGTGTATAATGCTTGTTTGGCCCAGCTCTCTGTTAGACCTTTGTCCATTTAAGTATTAGTTCTTAGCTTCTCACAAATGAATTTGATTTGAAATGCTCTGTTGCTTTGTGGAACATAAAGTTAGCAGTACAGCTCTCTCAACCTTGCATACTTGGAATCAGAATGGTGGACGTTACATTCTTGTTGTATCAGCTTTTATTAGAAACAAGCTTTGATATGGCCACTTTTGCCATTTGTGCTTCCCTAACTTTTCCTAGTTGTATCGGATTAGAGACAAAAAGATAGCCATGGCAGTGAGTCTTACCTCTCTCTGCCTTGCTAAATGGCTCACTTAAGCTGTGTGACTGCATTTCTTTTTCTCTTTGCATGGCTACTTTTGGATTAGTGACAGAATTGAGGGAAAGGAAACTCCAAGAGAAGCATTGAAAGAATCCCAAATAGAAATTTCTGTCAAATTTCTGACAGATATCTTGAGCTAGTTGATGGGATTGGAACTCTGTGTCTCTTATGAGATAAGGAAAGATAAGGAATGGTGGGTATTTTATACAGAGTAAATTGCCTCCAGTGCAGTTTCCTGGTTTTTTATTAAAACAGATAAAGAGAAGAGCAGACTAGACTGTGCACTCTGCAAGGGCAAGGACGGTATCTTTCTTCTACCATTGAATCTTCAGCACTTGGCTCTGATTATATATGCAGTAAATGTACAGTAATATTTGAATGGATGTTAACTGGAAGCCATTTTTTTCATCTGTTTCCCACCCCACCCCCACATTTTTTTCTTTCTTTGTTGGAATTTTTATTTTTTAAGCTTCAACTCTGTGCCCAACGTGGGGTTTGAACTCATGACCCTGAGATCTAGAGTCACATGCTCTACTGACTGAGCCAGCCAGGCCTCCATCTTTATTGGAAAATTTTGTTAAATTGCTTTATTGAGGCATAATTGATCTTCAAAAAGTTGTGCATATTTAATATGTACAGCTGGGTGAGTTTGGAGATAAGTATACATCCATGAAACCATCACCACAATCTATGCCATAAACATCTCTATCATTTCCCAAAGTCTCCCCCAACCCTCTTTATTATAATAATTGTTATTATTTATTGTTATAACATAAGATGTGCCCTCTTTTTTTTTTTTTTTTTTTTTTAACATTTATTTATTTTTGAGACAGAGACAGAGCATGAACGGGGGAGGGTCAGAGAGAGAGGGAGACACAGAATCCGAAACAGGCTCCAGGCTCTGAGCTGTCAGCACGGAGCCCGATGCAGGGCTCAAACTCACAGACTGTGAGATCATGACCTGAGCCGTAGTCGGATGCTCAACTGACTGAGCCACCCAGGCGCCCCAAGAAGTGCCCTCTTAACAAAAATTTTAATGGCCTTTTTTTTTTTTTTAGCAGTTTTAGGAAAATTGAACAGAAGGTAGAGATTTCCCATATATTCTCTGTCTCCATTCTTTCATAGCCTGCCCCATTTGTTACAATTGATGGACCTACATTGATTGACACATCATTATTACTCAAAGTCAAAGTTTACCTTAGGGTTCAGTCTTGGTGTTGTACATTCTGTGGGTTTTGACAAATGTGTAATGACATGTATCCATCACTTTGGTATCCTACAGAGTAGTTTCATGGCTCTAAAAACTTCTGTACTCCCCTACACTCTGGCAACTACATATCTTTTTACTGACTCCATAGTTTTGCCCTGTACAGAATGTCATATAGTTCGAATCATATAATATGTGTAGCCTCTTTAGATTGACTCCTCACACAAAGTAATATGCATTTAAGAGTCCTCCATGTCTTTTCATGACTTTATAGCTCATTTCTTTTTAGTGTTGAATAATATTCCATTGTCTGCACGTATTTAGTTTATTCACCTACTGAAGGACATCTTGGTTGCTTCCCATTGTTGGAACATTTTAAAGTAAAACTTGGACACCATGTCATTTTACTCTAGATACTTAAGAAAAAAGCATAACCACAGTGCCATTATCACACTAACAGTAAATCCTTAATATCATTTAATATCCTGTCCATATTCAAATTTTTGGAAGGCCCTTTTAAAGTACTATAAACAAGCAATAAATAAAATTTTTAACAAAAAAATAATACAAGCCTCTGAAAAAGCAATGTCTTTATCACTAAAACTAAAGAAGGAAATCTCATAGTGTATAATCTTTCAATTGAGTACACTCCTCTTATATATTAATAGCTTGCTTTGTATTGAAATTGTTTCTGCAACTTGCATCTATGAGTCCAGTGCTCACATTCATACAACTCACATTTCCCTCTTCGATCTTTAGAACATGCCCTGGTAGTTGTTATTATAAATGCTAGTAGCAAATATTTATAGAGCTTTTACTCTATGCCAAGCACTGTGTTTTACATGCATTATTTCATGTGATTCTTATGATCCAATGGGGGTAGGTATTATTATATCTCCCTCCAATTAATTTAGTAACTTACTGAAGGTTTCATAGTTAATACATGAGCTGGGATGTGAATTTAAGTCTTCCTGAGCATGCTGTAAGATGCTGATATAAAAAAGGTTGAATGATCTACAACTAACCTTCTAAATTTCCTAACATATCTGTTGTCTGTTATCTTCCAGGCTGTAAGACTAGAAAGTACTTACCAGAATAGAACACGCTATATGGTAGTGGTTTCAACTAATGGTAGACAAGACACTGAAGAAAGCATCGTCCTAGGAATGGATTTCTCTTCTAATGACAGGTACAGTACCCCAAAAGGGAGGATGAGAAGACTCCTTTTTAAATGACCTATTCCGGTTGCCTTTTGAGTTATTACAAAAACATCTTTTGCCAATTCTGTTCTTAAAGGTCAATGCCTAAAACTAGGGAGCACAAAAGTTATCTTAGCCATACAATTTTGAGGTATGAAAATGATTAGTGAATGTCTTTGATTGTGTTCCTAATTTTTCACCTATTCCTCACCTTCCTCTACCCTTAGGTGGTAATGAATATAAAGCAAATGATTTAAACTTCAGTCTCCAGGAATAAAAAGCTACCTTTTCTTTGTAGTTAACTTTATTTTAAGCAGTAATGATTCACATTGCTGATTCTAGGGCACGTACCCTTTAATATAGTGCACCAGTGGGTCTTGGGTTCAAAGAGAGCCCACTTTAACTGCAATCTCTTCTATTTATTCTTGGCCTTACACCTTGCTTTTACCAAATGTTTTACTTCCTTTTTCCTGCTTCTGAGGTAGAAGGGCAGGGTTGGGAGGAATTGATTCTTTAAACTCAGAACAGAACCTTTTATAATCTTGCACCTTTGGCTTTAGCAGTACTTTGCATCCTATATTTAAAGATACCATACACCACTCAGAACCTGGCCCTTTTGTGTCCGTAAGGTTTATTGCTTTCCTTTTTTATTTTCCCACTTCTTCTGGAGAAACCTTGAGAAGACTGTGGAATGTGGCTAAGCAGATCTTTGCACTCCAGATAATAAGCCTCAGGAAATCCTGCCAGATGTCTCAAAGCATTGACTTCCTGGTTCAGGACTAGAATGGAACTGTGGAGTAGCTGGCAGTGTGATCCGGGCCTGGGAGAATTTAGCCACAAAGAGAAGACAGGGAGTGATTCTAATTGTCCTGATGTTGGGAAGAAAAAAATCACATTTGTCGTTAGGTTTCCCAAACAAGTGTTTACCTACACTTGTACAGTCAACCTGAAAGTTATTTGTGGTTTCACGAGGCCAGAGTTGTTACCTTGTATAACTCTTACAGCCTTTAATTGTATGCTCTGAAATTACACGGGTTTATAAACCACATTTCGGTTTTCTCCTGCATGGATTTAACCTCTGGTATTAGCTAAGCAATAGACCTTTCAGAAAGTAAGCATTTATCCTTTTAACTACCTACCTTGCCTACATCATTAGTATTTTAAGACCTCTGATTTGGACTTTTCTCTCTCTAGATCTGCGCTGTCCCATACAGTAGCCACTAACCACTTTGTGACCATTTAAATAAGTTAAAATTAAACAAAATTTAAATGTCAGTCCCTCAGTCACAACCAGCCACATTTCAAGTACTTTGGCTATATGTGGCTAGTGGCTGCCATATTGGACAGTACATGTACAGAACATTTCCATTGTGGTAGAAAGTTCAGTTGGGCAGTGCTACTCTGTATCTTATTTCCTTTGGTTCTTCCTGATTCTTCTCTTAGAAAGCCCATAAAACAGGAACTGGGATTGCGTGGAAACTTATACTTGAGTCTTCCCCTAGGGATACAAGGCAACAACTTCAGATTCTCCTGACTCAGCATGTGAGAAATGAGCTGTGTAATCTTATCTCTTTTACTTTGTTCCAAATGTTCCCAGAAATCATAAAGAATGCTTATTAATATGGGTGCCCAATAATTTATCCTCAGTGAATTTCATCTGTCTTCAGTAATGGTCCTGCCTGAATCACATCTAACAAAAGAAAATTTTATTTTATGGAAGACAGAATGTGATGTGAAAAGCTATAGAAACTAGTTTTCATTCTGTTTGGTAACCTCAGTATTATGAATTCCCATCTTCTGTTTGATTAATCTCCTTGGATAATAAAAAAAAGTGCTGCCCACTTCAGAATACTGGCACTCAGGTAATCTAGTATCATTTCTAGCTCAACTGCTGTTGAAGGAATTTGTATCATTTTATATCAGAGAATATAAAAAGTTCATGTTTCAAAATAGCACTAAACCAAAGTAGAACCCAGATTGTTTATGACAGACATATCTTCCCAAATAGTTCCCAAGATATGATATGCCAATTCATTTAGCCTGTTTACAAGTTCTTTGAGTATTGTGTTATATTTTAAGGAAGACATTTTTATTTAATATGAAATTTATTGTCAAACTGGTTTCCATACAACACCCGGTGCTCATCCCAAAAGGTGCCTTCCTCAATGCCCATCACCCACCCTCCCCTCCCTCCCATCCCCCATCAACCCTCAGTTTATTCTCAGTTTTTAAGAGTCTCTTATGGTTTCGCTCTCTCCCTCTCTTTTTTTTTTTTTTTTCCTTCCCCTCCCCCATGGTCTTCTGTTAAGTTTCTCAGGATCCACATAAGAGTGAAAACATAACAAATATTTAATATACAGTGTAACCTGGGTTTGCAAATTGCATTGAATATATTTCAAATTATAAAATAATAGAGCTTTTTGGTGTCATTTTGTAATTTTTCTTTGAACCCCCAACACCTTGAAATGTCTGGTACAAATAGGCACTCGATAAATATTTGTTGAATGGGATGAGTACTAAAATAAGTACCTATACTCTAAAGGAGAAAAATCTCATGAAACTCAAGGTAAACTAGATAAAAAATACTAGGTGTGCCTAATCCAGGCCTGTCTTTCCTATCATGTGAAAAAGCTATTTCTTAATGTAAAGAAGGAGCCTGGCCTGAATATAAGCTGAAAATGTGATGTTTGATTCCTACATATCACTGCCTCTTGTCCAAAGTTTAACTGGTGTTTGATCACAAGCTCATATATCACACTCTTTTAGACCTCTGCATCATCTTCTGTAGTTACTTAATGTCAAGATTTGTCACTAGGCTATAAACGTTTTGTGTTTATACCCAAACTATACTTGTTGCTGAGAACCTGGCTAGGCACTCACTTCAAAAAGAAAAAGAAAAGAAGGAAAAAGGAACTACTCTGAAAATAACCCCACTCCATCTGAGGACACCATTTTCAAAACAAGTTTTACTTGTGCTCATCTCATCTTCTCAATGAAAAGAGTGGTAGAGTTGTCTTCCTCCCCCCTGGACTCTAGCATGATAGCTGTGTGTCTGGAGTTCAGGCCCAGCCTTCCAATGTGGATAAGCTGTTGCAATCTTGATTTGACTCTCCTGAACTCTGGAATCATTAGTGGAGGGAGCATTGAGTAACACAGACCAGCAAGCACAGTGCAAAGCATTAGACACAGCCCACCTAGGGAATGGCCTTGGTCAGCCCTGCACTGACTCCCAACAGTCAAAGCTTGATATTCTTCATGTTGTTTTCACTGCATCTTTGTGATGCTTCCTGTCTCTCCATGCCCCCACTTTCAGTTGTATTAGAACACTCACCAAAAATTCATACTCAACATTTGTTTTATGTGACTATTCATATGCATTGTTTCACTTTAAATATTTAAAATATTTATGATAACTCTATGAAAGTAGGTTTTGTTACCTGCATTTTAAGATGAGGTAATTAAGACTGAGAGAGAGTAAATAACTTACCAAAAAGAATTGAAATACCGAAGGAGATCAAATCCAGATATTTTGATACAGTGTAAGTGTTTTGTTATGTTTTGGTACTGTGATACACATTTTTAGTGTGTTATTTAATCTTCAAAAGAAGGTGTTTTTGGTTTTATAGATGAGAAAACTGGAGCACAAAGCAATTAAATAATTTGCCTAAAATTATACAGTTAGTGCCAGAATCTAGGTTCCAGAGCCCATGTGACTCCAGAGCCCATGCTCTCAACCATAGTTTGCTGTTCTGCCTCCCATGTGTACGGTTCCTTCTACTATACCATGCTGCTCTTCTAGATATATTGGCAGGGAGAGGGCATCAAAGCCTTTGGGAGACTGGATGGAAGGGGAAATTGGCTTATGGCAACCTTAAAGAGAGAAAGTGGCAGAGGTCCGGGGAAGACTACAGAGAAGTGGTGCGATAGAGACACAATTGAGAACCCATGGCTTTCTTTCTTTTTTTTTTTTTTTTTTTTTTTAATTTTTTCTTTTTTTACATTTTATTTTTTTGAGAGAGAGAGTCAGAGAGACAGAGCACAAGTGGGGGAGAGGCAGAGAGAGAGGGAGACACAGAATCCGAAGCAGGCTCCAGGCCCTCAGCTGTCAGCACAGAGCCCAACATGGGGCTCAAACTCACAAACTGTGAGATCATGACCTGAGCCAGAGTCGGATACTTAGCCAACTGGGCCACCCAGGCACCCCGAGAACCTATGGCTTTCTATCCCAACCTATTCCCTTAACTTAAAGCTAATTTCCTCCCTGAGTTAATATGTGACTTAAATAGGATTTCAGTATACTAGGGCTGTCCTTTTGTTGGTTTGTTAACATTCCTACTCGCTCTGCATTTCAGCAGCACTGGTCTAGTTCATTGCACTGTCACCAGGCTCTGTTTTATTTAAGTTGTGTTGTGTCTATTTTTTCTCTCTAACTTGATCACAAACCATTAACAATTACTTTTTTACATATTTTAATTCCCTTTCTCTTTTAGACAATTGAATGTGTTCTGATGTTTAGTAAATCTACATAAACTTCAGAATTAAATTTGAGCAAATTATATATTCAGAGGTCTTCAGCAACCAGCAGTAGTTCTTGGCATTAGAAAAAATTTTGGAGGGTGCCTGAGTGGCTCAGTCAGTTAAGCGTCCAGCTTCAGCTCAGGTCATGATCTCAAATTTCATGGGTTCGAGCCCCTTGTCAGGCTCTATACTCACAGGTCAGAGCCTGGAGCCTGCTTCAGATTCTCTCTCTCTCTCTCTCTCTCTGCCCCCCCCCCCAAAAAATAAATATTAAAAGAAATTTTTTTGTTGTTGTGTTAGGTGCTGTGACTTTGGGGTGAAACCTGCCAATCGCAAGTCAGCATGTGGATTTTTAGACAGTGGCCACTTTCGAGATTGCAATACAAGTTGCTCAGTCAATAAGTTTTCTTTGTTAAATATGTAAGGACCTAACTAACCACCTGTTTGATACAGCTCCAGAGCACATGCATTAGGTTGATAGTAATATGATAGAAATTCCTCCGCTCCTAACACTCCAGAATTTAGAGCTGAGGGGCTTTATCCTTTGTGTTGAAAGAGTTAATAAAGAACTGCTTCCTAGAATAATAGGCATTATTAACCTGTGGACTGTTTCTTGTCTTGCAGCAGCACTTGTACCATGGGCTTAGTCCTGCCTCTCTGGAGTGACACCCTAATTCATTTGGATGGTGATGGGTAAGAGCTTTCCCTTTTTATTCTCCTACAGAAAGCCAAGGGATGGGTTCCGTCTTAGTGCCCATTCATTCAGCTGAATGGGAGGCCCAGGGTGCCCAAGTGAACTGTCATGTCAGCAACTCAGTGAGTCCTTTTAAACTTCTGTTTTGTAAAGTGGAGTAAAAATACAACTTGCCAGGGCCTCTCACTTCTGTTCTTCTAGGCTGGCTATGGTAAGAATCCAAACAAAGAAAAACTAGTTTGTTGGCTCACTCTTTCATCTGAGCATGTGGGACTGTTGCAATGCTCTCCCAGAGGATGATATGTTCTGTTTCAAATAACCTCTTGCTGCCTCTGCCAGCTGTCAGCCTACAGTATAACCCCTTTCCTGTGCCAATTCCTTCCAGTGACCCTCCACCCCCACCTCCTGGTGTTTTTAGAATGTGTCCCCAAGAGACCAAGATGTTTGCTCCAGTTTATAAAACCCAGGTCAGGTTTGCTAAGAACGCACAAGACTTCCAAATAGAAATATACAGCAGAACAGTTTGTCTGTAGCTACAGCTGGGAAACTATATGTAATTTCCTAACTCCAGTGTGGGAGTCCATTCGTTTTGCTTGGTAGATAAAATCAGACAATTTGTTGAAGCTTTTCAGTCAAGCTTTTCAAGTCAAGTTAACTATACTCCAGTTAACTTCTACATGAACCTGGTGATTTCTTCTACCAAGCCAGCAGTTGTGAGCCTGGGAAATGACCTCAAAAACTCCAAACTGAAATAACCTACTCTCATTTGTGGATTTTTGTCTCATTTTTTTCCTTAGTGGGTTCAGTGTATCAACGGATAACAGAGTGCACATATTCAAACCTGTATCTGTACAGGCAATGTGGTAAGAGGACTTTTAATGTCTCTATGAAAGTTTTTAAATATAGTATTAGGGCAATATTTTGTGAGTAGTAGTATTTGAAATACCACAGTTCTCTATGAAAATGCTATATGATCTGTTTGTGTGTTTAAGATTTTGTGTGATCTGTTCGTGTGGTCCTCATAGTTAAAGATGACCTAAGAGTTCATTTTTCAAATTATCATAGTGGAAGGCCTTAAGCATTGGTAAACAAGTAAAATTCAGAGATGTTCTTAGACTCTGGAAGACACTTAATGGATTAGATTGCCAATTGGACCAGAGTTTTACAGGGACACATTGACTTAAGTTAGTAACAGTCTAGAGCCAAATCTACAACATTGCAGTACTACAATGCATTAGTGTTGAATTTCTTAAGGTAATCAGGGATATTATTGATGGAGTTATAGGTAGATAAGTTTCCATTTAAATTGCTGGTGACTGTTTGCAAGACTGCATAATACAAATAAAGCCTACACATTATAGTTGTCAATAACCATCAGTGGTGTACTGATGCTTTGGAGCTACTTAACTATGTGTCAGACAGTATGCTTTATGTGGATTATATCTAGTCATCACACCAACTCCCCAAAATAATATTAGTGGCTCCTTTTTATGGATGAGAAAACTGAGGTTTTGGAAAGGTTACATAACTGGCCTGAGAGTATCTCTTCTATTTAGACAGAATTGACTCTTACTTATTCTCGATTATGTAGAAAAATGATCTCATATAACTAGGGAATGGTGTGACTCTAAGATTTAGTCTGTCCCCGAGTTCAGGGATTTGAATTTTAGTTTCTCATTCAGCTGCCTGTTCTGTAGTAGAAGTCCCCCTGAGGAACAGAATGGACAGAATGAAAGCCAACAGGAAATAAAGGAGCCTGAAAAAAGATTCCAGAGAGCTCATTTGCCCCTGAATAACAGGATTGATAGACTTGAGGTGGATAAAACAGAGTCAAATGAGCTTAAGAGTCACCATTTCATGCAGTAATTGAGGTAGAACAGAGTTATGTGTTTAAGCCAGATTTTTAGATTTAGGGCACATTTCACAGATAAATCTCTCACGGAAAACTTACCTTCTCTGACGAAGGCTCCTTTAAAGGCAATTGACCTATATCTGTTCCTAGGTCCCAAGTAAAACCAAACAGTGTAAGTCCCAAAAATGACAGTGTTTTTAGTTATATTTTGAAAAGGAGTACAAAGCAGTCTTAATTCATAAGACAGTGAAGATTCAAGTAATAACCTAGTTCAATCTGGGATGTTCTAAAGCAAATTGACTAGTCCTACTTCTGTTAGCTCATTGTAGAATAAAGTTTTCGGTGTACCACATGGGGAGTAGTGAACTGAAAGTCACAGAAAAAAAAAAAAAAGATGTATGGATCAAAGCAGCATTTAGACCAGGTGTTTCCTTCATAGAGAAGATGGTTACTGCATACTGCAGCCTCCCAATCCTGTATGCAGCTAAAATAACTGAGGTGGCTAATAAGCCTTGAGTGTATTTTAGGGCACTTGCCCCAGACATTTGTGGCATATGCTTTTGAAGCACATGTTTCCTGGATAAAGAAAACATGTGTTGAATATCCTGTACATTGCACTCAGCTGGCCCTTACCTTCCAATCTATGTAATGACACTGAAATTCACTGAGAATTCTCAGAATCTGACAAACTTCTCTTGAGAATTTGGCTTACTTTGAGTAATAGAAAGCATTTTAAAAGATTCTGCAACTTTGTTTTTAGGGAAAAATTTGTTTCCCTGATAAAAATGGACTGAAATGTTTTTCCTTTATTAAATTGGCAACTATTTTCTTTTTTAACTTACATTATATGGGGTTGACAAGGACTTAAGGAACAGACGTTGTCATTTACTATTGGTGGAAGAATAAACTGGAACAGCCTTTCTTAAGGATGATTTGCCAATATGCCTTACCATTTTGCATGCCCTTTTAACCTAGTAATTCTTCTTCTAAGAATTTATCCTAAGGTGATAACCATGGGCGTGTACAAAAATTTTAACCATAAGTGTTGTAATAATAGCAAAAAATGGAAAACAATTTAAATGTCTGAAAAGGAGGAATTAAATTATGGTGCCTCCATGTTACTAAATATAATGCAACCATTAAGAATAATCTGGTTGATGGGACACCTAGGTGGTTTAGTTGGTTGAGTGTCCGACTTCGGCTCAGGTCATGATCTCGCGGTTTGTGAGTTAAAGCCCCGTGTCGGGCTCTGTGCTGACAGCTCAGAGCCTGGAGCCTGCTTCTGATTCTGTGTCTCCCTCTCTCTCTGCTCTTTCCCCACTCGCACTCTGTCTGTCTTTCAAAAAATAAATAAATATTTTTGAAAATTAAAAAAGAATCTGGTTGAAGAATATTGACATAGACGTTGGTAAGAAGGTACAAAGTAAAATCAAGTTAAAAGGTATATAGAATGTGATCATATCTTTATTATAGATCTATGCATAAACAAAAAAACTGAAAAGATCTATACTAAAACCTTAACAGTGGTTATTTCTAGGTGGCCAGATTATAGGCTATTTCTGCCTTATACTTAAGATCCCTAAATTTTCTAAAGTTAACATGGATCACTTCTGTTTTGAGGCAAAATTTTAGAAGTAAGATGTAAATAGATTGCCTATAGAATTTTCTCATACTGCCCTCTTCCCACAGGAGACCAGCATGAGCTAACAGCTAATAAGACATTTCTTTTAGCAAATACTGTGCTCCAACCATAAACTAGACATTCTTTTAGGTACTTGAAATATGTCAGTAAACAAAATGTAGAAAGATCCCTGCTTTTATGTAACTGACTTCCTAGCATTTCTGGCTTTAGCTTTTCCCAAGTATATAACCAAAAAGGTACTTTTCAAATAAAAAAATAAAAGTTAAAAAAAAAAAAGGTACTTTTCAGTTTTGTTTACCCTTGGGTTCCTAAGTTCAGAGTCAGAGATTTAATTAGTCTTAGTACAACCAGAGCTATTCTTAGAAAGTAGCTCAAGCATATGAATAAATGGTTTAAAGAGACTGGGAAACTTACTCAGCAAGAATGATAAATGTCATTATGGGAATACAAGCTGGTGCAGCCACTCTGGAAAACAGTATGGAGGTTCCTCAAAAAACTAAAAATAGAACTACCCTACGACCCAGGAATTGCACTACCAGGCATTTATCCAAGGGATACAGGTGTGCTGTTTCGAAGGGACACATGCACCCCCATGTTTATAGCAGCAGCACCATCAACAATAGCCAAAGTATGGAAAGAGCCCAAATGTCCATCAATGGATGAATGGATAAAGAAGATGTGTGTGTGTGTGTGTGTGTGTGTGTGTGTGTGTGTGTGTGTGTATACACACACACACACACACCACAATAGAGTATTACTCGGCAATCAAAAAAGAATGAAATCTTGCCATTTGCAACTATGTGGATGGAACTGGAGGGTATTATGCTAAGTGAAATTAGTCAATCAGAGAAAGAAAAATCATATGATTTCACTCATATGAGGACTTTAAGAGACAAAACAGATGAACATAAGGGAAACAAAAATAATATAAAAACAGGGAGGGGGACAAAACATAAGAGACTCTTAAATATGGAGAACAAACAGAGGGTTACTGGAGGGGTTGTGGGAGGGGGCATGGGCTAAATGGGTAAGGGGCACTAAGGAATCTACTCCTGAAATCATTGTTGCACTATATGCTAACTAATTTGGAGTAAATTTAAAACAAAAATTAAAATTTAAAAAAGTAAAAAATAAAGGTTCTAACACCTTAAAAAAGAAAAAAAAGAATGATAAATGTCATTAGATTAATCCTTCCTGGGCATGAAAAGACTCAAGGCTTAGGGACATCTAGCTATGTGTTCTTTGTGGACCCTCTGAGAATCATAGGGAATATATGCTGTAAGATGATTCTGCACCAAAGGAAACCAATCTTTATATAATTAATGTAGTAAATGGTTGAGATCTTTAGTTCGGTAGTGACATAGTACACCCATAGATAGCATGTTCCAACCACAGGGTCATGAGCTCCATAGGTACTTGTTTTTCACTGATGGGTTGTCAGTTCTCCTACCCCCATCTCTAACCCAACCTTAATAATGCATCATATCTTTCAGCAAGAAGTATCTAGCCAAATGCTATGAATAGGTAATATAGTATAATCAGAATCAGAGAATCTTAAATTCCAGGGAATAGATTCTCCAGAGGCCAAATTCTATAGGATCTAAAAATTGAAAGAATTCTGGGTACACATGGATTATTGGCTTTTTGGTATCCCCACAGTTCTACAGTGTTTATTTCCCAATGTATCTTTCAGGTCTGCATTACAGAGTTTACACAAGGCTTGTGAGGTGGCCAGAATGCATAACTACTATCCAGGTAGTCTGTTTCTCACCTGGGTGAGTTATTACGAGAGCCATATCAACTCAGATCAGTCATCAGTCAATGAATGGAATGCTATGCAGGATGTGCAGTCCCACCGGCCCGACTCTCCAGCTCTCTTCACAGACATGTAAGTCAGTTTACTTAGGATCACGGAATTTTTCTGTACTGTGTCCAAAGTGTCGTAAGCAACATGTTCCTCCCTAATCTCTCCTCTTGGAGAATTAATCTTACCAGTGATATTAGTCATTGTCTACACTACACATCTGCCATACAAAGAACCCTGTTCTTTCCGTCTGCAAAGGCTTTAGGAGTTTCACTCCTGGGCACACTGGAATCTCCATAGTAAAAAACTGCAATACCATAAAATCCCATTGAGATTCCACTAATTTGAAATTTGAATTTAAAGGGAGTTAGGCTGGGACGCCTGGGTGGCTTCGTCAGTTGAGCATCCAACTCTGCTCAGGTCATGATCTCATGGTCATGAGATCAAGTCCCATGTCAGGCTCCACACTCAGTGGATCGCTCAGAGTGGAGCCTGATTAAGGTTCTCTCTGTCTCCCTCTGCCTGGCTCCCACGTGCTTGCTCGCTCTCTAAAGTAAAATTTTTTTTTAAATAAAAAAAATGTAAAGGGAGGTAGACTAAAGTCTGCCTTTGCATTATCTGTGAAAGAAGCATTTGGTAAGCAAATTAATGACATAGAGAAACTTTTAAAGGGATGTTTCTAATGTTTCCAGTCAATTTAAAAGACTGCCTAGGTTGTTATGCTAATTTTAAACTGATTTCTGTTCACGTTTGTCAAAAAATAATTTATAATTCGAGTGTTGGAATCAGCCCCACCTTTGCCTTTTTGGGTCTTTGTCAGGGAGATTTTATTAAATTTCCCTGGTGTACTGTTGAGTTGGATAAAGGCCTGAGGTGGAGGTGATGTTTATTTCCTTTTTAGGTCTATGTGTTGAAACTTATGTGACTATTTTGGAAATTAAAAAAGGTGTTTATTTTGCTCTGAACTGATCTCAGCACTTCCAAGGTATTCTACAGCTAGGAAAAAAGAGTAGTCACTTACCGTCTGATCATATAAACCTTCACCTTCAGATTCCTAAAGTCCTATCAAAATAGTTCAGGGGGGTGGAGTTCTTTTGTTTTTTAAGAAAATGCTTAATTTAGATAATAATGTGAACTTATTTTTACTAGAAAAGGTAAAATATCCAAGAATTGTGTGAACAGATCAGTCAAAAAAGCGGTGGAAGCTCTTTTGCGTAGGGTGTTACTGATAATAGGACCTCCTTTTTCATTATCCCTAATCCTTTGACGATCCCACAGTAACTGAAAAAATAAGGATTAGTCTGGCTTTCAGAATCTTGGAAAATGTTACTGATTTCATGCTTTATAGCTGGTTGATGGGTATCAAAGGGATGGATGTCTCATCTGACTCAAAAATGGACATTCTATTTTTTTAAGTTTATTTTGAGAGAGGTGGGGGGACGGCAGAGAGAGAGAATCCCAAGCAGCCTCCGAGCTGTCAGCACAGAGCCCAACATAGGACGCATACCCACGAACCACGAGATCATCACCTGAGCCGAAGTCAGACAGCCAACTGAGCCACCCAGGTGCCCCTCAAAACTGGACATTCTAAAGCAGACTTGCATGAGAGAGAGAAAACCCTTCTCATTTCTCATGATTTATTGGAGAAAATTTGGGTATTAGAGCAGAAAGAAAGAAAAGGAAAGGAAATTGGCCATTTTCCATCTATATATATCCCCAAGCAAAAAGAATAATGTAAAGTGTAGTCCCTGGCACATGGTAGAGGCTCATTAAATGTTAGTTCTTGGTATGTACAACATAACCCCAATTTTAAGATATATTTATATATCTGCCTTAGAAAGAGACTGAAAGCTATAGGTCAGAGTATTGATGATTATCTCTGATGCAGGGATTTTTAGTGATTTTTCTTTTTCTTTGCATTTTTATGTATTTTCCTAATTTTTCTCTAGTGAAATTGAGCAAGAAATTGTATCTGTGTTGTCATGTTTTTTCCATTCCCTCCTCCCTAAATTGACTAGAAAAGCCTAAAAAAGAATGCTGAGCATACAGGGAGAATGTGTGCCAAAATGGATTGAAGTGCTCTAGTGCAAATACAGTTTATATTTTGAAATCCAAGGAAGGGGAAGAAGGGAACATACGTGTGTAGTACCTCCAGTGTATATCAAATATTATGCCAGCCACTTCATACATGGTACCTCATTTAATCCTCAAGAATCTCATGAGGCAGATATTGTCCTCATTTTATAGAAAAGGAAACCTGCTGAGAAAAGGGAAGGAATTTGTTCAAGGTTGTACCACTGGTAAGTAGCAGGGCTGGGATTAAAACCCAGGTGTATCTGCTCCCAAACCACTCTGATCCAAGTGTTGTGAAGGATTAGGAGAAAGATTACTAAACTAGGGAATCTAACTCATGCACATAGGTGGTAAAATTTGTTTTTATCAATATTTTTTAATAAAAGACTGAAATATATAAGTTCCTACCATTAGCTGTGTCTAGGAAAAATCGTGGGGAGCATGATTAAGAATTTTAATCCTGGTCAAGACAGGGATGCCTTGATGGATAGGGAAATGGCACAGTATTATCTGTATTCTGCAGGGCTCATGAGAAACTAAGAGTCCAAGTGGTAGGGAGCCCCAAGGTTGTGAGGTCAGAGCATCCATCTTTGGAGATTACCAAAGCTATTTTTGCAGCCAGTGATAAGGCTTTAGGCAGCAAAGGCAGGCAGGATGCCTAAAGGCTTAGTCCATTTCCATCTCCAAATAAGGAGGTACAGAGCAGATACCTTCTTGAGTAGGTAAGAGGGAAAGATGAGATGGAAAGTGCTCTTTGTCAGCCTCACTCAAATTCTGCATAATATGAAATAGTGCTTTTAGAGAGAAGCATCCAGTTACATTGAACCAATGTCTTTCTAGTAATTGGAGAGTCAGCTTCCTAGTTTAATTTCCTTTAGTTCCTGGGGTAATTTTATTTTTGAGAGTCAGAAGATTAAAGGAAGTAACATAATCCTGCAGGTAGGGTGTTATGCTGGGCTGAGAGTGCTGGTTCAACTGCCAGGGTGTGTGATCTGTGGTACGTCATTTAACCTTTCAACTGTGTTTGCTTCCTTCATCTGTAAAATGGGGATAATAATTTCACAAAAATGTTATGAGAACCTTCATGAAAAGGAATGCATTTTGGATGGAAGTCCTCCGGGTAGTTAATTCTTGGAAACCCATTTTGGAAAGAATTTGCCTCATTGAATAAGGCAGAAATCATTCTTTTGTCTTTCCTGTTTTCTAGAACGACAGCAGTGAATGATCAGCATTAGGTGGCATTTTAACCGACAGAAGACCCAGTTCCATAGTGGGTCACAGCATTGTTCTACCCAGCTTGGTATTCTAACGCAGCAGGCGGTAGCCAGGGGTACTTGATGGAGAAGTATGGCTGTGGTTCTGTGTTAAAGTAGCATACACAGCATAGCCTATTTGTCTTTACTCCTTCATAGATGATTATGAATATATTTAAGGGCTTTTACATGTACAGCCTCTCTATACATGTTTACATTCTATACATTGTGCAAAGAAAGTTTCCTCAGTTACATTTTTTTTTTACCATACCTTCAGAATATGAATTTTTGAGGGTAATAGAGGGAAGGTCTGCCAGTTGGGAAACATAATCAAATGGTATGTTCATTAAGCTAGTCAAATGCCTGCCTAAGAAAAAAATCACCATTTCTCTCTTCTCAGACCAACTGAACGTGAGCGAACAGAAAGATTAATTAAAACCAAATTAAGGGAGATAATGATGCAGAAGGATTTGGAGAATATCACATCCAAAGAGGTAAGAAACCTTGAACTCCTGTTCCAAGGCTAACAATGGAATAGCAGGTGTGGGGTTAGAAATAGTGAATGACTGGGGTGCCTGGGTGACTCAGTCAGTTAAGCGTCCAACTTCGGCTCAGGTCATGATCTCACGGCTCATGGGTTCAGGCCCCGCATTGGGCTCTGTGCTGACAGCTCAGAGCCTGGAACCTGCTTCCAATTCTGTGTCTCCCTCTCACTCTGCCCCTCCCCTGCTCGCACTCTGCCTCTCTCTCAAAAATAAAAAAAGAAAATTTTAAAAAGAAAAAAAGAAATAGTGGTTGGAAGTACAGAGGCACTTTCCAGAGAAGTAAAATATGTCCTCTTTGTTTCAGATACGAACTGAGTTGGAAATGCAAATGGTGTGTAACTTGCGAGAATTCAAGGAATTTATAGATAATGAAATGATAGTGATCCTTGGTCAGATGGATAGTCCTACACAGATATTTGAGCATGTATTCTTGGTAAGTCTCAGGCTGCTTTAAGTGATGTACTGAATCTAGTCCATATTATATTTAAATAAAATGTAACTTAAATTTAAAACAAAGGTAATAAATACTCAAACTTCATTACTTCCTAGTTTTTTGCTACATTTTACTGTTATCTGTGCTCTTAGATTATTTACATCTATTGTATGGTGGAAATGTTATCTAGTAGTGTGCTTCTGCTCATCTCTTCCCAGTTCCTCATTCAGTGACATCAAGCTGGTGGATTAAAATTGACTCGTCAGGGGGTGCCTGGGTGGTTCAGTTAGTTAACCGTCCAAGTCTTGATTTCTCAGTTCAGGTCATTATCTCCCAGTTGTGAGATTGAGCCACTCATCACCTCTGCACTGATAGCGCTGAGCCTGCTTTGGATTTTCTCTCTCCCTCTCTCTCTGTGCCTCCCCTACTCATGTGCATGCTTTCCCTCTCTCTCTCTCAAAATAAATAAATCTTTTAAATGATGGGTGGGAGGGGCGCCTGGGTGGCTCAGTCGGTTAAGTGTACGACTTCAGCTCAGGTCATGATCTCACATGTGAGTTCAAGCCCCATGTCGGGCTCTGTACTGACAGCTCAGAGCCTGGAGCCTGCTTCCGATTCTGTGTCTCCCTCTCTCTCTGTCCATCTCCCACTCACACTCTGTCTCGTTCTCTCAAAAGTAAATAAACACTAAAAAAAATTTTTTTTAAATGGGTGGAAAAATTTAGACCAAGGAAGTAGGCAAATGCTATAAATCATGCCCTTCTTCCACCCATCGATTGTTAAGTATCTCGTCTGTTTTCATGACAGTCAAAAGTCCAAAACGGGAGCCTGGGTGGCTCAGTCGGTTGAGCATCCAACTCTTGATTTTGGCTCAGGTCATGATCCCAGGGTCATGAGATGGAGCCTTAGGGTGGAGCCTGCTTGAAATTCTCTCTCTCTCTATCCTTCTGCCCCTCTCCCCCACTTGTGCACTATTTCTCTCTCTCTCTCTCTCTCTCTCTCTCTCAAAAAAAAAAAAAATAGTCCATAATAGTTTTATACAATGTATCCAAATAGAATGATCCTTTGAGGTCATCACTCTTTCAAATCTGCCACATTTGCCTAAGGTCTAATATATCTGAGCAGAGCAGGTGGGAACTACTTATAACTGAGATGCTATTGGACTTTTAAACATTTGGAACCTTATAGCCACATTTTGAGTTCGCCAAATACTTCTGTGATTGCTAAAATTTCAGTGACTTAAAATTGGTTTTCGTGGTTCCTGAACATTTAATGACCTGCGGTTAGCCCAAGGACACCTTTCTGACTGATGGATTGGGAAACCTTCTACAATCCTAAGACCCATTTTCCTCCCAAATGCTAAGAGTTTTAGTTTTCATCTATACATGGTAGTGGGAATGAGGTTAGAAGGGTCATTAAAATCAGTGGGGAACGTCAAAACTTTGTTTTGTTTCCACTTCCCACACACTTTGACCAAAAACGCTAATAACCAGAAACTAAGTTGATTTGGTTTGAATTTCACTTCCTTTCTCCAGTAAGGACATTTGTGAAATGACTAGAAGCTGAGAAACAGGAGATAAGAGGAATAAATGCACAGCAACTGGCTAAATTGGATCATCTCACCCTGAATATTCAAGAGTTTATGTCACCAAGCAGTCAGATTTTATGCCATTGAAGGCTTGTGCCCTGAATTAACTTTTTGACGCTCTGTGTGTGCTTGTAGAGTGATTCACAGTGGTGTATAGCTATGAAATTACTCATGAAAAGCTGTGAGCTGGAAAAGGAACTTTTTTCCATTACTTTAACTTGACCAATGTGTGTTGCCATGTCTAAGTGTAGATCATACTACAAAGCTGTCATTGACCTTTCCATTTGTAAAGCACTTGACTTTGTTGTCTTTTGTGTGTACCTCCACAAGGGTTCCCTGCTGTTGTATTATTGGAAAGAATTTTTGTGTTCTCTATAGAAAACTTATGAGTCACTCATTCAAATGGACCCTGCCCCTGACTGTGTCTATGTAACATGACTAATTTTTATGAAGGGCAAGTGCCTGTAGCCAAAAATAGCTCATGTTAGAAAGTGACCAGAGCTATAAACTTGGAAGTCACTTTTCCATTAGCTTATATTTTAATACCAAAAAGGATGTAGACATGATGACTATGAAATATAATTAATATCTGACTATTCAACCTGTTTAACTTCAGGTGTACTTCCCTGTGTCTCTGATGCCACCCGCTCAAGAACTACCTTCTCCTTGGCTTATTTTAGGACAAATAGAGAAAATTTAATAGTACTCTTAGCAGAAAAAACAATCCAGTTCTTCCCAGATTAGAGTCCCTAGTCAAGTACAAATGCATTTCAGTATTTCTGAATGAATATTGATCCTGTTATTTCGTGATTATTGGCATATCCTTCTGTCTTGGGTGTTTTTACTTATTATAAAAATGATTCATGATCATTATAGAAAGCTTAGACTGCTTATTAGTGAGCTACACAAAGTCCATTCTTTTCTATTTATTTTTTTATTGAAGTATAATTTAATTACCATACAATGTAATGTTTCAGGTGTACCACATTGTTGATTCGACAGTTTTATACATTACTCAGTGCTCACCACAATAACTGCAGTCACCATCTGTCACCATACGACATTATTACAATATTATTGACTGTATTTCCTATCCTGTACATTTTCATGTCTGTAATTTATGACTGGAAGTTTGTAACTCTTGAACTATTTTTTTAAGCTTATTTATTTTGAGAGAGAGAAAATGCAAGCAGGGGAGGGGCAGAGAGAGGGGGACAGAAGATCTGAAGCAGGCTCTATGCTGACAGTAGAGAACCTATGGGGCTCGAACTCACAAACCATGAGACCCTGACCTGAGCTGAAGTCAGACGCTTAACCAGCTGAGCCACCCAGGTGCAGAAGTTTGTAACTCTTGATCCCCTTTATTTCACCCATCCCCCCATCCAGCTTTCCTCTGGCAACCACCAGTTTGTTCTCTGTATTTGAGTTGGGTTTTATTTGTTTGCTTTTTATATTCCACATATAAGTGAAATCATATGATACTTGTCTTTCTCTGACTTATTTCACTTAGCATGATTATTGGCATATTCTTCTGTCTTGGATTTTTTATTCATTACAAAAATAATTCACGTTCATTGTAGAAAAGTTAGACAATTTCAGAAAGCTATAAATAAAGTAACATTTGCTCATCACCAAAAGAGGTAAGCACTGATATCTTTTGTTATATTAGTCTTTTTTTATTTTTTTAATATGTATCTATAGATTTTTGAAAAAGGGAAAATCTACTCAGCTTCACATATAATTCCATTTTCTAGAAAATGGACATGTTCTCTCCATTCTGAATATTTCTCTTTGGGAAAAACTTTCAACTGGAGAATTCTGAAATTTAACTCTTATGCACAAAATGGGTACATGAACACTTCTTCCCCAATGGCTTCCTCCCCTTGTTTGAACCACCATATCCTATATCCAAACCCCTCTCTCTTCTCCAGTGAGTCTGTGCTCTGCTGGCTTTTCCAGCAATTGACACGGAAAAAGGTCTTATCCAAGCTGCAAGTGGTGGTGTTAGTTTTCTGCAAAGTCATTTCATCTTATGCTTAGCTGCCATGCCTGGAGTGCAAAGCAGGTTGTGTGAAGGGAGGCAGCAGGATTTTTCCCCTCCCTTCAAAAGAATGCTCAGCTCTGCAGTGCACTGCACAGAGATGTTTATTTAGAAAGGTGTCCAGCTGGTATGGAGAAAAGTATAGAGCATAGTTTAAAGAAAACCTTCAGCAAGAAGAGAGGATTGATTGGTTGGAAGCCAGGGTATTTCCAGAAAAAGTTCTTCCACATCCTTAAGAGTGTACCACTTCTCTGAGCTGGAAGCCTTTGCCCAATCAAGTCTTAATATCAACAGCTCTCCTGGATGTTGTCCCATTGGCTGAGAAAAAGCTAAATGTGAACAGAGACCCTTTGCTGAAAGGCAGGCAGCTTTCTTAGTTGAACAAGGGAAACAGGAATATTGGACACAACCAATAATTTTGTTCATGAATAAAAAACTAGTCGATTTTTATTGCTGATTGTAATATTTTTCAATATTTGACATTACAGCTCCTTTTAAAATAATGTTTCATTTCCAAAGAAAAATTAAGCCTCAAATTGTAGTTACCTCTATAGGTGCAGAGAAATGGAGGGTATATGAACAGAACTTAAAACAGATGGGCTATTTTAATCCTTCATGATTTTGTCCCTCACCTGAAGATGTATAGCATAAACTTTTCCCAGAAGGAAAAATTAATAGAGATGTTGTGCCTGGTTGTCTCAACAACTTGATTCACAATATTGAGGCTGTAGGTGTCGTGTGATGAAGAGAAGATATGGACAGGATACCAATCCCTGGAGATGATATCAAGTTATACTGATCCTAGCAGAACCCCAATACAGTCTTCCTTTAGGTGCTATAAATGTGCTCTCTTCTATTTTGCTTGGAACATTTGGACCCTCACAAGGCTATTTCCTGAGGATGACATTTGAGAAGAAATTAATCACTTGGGGGCGCCTGGCTAGCTCAGTTGGTAGAGCGTGCAACTTGATCTCAGGTCATGCGTTCGAGTCCTACATTGGGTGTGAAGCCTCCTTAAAAAATATATTTTTTTAGAAAGAAAGAAAGGAATTAATCACTTGGGTCTTTGGGAATGGCACAGTATAGGGGAACAAGAGTGAAAGATGGAAATGAACTTACTTAAGAATGTATTATAGTCCCAAGATTTCATCTTACACTTCAGTAAGATTAGAATATACTTTGCATAATTACATAGAACATAGTGGAAAAACCCCTTGGAATTGTGTCATTGTAAGCCTGAGAAGCATGGAGGAAAAAAATAGATGGAGTCTGTGGAGGGCCCCAGGTGGCTAATATGCATGGCATTTATATTGAGGACAGAAAAGTAATTACACCACATAGACTCCAGTTCTTTCTTTCAGGTTGAACCTGAAGCAACCCTAAGCACAACCCAAGTCACGTTATATGGACTTCACTGAGTCAGTCAGTAGCCAAAGCTTTTAATTTCTTTTATTTCTGGATATGTGCCATTTCAGATTGTCAGATTGAATTTTCTCTGGACAGGTAGATGAAAACCATGGACTTTTCCCATCACGTAAGGGTTATTTCCATCTAGCTGGACAGAGTTCCACAGAGGATTTAGATTTCTAAATTAAGAAGTGAAGTGGTCACATTTCCCTGGCTACCGTTTAGCCACTCAACCCTTATGGCTTGCTTCTGTCTCCTTGAATCCTTTATAGTTCTTAACCTCTTTCTTTGGTGTGGGAGCTTATTTCCTAAGGTTGAGCACAGAGCCTTCAGAATCTCCCATATTTTTTTAAAGCAAGTCAGCTGAGCCCTGGTCTGTAGAAAATATCAGTTGTCCGTTAGTCCATTTACCTAAATGCACCTTCACAGCCTCCTTGATCTGTCTCCCAGTTCAACAGCCAAATTAAATTACATATCACTTGTAATACAATTATAGTGCTTGCATAACACTTTACAGTTTCAGAGTGTTTCATTTATTTGTCTTATTTGATCATTCATTCAACAAATATTTGTTGACCCTCTCTTTTGTACCAGACAAGAGGCTAGATATTTGTGCAGTCTGATCTAATTCTACAAGGAGAGGGGCGCCTGGGTGGCTCAGTCAGTTAAGCGTCCGACTTCAGCTCAGGTCACGATCTCACGGTCTGTGAGTTCGAGCCCCGCGTCAGGCTCTGGGCTAATGGCCCAGAGCCTGGAGCCTGCTTCCGATTCTGTGTCTCCCTCTCTCTCTGCCCCTCCCCCGTTTATGCTGTGTCTCTCTCTCTGTCTCAAAAATAAATAAACGTTAAAAAAAATTTTTTTTTTAATTCTACAAGGAGGGAGTAATGAATCCTATCAGATAGATATTCATGGAAGGCCAATGAGATACAGACACAAAAGTGACCCCTGGGTTAGACAATTAGAAGAGGTCATTAGTAACATTAGCAACAGTAGTGAGGGCAAAAGCCACAGTGCTGTGGGTTGAGACTTATGGGAAATGAGTAATCAAAGAAGGTATTAGATTATATTTCTATGAATGTTGGCAAGGGATTAGATTTCTATGAATCTTGGCAAGGGAAGGGAAAAAAGGACAGTGTCTAGAAAAGAATTCATGATGGAAAGAGAGTTTTTCCATTTTAATATGGGCGAAACGTTTTGGGTTTGTTTTGTTTTGACAAGGATGGGGGGGAACAGGGACTTATAAGCAATAGAAACTTCTCAAAGTTCTGTAAGCTAAAGTCTGAGATCAGGGCACCTGCATGGTCAGGCGACAGCCATCTTCTGGGTCATTGACTTCTCTGTGTGTTCTCACATGGCAGAAGGAATTAGGAAAAACTTTATAATTTGAGAATGTACCGATTAGGTATATAGGACTAGGGTGGGAGGAATGTTCCATTTTATGGATAAGGAAAGTGAAGACAGGTTAAGCAGTTTGCTCAGTGCCCCACAATAGAATGGGGAGTTAAGATTTGAACCTGAGTCTTCTAATGCTAAATTCCATTTAATACATAATTCGAAAATAGGTAAATTATTTTAAATGTTTGCCTTTTCAAAAGAGATGAACATAGTCCAAAGATAGAAAATGAGCCTGAAACATTGAAAAGTTGCTCACTTTTAAGAGAAATGCAAATTGAAATTACACTGAGGTAACATTTCACACCTGTCAGATTGGCAGAAATCAGAAGCCTAACCACAGGTTTTGTTGGCAAGGCTCTGGGGAAAAAAAGGGGCACTCTCCCTACATTGCTGTGGGAATGCAGATTGTCTCAGCCTCTGTGGAGAGGAATTGAGCAATGCCCAACAAAACTGCTCATTGGCTCAACAGTCTCACTTCCACAGATATGAAACATCATTCACAGGAGACTAGGTGAATCAACTATTCTCTGACTATCCAATGAAGTGCTATATAGGTGTAAGAAAGAGTAAGGAAGGTCTCTGAACTGTGCTGTGGAGTGGTTCTGAGGCTATATTGTCAAGTGAAGCAAACAAAGAACAAACATATGTATCGTATACTACTTTTACATAAGGAACAAGTGATAATAAGGGCGTATTTGCTTAGAACATAGGTAGAATAAACCAGAAACTAGTTACAGTGGTTTCTCTTGGGGAGATTGGAGTAGGAGTGAGGGTTCAAGTTTACCTTTTAATAAACTTTTGACTTGCAGTCTTATGAAAGTTTTGCATATTCAAAATCAAATGGAAAAGAATGGAAAAATCACACCCTAAAATTGAATACAAACAGGAGCAAATGAATCCAAATGTATATCAAACGGGTAACTTCACAGAAAGAAATTAATTCAAGTAACTTTCAGTATAATATTCTGTCTTAACCTCTTCATGGGAAGAGGAAAAAAGACTGCAAAGAAGGAAAAAAATTTTTGAGAGAGCACGAGTCCATGTGGGGCAGAGAGAGAGAGGGAGAAAGAGTCACAAGCAGGTTCCACACCGTCATTGCAGAGCCCAATGCGGGACTTGAACTCACGAACCATGAGGTCATGACCTAAGTTGAAGTCAGATGCTTACTCAACCAATTCACCCAGACACCCCAGAAAATTTGAACTTAATGGGTTTGTAATTGGTGTAATTGGTATTGGAAAAATAATGTTGAAACTATTTTGTAAATAGAGCAAATGAGTTGTTGGAAACCAAGGTTATCCCAGTGGAATAGGGAGCTATAAATGATGGCAAAGGGGCAAGAAAGAAAGTACCTTGTGGTGTTAAATTTGAACTGGAGGTACCAATGTAAATTCAATATTTTTTTAAAAAATATTTCCTAGATCTGTCCACTGGAAAGTTTAGAAGCAATGATCCATACTTCTGAACATCTAATTAATGTCCAGATCTTGATTACAAAATACCATTCTTTGCTAAAACCAGGACTCCTTGGGGAAATGGCTAATTCCACTCACAGAGTGATTCTGGAACAACTCTTAAACTAGGAAGCAAGGAAGTAGTGGGGTCAAAGACTAGTGGGGTCAATATCAGAAGGAGCTTGCTTACTTGAAGAGATTCCCACTGGCCAATTCAGGACAATTTGAGTGTCAAAAAAAATGTCAATGGATAAAAACATTCTAAATGCAAAAAGAATTCAAGAGTTCAGAGTGTGGAAGGAATGATTAGGTGAAGCTCTCCTTTACAGAAGAATGCAGGTAGGAATGCAGAAGGAATGATAAAATTAGAAAACCACCATTTTGTAAACCTCCAGTAAAGTAATTTGGGCAAGGTCAGCAGCTGATGCCAAAACTATAGAGTAAGAGATTATTGTGAAACAGGATATTCACATGACTTCAAAAATCACTAATACTGGGGCACCTGGGTGTCTCAGTTGGTGAGGCATCAGACTTCAGCTTAGGTCATGATCTCGCAGTTTGTGGGTTCAAGCCCCACGTCAGGCTCTGTGCTGACAGCTCAGAGCCTGGAGCCTGCTTCAGATTCTGTGTCTCCCTCTCTCTCTGTCCCTCCCCGACTCATGCTCACTCACTCGCTTGCTCTCTCTCTCTCTCAAAAATAAACATTAAAAAAAAAAAGATCATTAATACCTATAGATAACTAGTAATTGTAAAGGAACCTTTACAATAGTGGGGTGTGGCAGATACAAAGGAACCTAGCAAGAATTCAAACTCAGCATGACAAATAATGAGACAAACTGACATTGTGTGCCTCAGGATTTCATGCAATAGGAAATACATAGCATCATCCTTGTAATATTCTTGCCAAGAATGTTTGACCTGAATCTAATCAGCAGGAAACAAATCAGACAAATCCAGATTGTGAAGAGTTCTCCAAGATTACAGACCTGTAGTCTACAAAAATGTCATCATGAAAAACAAAGTCCGGGTGGACTGTCCAAGTCCAGATTAAATGAGAAAGAGACATGGCAACTAAATGCAAAGTATAATTTTTTTAATGTTTTATTTATTTTTGAGAGAGACAAGTATGAGCGGGGGAGGGGCAGAGAGAGCGGGAGACCCAGAATCTGAAGCAGGCTCCAGGAGCTGAGCTGTCAGCACAGACCTCGACATGGTGCTCAAACCAGGAGATCATGACCTGAGCCAAAGCCAGACACTCAACCAACTGAGCCACCCAGGCACCCCCTGTAAAGTATGATTCTTGATTGGATGAATATAAAGGATAGTTTGAGAGGTCAATTTTTGAAATTCAAATATAATGTATTAGAATATCATTGTGTTAGTGTTCTCTTTCTTAGTTGTAAAAATGGGAATAGGAAAATGTTCTTGTTCATAAGCAATACATGGTCAAGTATTGAAGTGTCACGATTGCTCAAATTACTTTCAAATGGTTCAGGAGAAAAAAGTATGATATATACTGAAAGAAAGGGAAGGGAAGAGAGAAATCAATGTGGTAAAATATGAAAAATTGATCTCCAAATCTGTACAACCCTCCCTTTTTTAAGTTTTGCATTATCATGTTTCCCTCATTTAACAGAAGCTACTATTTAGCTGTCCTTTGATGTAATATAATACACTAGAAAGAATGTGGGCTTTAGAATGAAATCTAGGTTTAATTCATAATAATGCCACTTTGTTCATTTAACACATGTTTATTCAGTACCTACCAGGTGCCAGGCACTCACTGTTCAGGGGTTTCCATAGGCAACAAGCTGTCCTCAGGAAGCTTATATTATAGTGGAGGAGAGAGGTAGTAAAGAAACTAATAAATAAATATACAAGTAGAAATTGTGATACATACCTTTGAAAGAAATCAGAATACTATAAACCAGAAAAACAGATGACATTTAACTTAATTGGAGTATGATCAAAGACAGCTTTCCAGAGTATGATCTTGAGCAAAAATTATTTGAATTCTATGGGAGTTGGTTTTCTTATCTGTAAAAATGAAGATAACTTTTTTACACTTTCATTTGTGAAAACTAATTGTTATAACATACGGAGTACCTGAGTTACAGAGAGGAAATGCAATAGATGTTATTGGATCTGCTTCTTCCCTCATAGGACACCTTTTCAAATATTGTATTTTGTTCATTTGCTAATACTCCGTAACCTTGTTTTTTTGGTTCCACAGGGCTCTGAATGGAATGCCTCAAATTTAGAGGATTTACAAAACCGAGGGTAAGCACACACAGCAATTGCTTTCAACCCCATGACTGAAATCGCTGTTTGTTCTTTACTTTTTCCTGTTAAATATGGTGTCAATGAGTAACTTTAAGCTTAAGAGTTGCTTCCAGTTGATTTTAATCAGGTGGAATCTAATAAAAATTTAAGTGGCTGTTATCCCACTGTTTCGTCCAACACCTCCTAAGAAAGATCTTCTGTTTCAATGGAAAGGCTTTCCAAAACAGATGTGCATGTCTTTTGCACTGTTTTAAAACCAAATGTAGTTATTGGTCCCTTTTGTTTGTTTTTAGAACAGTTTAAGGTTCACAGCAAAATTGAGGGAAAGGTACAGAGATTTCCCATATTCCCCTGCCCCATACATGCATAGCCTCTCCCATTAACACCATCCCCACCAAAGGGGTTGCATGTATTAACAATTGATGAACTTGCATTGATACATTATAATCACCCAAAGGCCATATTTACTTTACAGTTCACTGGTGGTGGTGTACATTCTGTGGCTTTGGACAGATGTATAATATCGTGCATCCATCATTATGGTATCATACAGAGTATTTTCAATGCCCTAAAAATCCTCTGTTCTGACCATTTATTCCCACTTCCACTTCTGGCGACCACTGATCTTTTTACTTGTCTTCATAGTTTTACCTTTGGTTCCTATTTTTTATGTAAGAGTACACAGAACTGCATATGTTGGGTTCACAGCTATTCATCAACATTTATTGATCATTTTCTGTGGACTAGGTACAGTGCTAGATACTAGGAATCCAAAGAAAAATAAGACTCAGTCCCATCCTTTTTTAGTAAGGTGCTTGAGGTCTAAGTAGTTTTTTGTTTGTTTGTTTGTTTTTAAGATTTTACTTTTAAAGCAATCTCCATACCCAACATGGGGTCAAACCCACAACCCCAAGATCAGGCATTGCATGTTCCACAGACTGAGCCAGCCAAGTGCCCCTAAGTAGGTTTTAAATATAAAGTGGACAAGCTTCTGAAATTGAACAAGAATACATTCTACCTTGTATTAAGATATGTGCCCCTGAGCGGCATGGTTATTGAGTTTGATTGTAGCTGTTGAGACGACCATGAACATTCAGCAACCAAAAAGCTGCCATTCTTCTAACCTTTTTACTTCTTAGCTAATACCTAAATTTTTCATTGAACTTGGCCTTAGGAGGCCAAATTATCCCAGTAAAAGAAGAGAAAGTCATGTCTGAAAATTGGCCACATGTAACTTGATTGTGGACAGTGATCAGACCTACTGAAACCCAGAAGTAGTGATGGCTGCCTGTTTTCTCAGCTGTAAGTCAGCCTTCTGGTTATCTTTAACATGATTAGATACATACTCCCTACTTCTCCCTCAAAAGAAAGATATATCCTAATTGTTAAAGTGAATTTGGGACAAGACTTAAGCCAAAGAATTATACAAAGAGTTCTTGGGTTGAGAGAAGGGGGCCTGTGAATCTGGTTATTACTTAATTTAAGATATGAAAATAAAGAGAACTTAGAAATTTTAAATTGATTAGAATTGAGTCTAGAGTTCTTGAAAATATAGACTGTATCTTAGTTTTGTGTAAAACGTACGTCTACCTTACTCAGAGCTTTATACCAAGAGGGTGCTCAGTAAATGTGAAGGAATAATAGAAAAATTGACTGACTTGCCAGAAACTAGCACAGAGATACAGTATTTAATATGGAATCTGAGACTTGATGCAGCTGTTGCCTGGCAAATGCATTGAAATTACATCATGCATACATCTTTGAGTTTAGAATACACTTTGACAAGATCAATGGAGATGATACCTATTCATCTCATTTACTGCTTAAAATGCTAAATTATAAAACACAGATGTATCTATCTTAAAAAACAGTATAGTTAGATGCTCAGACATCTACTTAGATCTTGTTTCATAAATTCACTTGTTCTTAAACTCTTGTGGATTAAGAATTACAGTTACAAAACATGTATACTGCCCCTTGTGGATGATTTAAGGGATATTCAAGTTTAATTTTGACATAAGACCATTTTCACCCAATCTTACTGACTTCAGATCCCCAAGTAAAGTGCTACTCCATATAGAGGTGGCAAACAAATTTCAGGGGGTGCTGTTCTCAATTGGTAGTGGCTGTGTAGAGTTCTGTAATGAATAGGATTGGGAAACCTTGTACTGCCGTAATCTATTACTAAAGTATGGGATTAGAGGTGGGAGGTGGTTCCATTTTTATTTTAAATAAGATAAGTGTGCTTTCCTTTTTTTTTTCTGACCATTATATTGAGATAAAATTCACATATAGTTCACTCATTTAAAATGTATACTTTGGGGCACCTGGGTGGCTCAGTTGGTTAGGTGTCCAACTCTTGATTTCAACTGAGGTTATGATCTCATGGTTCATGGGTTCGAGCCCCACATCAGGCTCCAGGCTGACACTGAGAAGCTTGCCTGGGATTCTCTCTACCCCTCCCCAGCTTGCACATGCTCTCTCTCCCTCCCTCCCTCCCTCCCTCCCTCCCTCCCTCCCTCCCCTGCCTTCTGTCATCCCTCTCTCAAATAAATATACTTTAAAATGTACACTTAAATGGTATTTATTACCATGGTATTAATTTACAGTTTTTCAACCCAAAAAAGAAATCCTGTACCCTTTTTCCCCCAGCTTCTAGAAACTACTAATCAGTCTATCTTCTGTCTCTATACGTTTACCTATTCTGGACATTCCATTTAAATGGAATCATATAATATGTGGTTTTTTAAGAATAGTATCTTCCACTTAACATTATATTTTCAAGATCTATCAATGTTGAAACATGTATTAGTAACTTCATTCCCTTTTTTATTGCCAAGTAATGTTCCATTGTTTGGAAATACCACATTTGTCAGTTGATGGACATTTGAGTTGTTGCCACTTTTTAGCTATTAATGTATGAATGCTGTGACCATTCACACACAAATTTTGGGGTAGACTTATGTTTTCATTTCTTTTGGATTTATACCTCAGAGAGGAATATGCTGTAGAGTAACTCTACATACTGTTTTCCACAATTGCATATGCTTGCTTTTTAAATTAAAAAGGAAAAAAATTCTTTGTAGTAATGGACTTTGATGCTGAGATTCAAATGTTTCAGAAAAATTTTGATCTCTGGAACTTAACCACAGAATTGGTTAACTGTGACTCTCTCTCTCTCTGTAGTCATTTCTCTGACTTCAGAGATTGGGTTTGTAAGAACCCATGTATAGTTCTAAGAAGGAAGCAGCTTCTACAGAGAGAAATAAGTAAGTCTGTGTTGTGTTGCTGGAGTAAACTCCAGTGATGTTTAAGTCCACACAGCACTGAGAAAAGATAACCCTGTGGCAAACTAGACCCAAGCATTTCTTGAAGTTGTGCAGTGAGAGAGAGAGAGCAGAAGAAATTTATGATACAGAAACCCTTTTCTGCAAGCCTCTCGGTATGGGAGAACTCAGACACATCGCCTGCTGTGGTGGCCAGGAATGCAGCTTAGAGAGTTAAGAGAGTTTCAGGTCCAACTTTCCTCTGACCCTCCCATCCCTCACCTCTTTTGCCTTTCTTGTAGTTTAGAGAGAGTAATAGAGCAAAATCTGACCTTTAGAAAGGTAAAGGAGATTTTTCCCTTTCCTGTTTTGTTTTTTTTTTTCCTTGAGGTAGATGTTAATAGTCCTGATTTAATACAAATGACTTCCAAAGAATAAACTATGTTTCTGGTAATTTTAACAACTCAAGAGGCACCTAGTAGTAGAGCCCATATTCTCCCTTGGTTTCCTCACAGGGTGCGCTATATCTTGAATGTCACTCGAGAGATAGATAACTTCTTCCCAGGAGTCTTTGAGTATCATAACATCCGCGTATATGACGAAGAGGCAACGGATCTCCTGGCTTACTGGAATGACACTTACAAATTCATCTCTAAAGCAAAGTGAGTAATGGTCCCACACACATATTCTGACCTGTGTTCCTTGTGCACCATCCATGAGTGAGGCCTAAAGCTATAGATAACCTGCTTGACTATACTCAGGGAGAAGGAAGTAAAGAGAAAAAGGACACTGATATTCCTTAATCCTAGGGAAGAGTTGACTAGAGACTTCATCCTTTTCCTGTAAGTAGATGAAGCCCCTGGAAGAAGATCACCTCATGTTGACTGTTTCCATTGAGCACAAAATTAGGGAAAATAAACCTAAGCTGCTGCAAAAGAAATAAGAATAAGAGAAGGAAGAAATTCTGAATGAAATGATTAAGTTGTCAAGGTGGACATTTGAAAGTTGTGTAATAGAAATTGCCCCACATGGGCGGAGCACAGAGAGCTCTTCTTCCTGAAGACGAGGAGACACGTAGTGGGGTTTGGAAGCCTTCTCATTCTTTTACTTTACTTTTATGGTACTCTAAACAGTGAAATTTTTCTCTGGCCCTTCTGTTGATGTCATCTTTAAATTGGTCCTTTTAGTGAAACTATTTAATAGTATTAATTTGGTGTTTAATATTAATTAGTAATATGTCAGCACTAATTTTTTTTTAAGTCCCTGGGGATTTCCTTGCCAATCCTACATATTCCTTCAGTAGAAGGAACTGTAAATGAGCGTGCTGGCCGAGCTGCCCTCTTCAATGGGACCACATCCAAATCATCCATGGCAGATGAGAAGCACTTCTGTTTTTAAAGTCCTCCTTCAGCACTGATTCCACATCTCTCTGCAGACCCTCCATAGTCAAGAAGTCCTTCCTCTTAGTTACCCTGAATCCTCCTACACTAGCTTTGAGCCCATACTCTCAGTCCTTAGCTAACACCTGAGTGTTTTATATTTTTGAAGCCTATGAAATTGTTCTCAATAATACCACTCATGGCATGCTTACTGCATGCCAGATACTTTACCCATATTCTCTTATGTAATATTTTCCAAAACCTAGAGAGGCATGTGCTGTCATCCTTTTGTAGAGATGGGGACAGACTGTAGAGATGAGGTTCAGAGAGGTTAAGTAACAAGTGGTGAAGATAGGACTTGAACCTGAGATCATGTCTGATTTCAGAGTCCATCTAGTATATAGTCTAGGTCCTTGAGCAAAGGAGACTGGAAAAGACCAGGCCAGTTGTCAGGATCACTGCCAAAGAGGCTAGAGTTCAGATGAGGCCCCAGTCCCCGTGAAAAGAAAAGCCAATTTCAGCAGGGCTGGGATTGAGGTGAGATATGTGAGGCACCCAGGTTGCTGTAAGCGGGCCCTCCTGCTCAGGCCCATGCAAGTGTGGGTCAGCGTCTGTGAGTGAGTGCCTCCTTAAATGGCCCCCTGGACACCTCATGTATTTCATCCAAATCAGGGCCCTGAATTCCAGACACAACCTACATATGGGTGAGTTTAGGATTCCTAAAGTGATACCAGACTTAATCTAGACAACTGGCTCAGGGAGGGATGGGAGAGATAGGGGAAGTGTGTGGCCAGAACTGAAAGATGAAGTTGGATTAGGTGAGAACTGACTTCAGATCTTTCAGTATGTGAGTTACAAGCCATCCACTGAAAAAGCCCAGTTCAAAATGAAGAAATGATTTTATGTGGGTGGGTTTTATAATTGTATTTTTCTTAAAACTGTCCAACTTTGAGTACCTTCAAAGCCTGCAAGTATAGACCTGAAATTTGATGTCAGAGCTTGATGGAAAAATATAGAGCACATGTCTGAACTTCAGTCTGAGTCACTGTGCACTGTAGTTTAAATGAAAACCCTGTGGTGTCATAAACAAAACAATATCCTAGTCAGTTGGGATCATCTAAGCACACACAAACAAACACCTGCACCAACCTATGGACTCCAAAATTTTGCCTCTAAATGATGGGTAGCAGGTTAATCTTACCTTCCTTTTTAGACTATTTCAGTTATTCCAGACCATTATTACCAACCATTCTCTTTCTTCCTATCACTTATCTGGTTCACTCATTTTGGCACAGAACCTCATGTCTCCTTGCATTGTACTTAACTCTTCAATGTGTATCTATCTCCAACAGAAGAATTACAAGCTTCTGGAAGGAAGCTTGTCTACTGTGATATAGTGAATGAGTGAATGAATAGGTTTCCCTATTAGGCGATGTACTTTTTTTTTTTTTTTTAACTTATTGGAATAGCCACTTGGGAAGGATTTTTTTAGCCCATGTATACTGGTAAAAAGAGTAACCATTCTTTTTTCCATATTTTAAAATATTTTTACTTAACAGCTGACAGCTCTAACAGCAGACCACCCCTAAGTTTGTTCATATATTTGGTAAATATTTGAAGACTTACTCTGTGTCACACATTGTGTTATTAGAGAAGTAGCATAACTGAGTAATGTTCATATCCAGCGTAATGAGCTCTGGCATGTTAAGACTAAAGGGTTTTGTTTGTTTCTTAGTGTCACTTTATGGTAACTTTGTTTTCTCTTTCTTCCACTCCATTAAAACAACAGGTAGTTAATCATTCCACCCTCCTCACTAAGAAAGTCACATAGGGCATCACATGGTCCCATCTAACCTCACAGATTGTCTAGCCAGCCCCTAGGCCGAACAGGGTGGTAGTGTGGTGAAAAATAATATCTAGGGCTACATCTGAGTAAAGAGGAGGGTTAGTTTCGTTTGTTTTGTACTTTCCTCCAGGGGCAGAACCTTTACTGGAACTTGAACTAGAAGCAACTCCGAACATTTGGATGAATTAGATGAATCACTGTCACACTCTTAACTCAAGAGTGTGCCAGCCTTGAAACATGTCCCTGAGGCGGTGCGGGGACTGGCCTCCAAACACATAAAGTGGAGTCCAGTCTCTAAATTGAAAATTCTTCCCCTCACAATCTGTGATCAACTGTCATTGCAGTTACCATTTTAATTATCTGTTTCTCCCACTGAACCCCCTACCCTTTAGAAGATTTATTTAACTTTGCATCCCAGGACCTTGTACATTGTCTTACATATGATGGTTGCCTGGTAAATGTTTGCTTGAATAAATTAAAAAGAATTAATATTAACATTGAATATTGTTTGAGTACACTAGAATTGCCTACCCTCCCTGCACATTTGACTATACATGTATACAAGTACACCTAAGGTAGGATGGATTGAAAGAAAATGGAAGGGCGACAGGAGACTTGGAAACATTTAGAACCTAGCTTTTAAAATGTACTCACTATAGTGTTTTTCTGTGTACCTCAATCCCCCAACCTAGGAAACATGGATCTAAATGCCTTGTGCACTGCAAAATGGGGGTGAGTCGCTCAGCCTCCACTGTGATTGCCTACGCAATGAAGGAATATGGCTGGAATCTGGACCGAGCCTATGACTACGTGAAGGAAAGGCGAACAGTGACCAAGCCCAACCCCAGCTTCATGAGACAACTGGAAGAGTACCAGGGCATCTTGCTGGCCAGGTGAGTCCTGCAGTGACTTTCTCAGATCTTCCCTCTGTTATACTCCTTGGACCAAGGTAAAATGTCCTTCCCTGCAGCTAGTTTTCAACCTAATTTGGATATGTGATACATTTTGAAAATTGAAACTTCTCTCAATCTAGTTTTTAAAAAATAAGTACAAGCATTTAAGATTAGTATGGAAGATTGGGTGTTTAAAGACTTTTAAACTGAAAGGTGGAAATACTGTTCTCTTACTTTAGTTCTCAACTAGGTGCTGATTATCATAAACATTTCTCAACATCATCTAAGGCCAGATACAGCTACCTTATCAAAATGGGTACTTCTTGCTCCCAAAGAAATGCTAAGCATAGATGAAATTCTTAGAAATTTTTGGCATTATTTTTTTCAGTGCTTGGTTTCAGGGAGTCGTCTTCAAAATTTTGGTCACGTGACAAATCAGATTTGGGGTATGAAGGCACTTCCCGGAAATAGCTCTCTTGTTTTCTTTTTAAAAATCTTTCCCTCTGCTTTTATATGTATGCTTTGCAAAAATGCAGACAATACAAAGAGAAAAATCATTTATAAATTCAATATCCACATACAGCAATCAACATTATCTTACGTGTTCTCCAAGTCTTACCACATATATTGATGGATATTTTCTCACAAAAGCTATTCTTCAGTCTACCTCTTCACCTAATAACCGGTCTTTTTTTTCTTTTTCTTTTTTTTTTTTTTTAACTATAGCAACACATATTCAACAGTTATACTGCTTAGCCATCATTTAACCCCTACCCTAGCTTTATTGAGATGGAATTGACCTATAACATTGTGTAAGTTTAAGGTGTCCACTGTGTTGATTTGATACATTTATATATTGCAAACTGATTATCACTGTACCATTAGCTAACATCTCCATCCCTTTAACATAATTACCATTTTTTGTGTGTGGTGAAATATTTAGGATCTCTCTTAGCAACGCTGGAGTATATGATACAGTGTTATGAGCTGTAATCTCCAGGCTGTACATTAGATCCCCAGAATTTGTTACTCTTATAACTGGAAGTTTGTACCCTTTGACCAGCATCACCCCATTTCCCCCATCCTCTACCCCCTAATATACCACCACTCTATTCTCTCTTTCTCTGTTTGGCTTTTTTAGATTACACATCTAAGTGATACCATCTTCACTGCTTTCAGAGAAAAAGATTCATGTATTAAACTGGATTTAAGCATCAGTTTCCTGAGATGCCACATGCTAAAGTTCTGTGCAGTGCTAGATTTTGCTTTGTTTTTTCCATGTGGGCATGTTCTAGGTGGTTTTGTTCAAATGAAGGCACAGCTGCCTAGAAGCAGTTGGGGCTGGTGCCAGAGTTTGCCTCTAGTGAGTCTCATGACTTGGTCTTGACTGTTGAATCTGGGCTGTGTTTCCCCTGAACAAAATGTTAAATAGCCTTCCAGCCTATCCAGGCAGAGGGACCACCCTCCCACCCCCAAAGTATTGTGAAAATGCAGCCACAGCGTAGCATTATGGTTTCCACTAAAAAACCCCTCCCGTTTACTCAGTACTTGGCATGATCTCATCTGAGCCATTCTTTGAGGAGGCTGGGAGGATACTCAAGTCTCCTCCACTTAAAAAGAATTTATAGGTCTTTGGGGCCAGATTTTGATGACATTTTTAGATTAGATCAGAAGGTAGGACACAGCAGTTCTTTTTGGCACAAGAAGGAGGCATCTGAGTGCTGGATGAGACATAAATATTGTATGTTCCCAGACACACATATGACGGATGTTAGGCAGTGTCCTCACGTGACCCATCAAGAGCAAGGATACTATGTGTCCTGCCAATTTCAGTATTTATTCTGGAATCCCAGGCTACTGCAAGCTGTTGGGTTGGGTTTTTTTAGCATATGTGGTTTTTCTTAGATGTTAAAGGAACTTCAGAAAAATCTTAGATGAGGATAAGAAGGGCAGCATAAATCCACAAATCACAACTGCCTCTTCCTTTCCATTTCTCTTCCATCCTGCCTTTCTGGGCTTGATTCATGGAGGGAGAGGCAAGCCCTGAGGAATGAGAAAACCACAGAATTTGAGTCAGTAGATCTGGTTTCCATCTCTGGTTCATCCCCTTGCTGGAACTTTGAGAAGTTACTTCACAGTCGTGATCCTCACCTGACCCCATCTACAAAATGAAAATCAAGAACCCTATCTCGCAAGGTTTTTGTAAATACAAACATGTATAAATGTATACTCTATGCTGGTAAGGGTTATTCTGATGGGATTCCCATCATCTCCTTTCTCCAAGGCTCCCAGAAAACAGACATATACATGTGCCATTTATTTCATCCTCCTTCTACCACCCACAGACACAGTAAGTCCATTAGAAACTAGAATAGGAGGGCGCCTGGGTGGCTCAGCTGGTTAAGCATCCAGCTCTTGATTTCGGCTCAGGTCATGATCTCATGGTTCATGGGTTCCAGCCCCACATCAGGCTCTGCGCTGGCAGCAAGGAACCTGCTTTGGATTCTCTCTCCCACTCTCCCTGCCCCTCCCCCCGCCAAAATAAATAAAATTAAACATTAAAAAAAAAAAGAAACTAGATTAGGAAGTGGTCATGGAATTTCCTATATTGTGATATTTCCTGGATTTTAAGAACTAGAATCTTAGTTCTAGGAATATCATACAAACTGCTTTTAGCTGCAAGTAGTGAAATACCTCCGTCACTTGGGATTTCAACAAGAAACCGCATACTCGGATTAGGATTATTTGAGAAGGGCTTTTTATAAAGCTACTTTTTACAGAGGTGTGGGGTTGTGGTGGAATCAAGGGACTTGGATCAGCAGAGCTGTTTGGTAATAGCTGCTAGGCCCAAAGAGGGAGGGAGCAGTTACTAGAACCTAGAAGGAGACTCCTGAAAAAAGAGGTACCTTCAGAGAGGAGAAATAACCTTCAGTCAAGGGACACACCAGCCTGAAGTGGCCCTGTGGGGAGGGAGCTAGGGGAATAAGTGGCCTGTCCCTACTCTTCTCCCTCCAGACTGTCTCCTGCTGGGGCTCCCATGGAACAGTGAATACCCAAACCAAATCAGGCCTCTGCGAGTTAGGAAAAAGTGGGAGTGCCTGCTGGGTGTACAGCCATTAGGGTCTGCAGTCTCTGGTGTGTTGTTAAGAAACAGCACTTGTAGACTACTGCTGAACTAGCTGCCAAGTGAATTGGGCCCAGCAGACTCTTGCCCAGCTGTAAAGTGCTACTCTAGGACCTGCCTGCTTAGAAGAGCAAAGAGAGAAAAGCCCCAGACTCCTGGAACTGCCTGAAGCTCTATCAGTTACCTGGCAGCTTAGGTAGCCAGAAGAGGAAAGTCCTTCGAAAAATTCCATTCATTGTGTTTGCAAAGAAATCCATTTCCTGTGGAGGTGCTTTGATCTTGTATTCCACATCTTCTCCCAGGAAGTATGTGGTGGTTTTCCCAAAAAGATAGAGCCCTGATCCTAGCATTCTCTAGCCCCATGGTTGTCTAGGGAGGCACTGGGTACTTAACTTGAGGTGGCAGCCTTCTGTTTGAGGGTGTATTAGCTCTCAGTACTTTGATGTCTTGGTAGAAGTGAAGTTTACCAAAGTGATGCCAGGCCCCGGTAAGTGACTTATGAATTGGTTATAGTCTCTTGATCAGATGTGAGGGTATGGGCCTAACAGTGACCACCTGTCTGAAATGCAAGGGACTTTTTGCATATTTCAGTATGTCTTTAAGAGCCTAGGGAAGACTAATATTTAATATAATCCTTTAGACCTAAAAGTGAGGGTATCATAAGGCCACTGGTAACTGTTTATATCTAACTTTATTTTTTCTGTTATTATAGCTGGGGGATGAGAGTGAGACAGGAAGAGGCTGTGTGTGTGCATGCACGCGCATGTGTGTATGTGTATACGTGTGTGTCGAAACCCTCCATTAAACTGCCAACATCCCTGTTTGTTATTCTGTACTCTGATCATGCAGGTATCTGGCAGATTTATGTTCCGTTAGACAAGTTCAGATTTCAGTCATTTGCAAGCTGGACCATGTGTCTATGAGATTAGGTTCCTGTGTACAAAGAGCAGAGAAGAAACACTGGGTTATAGCCAGGGAGAGTTCATGCCACATGTCTTCATGGATGTCAGTTCTGATTCTTTGAATGCCCCTGTCACCAGGGCCAGAAGAGGCAGAGGTGTCTTTTACACTCCCCAGCTTTGCTGGTGGACACATTGAAGTCTAGTTAGCTGGTGCACAGTGGTCAGTCAGCAGAAGGGAACCCAAAAATGCACCCAATTCACAATTGAGATTTAAAGGATTTTCTTAATAGCTTTTTAGTGAAATAATCTTTTAGGTTTTTGTTTTATTTTTGAGAGAGAGCACAAGCGGGAAATGCAGAGAGAGAGAAAGAGAGAGTCCCAGGCAGGCTCTGCGCTGTCAGCACAGAGCCCAGTGCAGGGCTCAAACTCACGAACCATGAGATCATGTCCTGAGTTGAAATCAAGAGCCAGATGCTTAACCAACTGAGCCACCCAGGGGCCCCTTCAGTGAAATAATCTTAAAGCATTTATGACCATGCACACCACACAGAACGTGCTCGGTTGGTGCTTTTTCTCTTTCTTCTTCCTCCTTTCTTCAGGCTGCCTCATGCCCTAAAAAGTAACCATAAACACTCTGATTTTACTATAACCGATACCCCATTTTTAGCAGTATTTTCTTCTATATACCTTTCTCAAACAAGGTAGGTTAGTGCTTTACCAAACATGTAACAAGAAGAAAGCAAATTAGAGGCAAGAGAATGGGATATCATATGCGTCCGGTCATTAGATTTCCTTACTATTCATTTATGAAGTAAAAGGCCAAATTCTTGCCCAGAATGACCCAGTCATCTTATGTGTGTGTCAGTGTGTTTATGTGAATACAAATTTAGGCCCACAGTCACTCAGGGGAGAAAAGAACCTGAGACTTCTTTGCATCATCCAGGCCACAAACCAACTCTGAAGTTCTTTTTGACAACTTGTTTATTTGGTGCCTACCTGAAATAGATGGAAGGAGTCAGCTGAATTTAAACATTAACAGTTTAAAATAATAAATACAATCTAATGTCTTATATCTATCCTACCACTGATGGAGCATCAGAATAAGCTGGCTTGGAAAAAGCAGCACTGGAAAACAGTTTGGTGTTACTGAGTAAAACTGATGATGCACGTATGCCCTATGACCCACCTTTTCTTCTCATATATATAGCATCTTTTAGAAACCAAAGTATGCACCAAGTACAGGAATGCCCATGACAGTGCTACTTGTAGTAGCCAAAACTGTTCAGCAACAGATGGATACATAAACCGTGGCATATTCATCATACTCGCTGAAATTATAGCTATACACAATGATGAATCTTGTTTTTTTAATGTTTATTTCTTTTAGAGACAGAGAGACTGAGTGGGAGCCGGGGAGGGGCAGAGAGAGAGGGAGACACAATCTGAAGCAGGCTCCAGCCTCTGAGCTGTCCGCACAGAGCCCGACTCGGGGCTCTAACTCACAAACCACAAGATCATGATCTGAGCTGAGCTCAACCCACTGAGTCACCCTGGCGCTCCTGATGAATCTTAGAAACAGTGTAGGCAAAAAGCAGTTACAGAAGAATCCATACATGAGTATGATTTCATTATATAAGTTTACAACATACAAAACTAGGCAGTGTATTAAGAACACAACCTGTCAGGGCACCTGGGTGGCTCAGCGGTTAAGCGTCTGACTTCAGTTCAGGTCATGATCTCGCCATTCTGTGGGTTCAAGCCTCGCATCAGGCTCTGTGCTGACAGCTCAGATCCTGGAACCTACTTCAGATTCTGTGTCTCCCTCTCTCTGCCCCTTCTGACTTCAGGTGTTCATTCTCCCCCCCCCCCTCAAAAATAAATGAACATTAAAAAATTTTTACAAAAACACAACATGTCGACACTATAAAGAAAGAAGATGATAAGTACAAAATTCAGGACAGAGTTTACTAACCTCTGAGGTGGGAGGAGGAGGAGGGAGGGGAGCAGGAAGGGGCCCTGGAGTAGCAGTGCTTCAAAGGCCATGGTAATGAGTGCCTTGTTTGTGTCAAAGAGCTGCCCACCACTCTCCCTGCAGGTGCTATTGCAAAAGTGAAAAAGGCAGTGGAATCAGACCTATCTTTGGATTGGGATTTTTCTTTCTCCTTTACAAGAAGGTGTCAGTTTAATTCCAGAGCCCTGACCTAATATTTTCTGATGATTATCTCCCCCAGGAAGAGAATGAAATCCCTGCTGGGCAAAGAAAGCAGCTGTAACATCAGCCACTTCCTCTGAAACATACGCTGTTGGTACCTATTAGTGTAATTTTAGTCTCATTCCCTCCTGATTGATTAGTGATTTGCAGGCAGTTTCAAAAAAATCATACTTTGGAAGGTTCTTGGGATCATGAGAAAAATCCCATTTGCCTGTTGACTGATAAGATAAGCTGTTCTTAGAAAGGTGAGAACAGCTACTCCCTGTCTTCCCAGTCATCTGCATCACAGGAATTGTCCTGCCATGGGGGCTGAGTGGTCTTGGTGCAGGTTTGAACATCATCATGATGGGTGAGGGATAGAAATTGGAGAACAGAGCCATATGTAGGTCAGGAAACAAGAGTGTCCAGATACAAAGGAAACTTTAAAGGGAAGCACATTGGCCTCTGTTGATCACAATGTACAATTTAAGCCCCACCTATCCAACCATTCAGCTTGCCCCTCCCACAGTCACTCACTTGTTTGGGAAGTGTGATATGTTGTCTCCTCCTAGGGGTGGCTAGAGTTCATGCAGCTTGGAAAGGGTGAAAACCCTATCTTTCTCCCTGCTATTGATTATAGCTTGTCTTCATAAACAGAATGACCTGTTCCCTACTCAGAAAAGCACTCTTCTGCTGTGCAGGCCTGAGTCAGAGCCCCACCCAAGCCACAGCCAGACAGGGGGAGCTGAGAGCAGGTGCAGAGCTGAGAACAAACAGGGGTTCACATTAGTGCAGGCGCATGACTCGGCAGAGATTCATAGGCAGGCGTGGCCCTGAGCAGGCGGTAAATTGTTTTGGGCTGTTTCCCATTCCACCCTGCAGTTAGGTAATTCTTCATCAACTTCTAAGTCATGAAAACCACACCCCTAAATAAGGGACCTGTTTCCTGGGCAGGTGATTCTGACCAGCCACGGGGCCATCACCTTTTTCTTTTTGGCTAGGGCTTTGGAAACTGCTCCCTTGTTAGAGAATATGGTATCAACTAAAATTTCATCCCATCAGACCTTCTGTCTGTAAAATGAGCTAAAGGATGGATCTGTGTGTGTGATCTTCCTTTGGGCCACCTGCTTTTCCAGGTGTCACCTCAGCTTGATGGTTTTTATCCAGAGATCCTTATGGAAGAAGCCTATACTTTATGCATATCCTCTTCCATTCTGTTACCAACCTTTGTGGATTTATTAGCCTCATCTTTGATTTCTAATTCAAGAAAGATTACCACCCTCCTCACATTTCTACTTCAGTGATTAAATGTGTATCAGCTCTTTATCCAAATTATGAGAACTTGGAATGAGCTCCAATAGAATATTTCTCTTTGTATTGTTTAGGTGCTATTTTGTTTTAGTTTCCCCCTCCCCGGTTATTAATGTTAAACATGCTCATTTTTAAATTTTAAAACTTATAGAAATACAGAGTAAAGACAGTAAAGCCCTCTCCAAAAGTATTCTGCCTTCCTTGAAAGAAACCCTGTTACCAATTTGATGATGTACCTCCAAATATTTTCCTGTACTTATTAACCTGGGAACTGACCATTCCAAATGTGGTCAGCATGCTCTTTCACTCATCTTGGACAACATTCTACTAAAGTACCTGTAGCATGTGGGTATATGGACTGTGATTCAAATAAATCCTCTTTTTGAGGCACCTGGGTGGCTCAGTCGGTTGGGCATCCAACTTCAGCTCAGGTCATGATCTCACGGTTCATGGGTTTGAAACCTGCGTCAGGCTCTGTGCTGACAGCTTGGAGCCCGGAGCCTTCTTCGGATTCTGTGTCTCTTTCTCTCCCTGCCCCTCCCCTGCTCGTACTCTGTCTCACTCTGTCTCTCTGTGTCTGTCTGTCTTTCTGTCTCTCTCTTAAAAAATCTATCAATCAATAAATAAACATTAAAAAAAAGTTTTTTTAATAAGTCCTTTCTTTTTCGTGTCTGATCCATAGTATTATATAGTAAACATCTTTGTATCTTTGTGCACCTATAGTTGTATTTCTCCAAGAAAAATCCTTAAAAGAATTGATTGCTGGGTAAAGGGTTAAATTTTGAGAGCTATTGTCAGATTGTACTCAAGATTTTACAGTTCCCATTCCTACCAACTGTATGTGAGAGGGCTTGTCTGGCTATGCCATCATCAACACTAGCTGTTAACCATTTTAGCTCTTGTCAGTCTGATAGGTAAAAAGTCAGATATCATATTGATTTTTGTTTTGTTTTTGTATTTTGCTATTAGTTAAATAGAGCATCTTTTTTTTAACTTTATTTATTTATTTTGAGAGAGACAGATACAAGTTAGGGAGGGGCAGAGAGGGAGACAGAATCCCAAGCAAGTTCCGGGCTGTACACACAAACCTGACTTGGGGCCCGATCTCACAAACCATGAGATCATGACCTGAGCCAAAATCAAGAGTGGAATCCTCAACCAACTGAATCACCCAGGTGCCCCAAATTGAGCATCTTTACAAATGTTTATTGCCTACTTCTTCCACTGGGTATTAACAAAGCATTTTGCAGGTTAAGATTTAATATTATCTGGGAGCGATTTCCTGGGTGGGTGTTGGTTGATTTCACAAACCAGAGTGAGGCATTTCCTGTGTATGTCCTCCACAGCAAACAGCGACATAACAAGCTCTGGAGATCTCATTCAGATAGCGACCTCTCAGACCACCACGAACCTATCTGCAAACCAGGGCTAGAACTCAACAAGAAGGAGATCACCACCTCAGCAGACCAGATTGCCGAGGTGAAGACCATGGAGAGTCACCCACCCATACCTCCCGTCTTTGTGGAACATGTTGTCCCACAAGATGAAAATCAGAAGGGCCTGTGTACCAAAGAAAGAATGATCTGCTTGGAGTTTACTTCTAGGGAATTTCATGCCGGACAGATTGAAGATGAATTAAACCTAAATGACATCAATGGATGCTCATCAGGGTGTTGTCTCAATGAATCAAAATTCCCTCTTGACAACTGCCATGCATCCAAAGCCTTAATCCAACCTGGACAGGCCCCAGAAATTGCCAACAAGTTCCCAGACTTAACAGTGGAAGATCTGGAGACAGATGCGCTGAAAACAGATGTGAACGTCCACTTACTGCCTCTGGAAGAATTGACATCTCGCCTGAAAGACCTTCCCATGTCCCCTGATCCTGAATCACCGAGCCCCCAACCCACTTGCCAGGCTGAAGTCTCAGATTTCAGTACAGATCGCATTGATTTTTTTAGCGCCCTAGAGAAGTTTGTAGAGCTTTCCCAAGAAACCCGGTCTCGATCTTTTTCTCACTCAAGGATGGAAGAACTGGGTGGAGGAAGGGGTGAGACCTGTCGACTCTCAGTGGTAGAAGTAACCCCTTCTGAAGTGACAGCCGACGACCAGAGAAGCAGCTCTTTGAGTAATACTCCCCATGCATCTGAAGAATCTTCAATAGATGAGGAACAGTCAAAGGTAAAAACTGTCTTTATAGTTTTCTACCTAATGAAGTTCTCTTTGAAGATGAAATAGTTGAGAGTCTGCTCTGTTCATTGTGTTTTTGATGTTGCTAAAGATTTAGGAAGGCAGTACGGGAGAGACTCTATAGCCGAGACTTGCCTTAAAAACTTAGGATTAAAATTTTTTTTTAATCCATTGCCTTTTGAGAAACTTATCTTTCCAGATTTTTGGTGTTTTTAGAAGCACTTCTGAGAGGGGATGTGGGAAGAAGGGATTAGTCAAAATGAATGTCCTGCCTGCACAAGGAGAAGTCCCTTCCCTGATCCTCTGCAGTTCAGACCAGGTCTCGCCAATAATGAAGTGTCTGGGATAATGAGTAAGGCCTTTTTGTGGAGATGGATTTGTTTGGGAAATTCTTTCTGTCTCAGAAAATGCAAAGACTAGATATGTGTGAATAGTTGTTAGAGTAGGAACCAATGCTGAGTTCTTGATGGTGATGCTATTAATAATGTTTCTGGATTGTTCCTCATCTCAGACCCTGTAGTATCCAAGACTTGCGGGATGGTTTGAGGAAATGATTGAGAGCAGACAGAATCCCTGGATTCTTCTCTGTAGCATATGAACTCTTAGGAGCCCAGGGAAAGAATTACTGTGTATCATCAATGCTAAGACTCACACTTATTCTCATTTTGACACTTCTGAAATTGGGATGCATCTTAAAAACAATAATGGTATCTTAGATCAATATAATATAGTAGTTGGGAAGTAAATGATGACAGATTTACTCTCACCTGCCAAATTTCACTTAATGGTTTCAGTGGGAGTGACTACATTTTGATATCTCCTGATATCTATCTACTTATATTTACCACCTTGTCCATTACTTATCTTTTCTCTATCTCAGCTATCCCAGGACATTCATTGCCTCTGCTGCTGTCTTCTCTCTCCTGGAAAATCAGAATGCTTGAGCTCTCCTTTGGACCAGTGGGTGTAGCAGCTCTGACAGAAATAGCTTTTCTGCAAAGTCCCTAGTCATATGAGCACTCTCCACAGCCCATGCACATACTGGGCTCACTGTGGCTTCTCTCCCAGTCTTGGCTAGTTTACCTCTGCCTAATGTCCCAGGAGATTTCTCCCAAAGGCATAACTGACCTTGTTAGTTTGTACTAGTTCTGACTTTCTCTTGAAGGAGAAAGACCAAAACAATTCCTATGGAAATATTATATGTTGAAGGCTTATAAAAATGTTAACAAAGCAGATTGATGGCTATCATGATGCCACTTTAAGAGATGTCCATGGGGCGCCTGGGTGGCGCAGTCGGTTAAGCGTCTGACTTCAGCCAGGTCACGATCTTGCGGTCCGTGGGTTCGAGCCCCGCGTCGGGCTCTGGGCTGATGGCTCAGAGCCTGGAGCCTGTTTCCGATTCTGTGTCTCCCTCTCTCTCTGCCCCTCCCCCGTTAATGCTCTGTCTCTCTCTGTCCCAAAAATAAATAAACGTTGAAAAAAAAAAAAAAAGAGATGTCCAATGTCCATTTCCAGATTTTGAAATCCTTATCTTCCCCCCCCCACATAGGACTTGATTTTGTATTGGCCAGTTTTCTTTTGCCTTGTTCTAAATCCATCTAGGAATTGTAACTGGTAGAACAGTAAAATGTCAGAGAGTCACAGTTTCTAAGTTGCTCAGGCATATGGCTGCATAAGCCAAGTAAACCTTTCCCAGAAGGAGCCATGTCAAACTTGGAAATTGTGTGATCAGGTGCAGAGTGCCCTCATGTGCTGGAATGCTACTGCCAGGAGGTGCAGCGGGAGGATCAGGAGGAAAGCTGGCAGGACAGAGGAGAGAAGGGAGCAGTGAGTCTCCAAATCAGGCATTAGATGATAACCTCATCCATCTCGCCCTATCACTGGGCATGTTGAAGGTGGCCACTGAGCCCTTGAATGGAACTCCTTTTCTTAAATAAGGTTAGAATCAAAGTGGAAGTTGAGGGGCACCTGGGTGGGTCAGTCGGTTAAGTGTCTGACTTCGGCTTAGGTCATGATCTCATGGTGCATGAGTTCAAGCCCCGTGTTGGGCTCTGTGCTGACAACTCAGAGCCTGGAGCCTGCTTCAGATTCTGTGTCTTCCTCTCTGCCCTCCCCCGCACTCGCTAGCTCGCGCTCTCTCTCTAAATAAATAAATAAATAAATAAACAAACATTTAAAAAAAAAAAAAAAAAGAATCCAACTGGAAGTTGATAGGCCAGAAAAGAAAAATCTCATCTACCCCAATATGGCCTAAATCCTGAACGCTAATAATCTTAGGAAAGTAAGGATTATAGGAACCTCCAAGGCTATCTGCTGTTCATTTTTGGAACAAGATATTGGGTCAGAATTCTGTTTGAGTAAACAGAACAAAAGTTTAGTAGGCAGTGATTCAACCTGTAACTAATATTGTATCTCTGCCTTTAATGAGTCTGTTTTTTTCTTGTATGACAAAACAGATGGCCAGAGGACAGTCCCAGGCACTCTGTGATTTGTGTCCTCATAGCCAGAAGGTTCTCCTGGATTAGAAGATTAATAAGCACAACATCTGGCATTTTTAATTAGACTGCACTTTGCCATAACCATCTCACTGTTTCTCCCTAGGCAATCTCAGAGCTGGTCAGCCCAGATATCTTCATGCAGTCTCACTCAGAAAATGCAATTTCAGTCAAAGAAATCGTCACTGAGATCGAATCCATCAGTCAAGGAGTTGGACAGATTCAACTGAAAGGAGACATCCTATCCAACCCATGCCATACACCAAAGAAGCACACCATCCATGAGCTGCCCCTGGAGAGGGCCCAGGCCCTGGAGAACAAACCTGGAAATCTGGAGCAGAATGAAGGTTCCTACACAGCCCAGCCTGAACTAGCCAAAGACTCAGGGAAGTGGGACCTAGAAGGCTGCCTGACTACACACTCATTCACCACAGAGTTGGAAGAAGAAGAACCAGCTGAGGAGGAACAAGAACTCTGGGGCCCAGGGATGCACCCGGGTGCCAAGTGGTGCCCTGGGTCTGTGAGGCGAGCCACCTTGGAGTTTGAAGAACGCTTGCGACAGGAGCAAGAGCACCATGGTGCTGCCCCTGGTTGTACCTCATTGTCCATCCGCAAGAATTCCAAGAATGAGTCTTCTGTGGCAGACCTAGCACCAAAAGGGAAGAGTGATGAAGCTACCCTAGAACATTCTTTTGTCCCCAAGGAACCAGAGATTAACAAGGGCAAAGGGAAATGCAGTGGGTCTGAGGCTGGCCTGCTGCCCCATTCCGAGCAAAATGCACCTGAGCCGCTGGAGTTTCAAGAGTACCCAGGGTCAGATATTAGAACAAAGCTGGAAGGAGTCCTGAAGGATCCGAGGACTGTGGTTTCATGCCAGGGATCTGAGACACAGTCGGTCCCTCTTTCCCTTCCCAAGAAGATCGAAATCATTATGTCATCCAGTCACACTGAGCAAGGGGGTGAAAGAGCCACCAGCGAAAAGAGTGGGGAGCAAGGACTGAGGAGCGTGAAAAGGGAGAATTCCATCACCGTCCTCTGTACACTGGATGAAAATCTGAACAGGACTCTGGGCCCCGACCAGCCTGCTCTACACCCCACACTGCTACCTCTGCCTCATTCTTCCTCTCCTGAGCACGACAGTCCCACCAACCTGACCTCTACCCTGAGCAGCCCTGAAGACTGGGACAACAGCCTGTCAGTGGCACTGGAGACAGGAACACCTTTTGTCAGTCACACAACCCATGTACCGTCTGCCAACTTGGATTATGCACATTCCCGGACCGTAGTTCACCTGGAAGGCTTCACAGAGCAAAGCAGCACCACAGACAACGAGCCCTCTTTGGAGCAGGGCGGCTGGGAAGAAGGTCTGGACGGTGCACTCTCCAGTGGCCGTGAAGTGCCGTATGAGGGCTCTCTGTTAAGGAGTGAAGACCTAAGCAAACTTGGTGATAATATTGGGGAGTTACAAGAAAAACTGGACCCATTACCTGCAGCCTGTCAACCCCCACATAGCTCTAGTAGTGACAGTATGAAGAGTGTCAGCCATAGCCTCAGTGTGGTGAAAGAGCGCACTAAAGACATCGAGTCCCGAGCGATCTGCCAGGCAGGACTCACCAAAACAGCCCAAATGCGGCATTCAGCTTCCCTTGCCAAGTTAGGTTACTTGGACCTCTGTAAAGACTGTTTATCAGACAGAGAGCCTGTCTCCTCTGAGCCCTCTCATCTCAAACTGCTTCAGCCCTTCATCAGAACAGACTCAGGCATGCATGCCATGGAGGCCCAGGAGTCCTCAGAAAACCCAGATGCCTCCCAGAACCTAGAGCCCACCAAGTATTTTATAGAGCAACTCAAAACTACAGAGTGTATCGCTCAGAGCAAGCCAGTGGAGAAGCCTATCGTACAGTATGCCAAAGAATTTGGTTACGGTCAGCAGTGTTTGCTCCCCAGGGCAGAACCCAAATTGACTAGTTCTGAAGGAGGCCTTCCTTTGCTACAACCCCAGGGACTTCAGCGTGCAGGCCCGGCTCCCGGGCTGGCTGTGGCGCCCCGTCAGCAGCACGGCAGAACTCACCCCCTTAGGAGACTGAAAAAAGCAAATGATAAAAAACGGACAACCAACCCCTTCTATAATACCATGTGATTCTGAGCCTACACATGTGACTTTCTAAAAGAAATGTTTGTAAAAGGGGCAGGTGTAATATGTAAAGAACATGCACTTTATTGGTTAATTTTATAATATTTTGGTCATTTTACTGTTCCTGGCGCATGCAGGGTTAGGGTTTTTTTCTCTGTGTATGTGTGTGTGAGAGATTGATTTGGACAGCAAGACCATTTTATCATTTTTTTATTTTTCGAAAAATCAAACCTCAGAAAATACTCATTTTCAAAGAGCACCTTTATCAAAGGCAAATTGCTGTTTTTCAATCAGCTCCCATCGGCTCATTTTTGCCCTCTGAGAAAAAGCACTCTTGCTTGCTTGCTTGCTTGCTTGCTTGCTTGCTTGCTTGCTTGCAGAAGGAAGCAGATGGGGAGGGTGGGGAGGAAGCTGGGAATTGGAAATGCTCCTCTTCCCCTGGGCCTGTGTGATGATGGTTTGGTCTTCAGACCCAAAGCCTGAGATTGGGCCGAAGGGCAGCCACAAGTCTCTGAGCCTTGGGCCCCCGCCCACCAGGAATTCCCCAAGTTGGCAAATTCCGCTGTGCTTTCGAAGGGGTCTTCCAGAATCCACTTCTTCTGGTATTCCAGAGTATGTCATCACAGAAAGGCACAATAGTGGCTGGCTTTGTAAACTTAGCAAGCAAATAGGGTTTTTCCCCCCAAACACATAATTTTTAAATTCAAAGTGAACCCCAAATGAAACCCGAGGGATCCTGTGTAGAGGAACGCATACGAGAAGGAGGAGGCGCAGTCTGGAGAGGCTGGATCAGTGGGCTCCACGTAGGTGGTCATCCTGGCCCTCCCTGCCAGGAAATGCAAGATCCTTTCAACCAAAACGTAATAGGGACAGGTTTGAAAAACAGCAATTGAAAGTCAGTGTGTTCTTGTAAAATGAATACATTACATAGGGTTTTAACACTTCCATTACTTGAATAATTCTGTGGGCCTTCTGAGTTTAATGGCCATGTTTTTTTCCAGTTTACTTTCCTCCTTCATGCTGTTTCTTCAATGCTGCCTTTTTTTTTTCATAGATGATATTTGAATTGTTACATTACCTATGTATAACCTCCATTGAATGCAAAGTTTTCTTACCAATGTTATCACTGTTAACACTTGACATAGGTTGTTGTTTTTTTTTATTTTCCTGAAAGATTTGTCATTTCTCTAGCTTATACACAGTATTTATGTACATAATGTTGTCACTTTCTTACAGTGTTTTGTTGTTGATGTCATAGGATCTTTTTGATTTATTCTTTTTAAGAAGAAGTAAAGCTGCAACTGGAGAAAACACACAGCACAGAAATAAAACTGATGGGTGTTGGTAGGAATCTGCAGAATATGTTGATGGTGGTTTTAATTGTTTAAATGGAGACTTCTAATCGCCAGCTCCTGCCAAATTATGTGTTAGTATCTTCCTCCTCAGAGAAACCCCTAAAGGCTCCCATTAGATCACAGTTTGACTGAAGTCTGATTTCTCTTTGAGACTGAAATCCCAGGGTAGGTTGTTTGCTAGTAGCTGAACCACAGCCAAGGAGTCTGTGAGTGTTACTGCTGTACTGCTGGCCCAGGGTGGAAGCTTCTCATGTGGATTGGGCTGAAAGGTTGTGGGGAGGCCCCCCCCCCGCCAAGGGCAGGCTCCCATTATGACTCCATTTAGGATGCCGTTGCTTTGCTGCTATTGTGGAGATCCTTAACACAGGAGCACTTGCCATAAATAAGCTTATTTCACCTGCTTGCAAGAAGCATTTAGCCTGGAATGAAACACCCTCTGCAGCTCATCAGAACTGAAGAGGTTTGCACATTTGCTTCTGTTGGCTCTGGTTGATGTCCACCTTGCTGAGAGATTGACCAAGTACAGAGTTGAGTTTTGGTTTTTTGGTTCATCACAGCACTGAGAGGAAAAGGTGGATACCTAGACTGTCAAGGGAATGTCAGAGGCTGGAGTTTGGTGGGGGCAGGTAGCAGGGTGACCTGCTACAGAGAGGTGGACTGAGGCCATTCACAGATGCTCCAGGGGAGCTGTGAATCCAGTCGCTGTGTGGAAGCCATGGTTGGGTCTGACATTGCTGCCAGGAGGTGGATTGGACAGAAGCCTCCCGCTCTAGTGTCTTTATGATGTAGTAATTTTGTGTACCTGTGCTGTCCCTAAATAGTTTCCTTACATGTTCACATGTATCATCCACATGGCTTTGTGGTTCCTGGATATTTAATATGTTATGAAGTGTTTTTTTAGGTGGTATGTACCAGTGTGAGGAGGCTTGCAAGACAGGGTTATGAATTTCCAGGGCTCATCCATCTAAACGGCCCTGTCTTGTTGAGGCACTTCCACCACCGCCATTATTGATGGAGAAAAGACAGAAAGTTGTGGTGGGGTGAGAGGTGAAGAGAGTGGTGCCCGCTCATTAACCCTTTGAAATGGTGACATCCCTCACATTAAGTACAAGCAGGATCAACAGTATTGCACTGTTCTCTCTACTCCCCTGCAGTCGTGTTGAACGCTCCCTATCCCTGCATTAAGTAAGAACAAAGATGGGGAAGAGATCCTCTAATGCTGTGAAGATGTCTTTTTAGAAAAGGAAAAGGAAATAGTCTTGCTCTGCCTTCCTTTTTTTTTTTTTTTTTAATCATTTAATTTACCTGCTTAAATAAACATCTTCTACACAGGGCCTGTAATTCAACCTTGCCATGGGGTTTTGCCAGCCCTCTCAAAACTCCCACAACTGAGTGTTCTTGTGTTATTTGCATAGCTGAGCGAGGTCCAGGGGAAGTACATGATGAGCGCTCTCAAGGACTTCTCGGACTTTCTTGTCTTCAAACTTTCTGATAGTCTTGGGTGGCCTATTTCTCTTTTCCGTTCATGGAAAACTCAGACCTGGAACAGCAGGTCTGGTAGATGGACAGGAGTAGGAAGTCTTGACCTCTTGCTCTCTTTATTTTGAAAGCCACCATAGTCTGGCTCTCAAGTTACTCTGGAGGAGAGAGTAAGTGTGTATGTGCGTGCACACGTGCAAATATAAAATAACATTTTGGTGCAGGGGGTAAAAGCCCCAGGAGCACACTTTAGAGCTGTAATCTGGAGGGTTACCTGGTCAGTAGGAAGGAGAGAAACCCCAACCTGTTCTGGATTTTAGAAACACTTAGGAGTGGTATATACTATAGTAGAACTATAGTACTGTAGTGGAGTAATCATCATCTCCTCATTTTGGTTGCCTTTCAGATTCTTAATGTTCGGGATCATTCTTAGCATCCCGGGCTCTTCAGGCTCTTTATCATTTTCCTGATTCTATACCTTTATCCCAATTCTTTCTCATTTGGGGAACTACCAAGCACTCCAAGGACAGCCTGAGGAAGACAGCCCAGGCTCTGAGGTCCCCTCCTGCTGAAAGGCCCCAGACAGTAACTTTTGGATAGACCTGAAGTTTCTGAGACAGCAGCTCACAGAAATCTTCACCCGTTCCACCTGAGGATTTCAGTTTAAAGTGATCTAAGCATGTTTGGTAAAGATGTTTTTGTGGGAGTTGTTTTCTTTTAAGAAAGCATTATGCAAAGAGGGTCACTTTTAAGGGCATTGAAAAATTTTTTAAATAAAGCCATTCTTTGGCTCTTTTTGACAACTATTTGTGGATACTTTGTTTACATTATGATAATTAAAACACGCATCATCTTGATAGCCACTCAGTATCCTCCTCCAGGCACCCAGCCCTGGCTGTCCTGTGAGTCCTCACACAAAGCAAGGCCAGAGTGGTCAGCCCACTGGTTGGTACATGGGGAGGACCTGGAGCTAATTTTTCCATCTGTGTCCCACACTCCTGTTTAACACTCTGTATGGAAATCGTCATTTCCTCAGTCAGTGATGGTGTGTCTTACAGTGATGGTTATAACAGTGAATGGCTAGTGTCATTTTTGTCCAGTTTTGTTTTGCCTTTTTTTTTTTTTTTTTTTTTTGATGGTAGGTGAAATTGTAGCTCTTTCAGCACCAATCCAACTTGAAAGTATCTTGGACCTTGTTTTCCCTTCCAGACTAAAAGGTCAAGGCATGTATTAGGCATAAATGTATTTGCTGCCTCAACTCCTCTAACACCCACATTAGGAAAAGCCTGCCACCAGAGCAGGAAGATGCACACTCCTAACCCTGTCCCAGGGCTTTGGGGTTCCTTGATGCCATGGAGAGCTATTGCAAGGTGCTTCTGTACTTTTCCAGCCTGGAAGTGGAGGGTGACCGGGCCTGGCTCCTGCTATGAAAAGAAAACCAGCCTCACTTTCTCAGTGCCCCAGAGATCTAGGACAGGATTTCTAAACTGGAATCATCCCTCACTGGCTTCAAGATGCCTCAGAGGGTATATGACTAGTGCTGCCATCTGTGTCCTCACAGCGACACTGGTGGCAGTGTCCTCTACACATGCAGAGCTAATACCCAGGGCTTACTTCAAGCTGATGACCCAATCTGGAAACTGGGTAACTGGCCCTGAAATGATTCTCAATCAACAGGCCCACAGGGAATTGTTTGGTTTTTATGTTTTATTGGATTTTGGTTTGCCTGGCATAGCTTGAGGTGCCTTTTTTTTCTTTCTTTGTACTTTATTTGGTAGGACTTGTTTTAAATGTAGGAAATAAGTCCAAAAGACTCTCCCACTGACTGTTACCTTTGCCCCAAGCCAGTCCAAACTTTTATGCTCACATTTTATTAAATAAAGCAGGTGCTCCCTGGAATCTCTGGGACCTTTCTGAGGCATTTGAAGCAGAATATAGAGTGGTCTCATCTCCTTCCTTAATCTTCCTGGTGGTTGGGATGTTCCACTTGTATTATAGATTTTTTTTATTACTGATGTGCTCTGCTGTTTTTAAATGTGAACTTGTGCGCAAATGTGCAGATTCAATGTTCTTGTTACAGATTAAATAAATTTTTATTTTGAAGATGAAATGTGTACTTGATCAACAAAAGTGGGGTGGTGCTGGAGCAGGTGAAGGGATTGGAAGAGAACACTGATGATAAACATGGAACGATTCTCACTGATCTCCATCATGCACATCCTTAACAGCTGAACTCAGTGGGGGGGGGGGGGGGGGTGAGGGTATGGATCTTAACTTTCTACCTCCCACAAAGTAAAGACTGGATGGGCAATAGAATCACTAAAGATTATTTCAGACATTGTGCCTCCAATCAAGTGACCAAGCGGGAACTTGGCCTGGTCACCTGAATGTTAGGAGAATGAATAAGCAAAGGAACCAAAAATTCCTCTGCCATGTGTGGTACAGAGCGACTGCTCTGGGACAGCTGCTGTGACCTGCCCCATCAGGGACTAGATTTTCTGGGTGGCTGACCGCTGGACATTAGTGAGATAGAGCTCACAGACTTTGAGCACAAGCCACCTCAGCTCACTGAGTGGTTTCCAGAAATGAGGTATGACTTTCTAACGAAGTACAAGCTCTTAACCCCCTCCTGCGATTAGAAGCATTGAATGTCAATAGTGGAAGAAGGGAGATGAGGTCAACTGGCAGTTCTCTAAAACAGGCAGGGTGTGGGAGGAGAGATTCTCCACTAATCCCACTCCTCCATAGACCCTTCAGGAGCTATTTAGTGGTGCCAGTCATCATATACAAGGAAGCACTACTGTCTAGGGAAAGCTCAGTTTCCAAATTGCTAATAATGTACTGAAGTTTCCAGAGGAAACACTGCCTTGAACTAAGATGAAGTCTGCCTGCTGCTTTCTGAATTATCCAAATCAAGTAGAAAGGGCACATCACTGGGCTCTGGCTGGAGTGCCAGAATGCATGATAATGGAGGCAAGGTCATTTCACAGATTTTCTAGGGGTTCCCAGAGTCACCAATCTGTCTAGATAAGCTCAGTCTTTCTGGCCAAAGCAAACGAACCAAATCATGTCTAAGTTCCCAGGCCACCTCTCCCAGAAAATGACTTTATGAAAAATGGAACCCATGCTTGTCTTCTACAGATTGTAGTTCAGAGCTCAGCTAATAGTTCAAATGGTTAACCACACAGGAAAGCACCAAACCCAGTGGCTTCTCCTGCTAATTAGTTCTTTATGCCTTGGCTCCACCCACCCAACTCTCTGTCAGTCTTTGGCACTCTGAAAAAAGCCAGAGGGCAGGGCTGACACATGCCTGGTCCAGGTAATTATTGCAACTCCCTGCTCCTGTACCTGGAGAGCACCCCTCCTCTCAGATGATAGAACTGAAGGCAGGATGGATTAAAAGAATCCTGCTTCCTAGTCTCAAACTCTTGTGTCTAGAATGCAGTGCTCCCGGCACCTGGATGGCTCAGTCGGTTAAGCATCTGACTCTTGACTTCCACTCAGGTCATGATCTCACAGTTTGTGAGATGGAGCCCCTTGTTTGGCTCTGCAAGTTTGGCGTGGAGCCTGCTTGGGGTTCTCTCCTTCTCTCTGCCCCTCCCCTGCTTGCTCTCTCTTTCTCTCAGAATAAATAAACTTGAAAAAAGGGGAGGGGGCTTTAGAATGGAGTGCTCTTTAAAGAGGAGGAAAGGAAAGGGAAGAAAAGGTCACTTCAAGGTAGAAGGTGACATATCAAATCCCTTCTCTGCCAACAAGTCGTGCAGAGTTGGAAAGAACCTGACCCAGCTCTCTTTGTTTTACAGCTCAGAGAACTGCACAAATGGGGTGATTGAGCCAGGGCTAGAGCTCCAGTTTTCTAGTTAGTCCAAGCATCCTTTGTGCCACAGAGAGTATCTCTCAGGATCAGCACTTGTGAGATAAAGTAGCATTATCCTTCAAGAGGAGGCAGAAATGCATGGTGCTGAAAAGCATGGACCCAGATGCCAGACCACTGGATAAAAGTTTCAGCTCCACCAACTGCCAGCTGACTGATGGGTAAGCTACTTAATCTCTTTGTACCTTAGTTTCCTCACCTCTAACATAGGGATAATAATAATAGCTATCACAGAAGACTTATCAGAATGTAATTAATATGTGTAAAGACCTTAGAACAGTGTCTGGCACACAATAGGTGTGAGCTATTGTTATTAAGGAGCAACTGATTCACTCAGGTCTTTTCCTCCTAATCATGTACCTGGAATCTTTAGGTAAAAGGGAGACTCATTGCCCTTAAGGCCCTCCATGCCATGAATTCTTTCTGGAGCACCTGTAACAGTTTCTGGTTCTGTTACCCTACAAGCCACTGGATACTTGGAATCTTCCTGAGAAGGACCCTTGTGTGGGCCTTTGAGCTTTCCACCATCTTCCCTCCCCAGGGCTGTTCCGTTGATCCCCAGGTGTGCCCTAGAGAAGAAGAGGTAATACCTGGCCTCATGCTGGCCTCCAAGGGCCTTATGATCCAGAGCAAGAAATCCAGGCAGTGGGTGGATACTGGGTGTACAGCAGCTTCAGGGACTAGTTGTTTTTCACTGGCTGTATTTTGATTAGGTTTCTTTTTATTTCCTCCTTAGTCTTTTTTTTTTTTAACTTATTTATTTTAAGAGAGAGAGAGAGAGAGAGAGAGAGCATAAGCAGAGGGAGGGGCAGAAAGAAAGGGGGAGAGAGAATCCCAACCAGGCTCTGCACCAACAGCGCAGGGCCCAACAGGGGGCTCAAACTCATGAACCATGAGATCATGACCTGAGCTGAAACCAAGAATTGGATGCTTAACATAATGAGTCACCCAGGCGCCCCTTTAATCTTTTTGTTGTTGTTGTTGTTAATGTTTATTTACTTATTTGTGAGTGAGACAGAGCACTCGCATGTTCAGGGGAGGGGCAGAGAGAGAGAATCCGAAGCAGACTCTCAGCCATGGGCACAGAGAGCCCGACTTGGGGCTGAACCCACCAACTGTGAGTTCATAACCTGAGCCAAGTGGATGCTTAACCTACTGAGCCACCCAGGCACCCCTATTTCCTTCTTAATCTTGATCAGTACTCAGATCCATGGATCCCAGCGGGAGTGAATGAGGGCTGGGACTTCCCTGGAACACAGCTGGCCATCAATTCAAACAAATCCCGGAAGACTTAGGAGTCAGGTTGGGCGTCTAAAATTTGGTTGTTGAAGGCCTGTGGCAGCTGCTTCTCCTTGCATCTGGTGTTCCCATGGGGTCAAGGTGGATTCACTCCCCCACCCAGTCTTTAGGCTGTGTTCTGCCTTGCTCCATGGAATCCTCTCTAAAAGGGTGAAATGCCTACAGTGCCAACGTCGTTACAGCCATTAATAACAACAATGACAGTAACATCAGTGCCCCCTGTCAGGTACTCTGGAGCTGCCCTGGGCCAGCCTAGGCCCTCATCCAAGGGTTGAAATGACTCCCTCAAAGCAGCTTGCGGGACCTCTCCCCAGGAGGGTCTGGGCGTTCAGTCCCGAAGACCGGGACCACCAGCCGGGACAGGCTAAATTGGGAGTGCGATTGCAGCAGAAATGCGGCGCGAAGGCACCTAATCTTGCGCGGTATGCCCAGCCCACCCAGGAGGCACGGAGGGCGGGAAGGAGTGCGTACAACCCGCGTGTACACATTCAATTACTTTTGACAGTTTTCTTTGGCCAGCGGACTGGCTACGGTGGCGCGGAGTCCACTGCGCTCAACTTTCCCGCCGCTGGAGGGGCGGGGCAGCTCTGGCCCCGCCCCCGCCACAGGCCCCGCCTCCGCAGGTTGATGGCAGCGGCAGCTGGGACTGCGGCGACGCCGGGCCTCAGAGAGCCGCAAGCAGTGGCTGGAGCGCTCAGACGAACACCCGGGCCCCAGACGCCGCGGACACCCGGAGAAGCAGTTCCGGCGCCCTGACGCCTCCCTCGGCCCCCAGCGCACCCCTAGCCCCCACTGCAGAGGAGTCGCAGCGTGAGCGCCCCTCGGCCAACTCAGGACCAGGTACCCCCCCACACACACGCTGCCACCGCAGCCAGCGGAGCGGGCGGGGTCTCCGGAGAAGCAGAGGTCTGCGCCCCCTCCCCCGCGCCGCCAAATTCGGTCCCGGGCGGGGCGGACTTGGTGTCTATATTTGGCCGGACAGCGGCCCGCGCGCCTGCAGGGCACCGACACCTCGTCTCCCAAGAACGCAGTGCTGGGGCAGGAGGCCCGAGGAGGGTGCGGGGAGGCCAGGCGTCAGGCCTGGGGCCATAGAAGCGGTGTGAAGGGCACGGGGAAGCCTGGGGCTGGGGAGGGGCAGGAGTCCGTGGCTGGGGCTTTGGAAAAGCTCGGTGAGCCCCCTGGGGTAGAGCACAACACAAACCCTGTTTGAAGAAAAGGATCTTCACCCTCCCCACTTCAGCCACCCCACTCCTGCAAATCTGGCCATAGCCTGGGCGTTGAGGACCCCACCCCAGGAAAGTTGAGTAGGAGAGAGGACGCTTATAAGAACGGGACCAAACTGTGGTAGGCAAAAGCCAGACCATAGTTAAAACTTCTTAGAGAAGCCAGTGAAGAGAAGCGTGGAAAGAGGAGAGATCCACTTACACTGTGTCCCCCAACAGGATGGGAGGAAATTGATGAAAATAGTAGCAGGAAAGGCTCAGGTTAGCTGACAGGAGGAACTTCTCCTTGGCATATTTTTAGAAACAGGCAAAAGTCCCTCTGCATGAACTGTTAGACATACAGGTTTGGGGATCTTGGGGGGGGGGGGGGCTACAATCTTAGCCCCATAGCTGGCCTTGAGCCAAGATCCCACAACCAGGGCCTCTGATTCTGGACAAGGTGCTGCTGGGAGATAAACGCTTCCTGAAGAGATGCTCAGCCAAGGCTGACAGCAGGAGGGCAGCCTGGCATGGACATTCCTCCCAAAATCACTTCAACTTCCAGGAAGCTTTCAGTCCCAAACTCCACTGTCTCCTGCCTGGGTCTCAAAAAAGTCAGTCCCCAAATCCTAACCTCTTGAATTAAGCAGCACTTTATAGGTGGCAAAGATCTCTCCCATACTTTAATCACCTGGAAGAAAGCTCCCTGCTTCTAGGACCTGACTTGTGGCCAGATAACCCTTCTCACTTGCCATCCTCTCCCTACTCTTCCTCCCTCCCACAGCTCACAGGACTAAGGACCAAAGGCATTTCTGGGCACTGAGATCCTCCACTTCTACCCACAGCCATGAGCCGGCGTGTGGTTCGGCAGAGCAAGTTCCGCCATGTGTTTGGGCAGGCAGCAAAGGCTGACCAGTCCTACGAGGATATCCGTGTGTCCAAGGTCACGTGGGACAGCTCCTTCTGTGCTGTCAACCCCAAATTCCTGGCCATTATTGTGGAGGCTGGAGGTGGAGGTGCCTTCATTGTCCTGCCTCTGGCCAAGGTGAGGGATGAAGGGAAGAAAGCAGTGGGGAAGACACTGGCTGTAGCTCCTGGGGACCCCTCCTTCAGTCAGGAGGGCAGTTTGTATCCACTGGCTGCTCCCTGTTCCCCAAGCCCTTGGGGACCAAGTGGGAGGCTCCCTCACCCTTCACAGAGCAGCAGCATCACAGTGCCCTGCACCCACTCATAGCCCATCCCTCACTCCATGCAGCACCCTGTTGCCAGCAGGGACCAGAAGAGTATTATGAAGATAGTTGGGAAGCAGTGGAGCCAGGGCCTGGCCCAGACTCTGTCCTCATCTCTCCTAATGCCACGCCTCCTCATGTTTTGGGTGTGGGATCTTTCTCCCCAGAGCAGGGTGATCATTGGATTAAATCACACCCCAGAGCAGCACACTGAGGACAGAGTCAAGCTCTTTCCAAAGAGTCCCTGGCCACCTCCCCACTGTGGTTCTTACAGTGGGATAGAATGAGAACGAAGGGCAGGGGGACATGACACATAAGGCCAAAGCCCTCCCTACCCCAGGGATGGAGGCCAGCAGTGACTGCCACCTTTGATGAGTGGCCTCAAGCCTCTTAGAAATCTCCACCCCCCAGGACGGCCACCTGAAGTCATGACCTTGACCTGGATCTGGCCCCTATACCTTGTTAAGGGAGGCTCCACAGGTGGCAGGGTCAGAAAGACGCCTGACAATAGCCAGTGACTCACTTGGGGACAATGCAGACATCATCTAAGGACACCATCCCCAGGGCTCAAATTTCAAGCTGGAGCCACTTCCTCACCCAGTACAACTGCCATTCCAATGCTACACAGCCACCCCACTCCCCTACTGCCTGGTCTGGACTGACTCCAGCCCCTGCAAAGGCTTCAGAGCCCCCATAAAAAGCCCATAAGGACCAAAGTAGATGAGCACCAGCTCAGGCACTAGGAGTAACTGCTGCTTGTGGTTCCAAGGTCAAACTAGTGACAAGGGGGAGACTTGCCAAGGGGGACAAAGGAAGGGCTATTGGCCACTGCATTCCATATTACCTCACCTTGACCTCTTCTACCAGGGGCTTCCTATAGACATTCTCACTGGGAGAACAGGCCCAAGAACAGCCTCCTCCTAATAGGTATTTTTGCAAGAGCTCTGGACTGAGAGTTCAAGTACTGACTCAACCAGTATCTTGCTCTGTGTCTTTGGCTAAGTCATTACCTCTCTGTGTCTGAGATATTAAATGACTTCAACTCTGCCTTCAGTGAAGTACAGGAAGTAGTTGGATGGGGCTGAAGGTGCAGAAAGGGGTTTGCAAAGAGAAAATAGGTGATAGAGTACTGAGATGTAAACAGGTCCACTGCCTACCCCCAAAAAACACACAGGAAAGTGATCCTATAGCTCCCTCTCTGACCCCTCCAGACAGGACGAGTGGATAAGAACTACCCTCTGGTCACTGGGCACACTGCTCCAGTGCTGGACATCGACTGGTGCCCACATAATGACAATGTCATCGCCAGTGCCTCAGACGACACCACGGTCATGGTAGGAGCCAAGTGGATGCTTCAGGGCAGTTGGGCAGGGGAAGGGGGGAGGGCTGCCTCACCTGTGTTAGGGAAGGTGGTAAAAGAGGTGCTAGGTCCTAGGGCCCTACCCTGCCCAGCTCCCAGGCTATATTTAGCCACATGCCCACCGGCTCCCAGGATGCACTTCTTAGGACTAATTATAGCCATGGCCAACTTGAGGCCTGAAGAGCAAGGGGGCAGTGCTCTGAAGTCTCCCTGCTGGGGTGTATAGAGAGGTCTCTGGAGAGCTGGCAGTGCCCCCTCCTGGCTCCCAGCTGCTTCTGCCTGGGGCAGGCACCATTACATCTTGCCCTGCATTTGATTTTTACCACTCAAGAGAGCCTGTAGGGTTGGGGTGCAGGGTGCGGAATAAGGGAGGAGTAGAGGGACAAAGCAGGCCCCTCATCCCACTTACCCTATGCCTTTTCCTCCCCACCTAGGTGTGGCAAATTCCAGACTATACCCCTATGCGCAACATCACAGAACCCATCATTACACTCGAGGGCCACTCCAAACGTGTGGGCATCCTCTGCTGGCACCCTACTGCCCGGAATGTTCTGCTCAGTGCAGGTCTGGGGCCTGGGGGAGGGGTCCCTATTGTAGATTGTGGGGGGGCAAGCAAAGGCAGGACCCAAGTAATAGTGACCGGCTGCTCTGGACAGGTGGTGACAATGTGATCATCATCTGGAATGTGGGCACTGGGGAGGTGCTCCTGAGTCTAGATGACATGCACCCGGACGTCATCCACAGTGTTTGCTGGAACAGCAATGGTAGCCTGCTAGCCACAACCTGCAAGGACAAGACCCTGCGCATTATAGACCCCCGCAAGGGCCAGGTGGTGGCGGTGAGTGCTTGGCGTGGCCATCCCCCAACCAGCTGTCAGGCCCCTGTACCCTTAATCCTCTGAGCCCCTAGTCCCAGCTCTCGCCTCCCCACCCCAACCCAAGGCCACCCTCCTTCCAGTGTCTGCAACCACTGCTCCCAGTCCTAAGTAAGCCCACAGTCCACAATTTTCTGCCCCGCTCCTGTTCCCTCCACTCCCCTGCATCTCAGAAGCTCAGAGCAGTGCTCTTTCAGTTGTAATTGAGCGAGAAGCTGCCAACTCTATCCCTCCACCAGAACCTGCATGAAAACTCCCGCACCCCTCTCCTCTCAGCTGGCACCCAGCGCCATCTTCCAGGGTTTGGAGCCCGACAGGGGCTCTCTGGCAAGCCCCTTTCTGCCCTAGTCAACCCACTGGGCGGCAGGGAGAGAGGGGACAACCCTCGTGCCTCATTAGTCCCAGCTCGGTACCCTGGCAGGGCGGCAGCACCTGCCTCACCAGCCTCAATTTTACGCGGGGTGCGGGTGCGTGGGGCACGTGCATGTCTGCGCGGAGTGCGCGTGGAGGGCGCGGCCGGGGCGGGGGCGGGCCGGCGGGCGCTCTAACCCACTAACCCCGCGAGCAGGAGCGAGCCCGGCCTCACGAGGGCGCCCGCCCGCTGCGGGCCGTCTTCACTGCAGACGGGAAGCTACTCAGCACCGGCTTCAGCAGGATGAGTGAGCGGCAACTCGCGCTCTGGGACCCGGTAGGCCAGGCCGCGCTGGGCACACGCGCTCGCTCCTTCGCTGGGCCTGCCAGGAGCGCCCTCCCAGGCCGCGGCCTGTGCCCGAGAAGGCGGAAGCGGAGCGGGGAGCTCCTGTCTGGGAAAAGCCTCGCTGCGACCCGGGGAGCCGGCAGACATCCCCTGCTCTAGGGATCAGCCTCTGAGGGTGCTTAAGGGCTCGGGATCTGCTGAGAGGCCCGCGCCTCCCACTCTCTCTGGGCCCAGACGCTCTCCAGGCCAGCGGCCAGACAGGGCCCCCCAGGAAGCTGAGTAGTTAGGCCCTCTTCTGTCTCCAACCCCCACCCCTACCCTGTCTCTTCCCCACCAAAATCAGCAAGCTGGTTGCTCGGCCCTCCAGGCTCTCCAGAGCAGGCAACTGGGTGACGCCTCTCCCTGTCTCCCCCCCTTCCCCCAGGAGAGGTTTGCGGCCCACGAGGGAATGAGGCCCATGCGGGCCGTCTTCACGCGCCAGGGTCATATCTTCACCACGGGCTTCACCCGCATGAGCCAGCGAGAGCTGGGCCTGTGGGACCCGGTAACGCAGCTGGAAGCTTGGGGTGTGTGCCCCGGGGACTGGCATCACGGGAGAGGGGCCAGGCGCCCCCCACCCGCAGGGCATGCCCACCTGGACTGGGCTGGAGGCTGCTGCCCCCTTTGCAGCGCCTGCCATCCCCACACCCACCCCTCTGCCCAGTTTTGCTGCGTCGCCTGAAGGAGCCCACGCTGGCACCTCCACCTGGTGATGCCGAGTCCCTGGGGGTGGTTTGCAGTGACTGCATGCTGCGCAGGGGTATATATGCGGGCGGGGGCGGGGGGGGGGGGCTGCGTTCTCCAGAGCTGCCTTGGGAACGCTTGGAGTTTGGAGCGGGTAGGAAGCTTAAAGGGGCTTTCAGGGGATCCAGAAATGGCACGTGGCCAGGGCAGGGCTGGTCACGCCTCCTGTGCTCGGGCAGAACAATTTCGAGGAACCAGTGGCACTGCAGGAGATGGACACAAGCAACGGGGTCCTACTGCCCTTCTACGATCCCGACTCCAGCATCGTCTACCTATGCGGCAAGGTGCTTGAGGCCGGGAGGGAAGTACAAGGGCTTGACCGAGATGTTGAAATTCTGTCTGGGAGAGTCTCTGACCCGACTGGTTTTGCAGGGCGACAGCAGCATTCGGTACTTTGAGATTACAGACGAACCACCTTTCGTGCATTACCTGAACACGTTCAGCAGCAAGGAGCCTCAGAGGGGCATGGGTTTCATGCCCAAGCGGGGACTGGAAGTCAACAAGTGTGAGATCGCCCGGTCAGCAGCCTTCTCGCTTGCCATGTCTGTCCCCACTAGCCATTGGGGAAGACACAGGGACTTGGGGGGGGGGGGGGGTGTGTGTCAAACAGGCTTGTTTCGGTGCCAGTCTCAGCATTAACTAGCTTAATACTCTCTAAACTTCAGTTTCCTCATCTGTAAAATAATATAAACACCCCATCAGAGATGTTTTACCAGCTGGGCCAATAATGTGTTTTGAAGTACAGAGCATGATAGGGGCTCAGCAAGTGTTGGTCTCCAACCCATTGATCCCAGGCAGAAAAGGGGGTGGGAGCCTGCGGGGGTGTTGAACCCCGCTCCCTTCCAGGTTCTACAAGTTGCACGAAAGAAAATGTGAGCCCATCATCATGACTGTGCCCCGCAAGGTGAGGAGGCTGGAAGAGGGGTTGAGCGAAGGCTCCGAGGAGGAAGGGAGCGGAGCAGGCCAGGCACTCTGCTAACACTAGGCCTCCTCTCTCCCCACGCTGCCCGCAGTCAGACTTGTTCCAGGACGATCTATACCCAGATACGCCTGGCCCTGAGCCAGCCCTAGAAGCTGACGAATGGCTATCTGGCCAGGACGCGGAACCCGTGCTCATCTCGTTGAGGGACGGTTACATACCTCCCAAGCACCGTGAGCTTCGGGTCACCAAGCGCAATATTCTGGACGTGCGCCCTCCCTCGGGCCCCCGCCGCAGCCAGTCGGCCAGCGATGCCCCATTGTCGGTAAGATGCGGCCTCGCTCCACTCCGGCCCAGTCTACACATCCCCCACTACCGATCCCTTCCAGACACAGCCTCTTCTCTCCTCTGTGCCCCAGCAGCAGCACACTCTAGAGACGCTGCTGGAGGAGATCAAGGCCCTTCGTGAGCAGGTGCAGGCCCAGGAGCAGCGCATCACGGCTCTGGAGAACATGCTGTGCGAGCTGGTGGACGGCACGGACTAGTGCAGCGCGCGGGGGGGAAGCTCCGAGCCTGGGGGGCCCTGCCGGACCGGGAGCACCCTTGGCCCCGCCCTGGTTCTTGGTCTGGAACTCGGACCCCGCCTCTCTGGGCTGGGGCCGGGGCGGGACTGGGAAGGGAACTCCGCCCCTCGCGGGAGTCCTGGACAAATGGAGCGTCGCAGAGACTCGAGTCTGCCTGGCACCCGCCAGGCTGCGTGCCTCGTCCGAGACTCAGCAGGAGCTGGCCTTGGGAGACCCGGGGTGACAGGAACCTCAGCAATGGTGCTGCTGCACGGCGAAGCGGTGTCCCCTCTGTCCCCCGGTCAGGGCAGGGGAAGTGCTTAGTATTAGCGCTATTCTTGGGGATATCTGGGAGCTTGGGCTTGACCTCAAAGGGGTGGCGATTCGATGGGTCTCCCCAGACCGACTGGGGTTGAGTTACGCTTCTCTTTCTAATCAGTTCACTTGATTTCACTACCCTAAGTGGTAAAACGTATGGGTGTCACCCCAGTTCTACAGACATACACAACCTGTTGGCTGTGGAGCCGAATCCACCGGCTACACCCAGCAGTCTATGGCAGAGGGCTCTCTTCCTTCTTTTCACCCACAGGGGAGAGGGCGGCTTCCTCACTGCACCCCCGCCGGAGAACTAATCAGAAAACTGGCATGGAAGCAGGTTCACACCCTCCTTCACGTCCCCCCCCCCCGCCCCCCGTTACCCACCCCCCCACTGCCCCCAGCCTTCTGCTGTGGCCTTGACCCTAGGAGGAAAACAAGACGTACGGAATGAAATATTTTACTAAGTGCTCAGTCTGTGCCTCCTGCATGGGTGGGGATGAGGGGGGCGAGACCCAAGCCTCTGTAAATGCTGTCCCCAGGCTTGGGGGGGGGGGGGGGCAGTGCTGACAAATGCTCAGGACCCACTAGGCATTCTTTTACCTCAAAACCCTCCCACACTGAGTTTCAGAAAGAACCCCTAACCCGTAGGTGGGCGTTCTTCCCCAGTAAAGCCAGCTAGGAAAAGCCTTGGGTTTGAAGCCTCTTTTATTTGTGCCTCAGAGTCAGTCTGGTGCCCCTGGCATCAGGGAAGGAGGTGAGAGGAACAGTTTCTCTTTGTTCTTTTCTTCCATCCCTTTTGTGTCCCTACTGAGCCTCATTGGCTGAGCCAGGAAGGCCAGCCTGAGAAGGTGGACAAGGGTGTGCAGTGGGCCCCTGCCCCTAGCGGGGTCTGTGCTTCTCTGGGTGGGTGGGGTGGGGCAGGGGAGAGCCGGGGGTTAGCACCATTGGATGAAGGGTTTTAGAGTCAGCCCCTGGGTGGGGGCAGGTGGGACACACGACCACAGAGGGCTAGCAGCAGCTGGTGGGAAGGGGTGGGTGGTGGTGCCAGGGCCCTGAGCCGGTGAGAGGGCTCCATGGTGCACCTGCCCATAAGCGGGGCCGGGGGACAGGGTCTAGTGCTTGCCCCCAGCCCAAATATGCCCCCCATTTGCCAAAACATCATGAAGGAACCAGGCCTTGCCCAGGCCGGGGGGCCACTTTGGGCACCCTTCCTGATCACAAAAAGCATGCCTTGGGGATAGGGACTACAACCTCTGGCCGCCCAAGGAGAAACTGGGACCACCCTGAGACCCGGGAGGGGTGTGGGGGGCTGGGGAAGCCGGGCACCCCGCTAAGTGCACTTGACGCTGAAATGCCGGGGTGAAGGAGGAGCTGGGCCCTTGACGTGCTGGTTTGTGTCTGGGACAAAGCAGCAACACAGCACGTGGGGAGCTCAGCTGCCCCCCAGGGGTGAAGAGCGGAGATGCAAAGGCTTCACGGACAGTGTCCTACAGTGGGTTCTGTGAGCAGAAAAGGAGGACCGACCAGAAGGAGCAAGGGATGGGGACAATGCTCCTTTAAGGACCCGGCTCCCCCTTAGGACGGCCTGGCCCCCTTGGACAAGTCTGAGCCCAGGATAGAGTGGTGGGCGTCAGGATATAGCAAAGCAGGGGGACCGGGCCGTGCGAGCTGCCTACAGGGCCCTGGCCGGGACAGGTAACGCGCGGTCCCCCGAGCCCCCTCCCCGCATGGTGCCGGATGCGCCTCTATGCCCCCGAGGCTGCGGCTCCAGTCTCCGGCCGCAGCCCGGCGGGCGCGCGGGCGCGAGCGAGTCTCGCTCCGAGGCAGGTCACGCGGGGCGTGGCCGAAGGGCCCGGCAGTGGGCGCTACTGCTCCGTCAGTGAGAGCCGCAGGATGCGCTCCAGCTCCTCCTCCTCCAGGCGCGCGCGCCGCCGCCGCTCCTCCTGCTCCTGCGCCGACAGCTCCATGGCCAGCCGCAGCTGCTCGTCGTAGCTCCGGAACACATGGCCACCTGGGCCGGGGCGCGGGCTGGGCCGAGGGCTGGGCACCGACGCCAGGGCCGCGGGGGGCGCAGGCTGGCGCTGCGGCGTAGGCGGGGCGCTCCTGGGGGCGGGTAAGATACGTCGAGGGTTCCGGGCGCACCTGCCCGTAAGCGGGGCCAGGAGACAGCGTGGAGGCCCGAAGAAAGAGTAGGGCTCGTCACCCGCCGGTGGAAGCGATGAATCCTGCATCACCTCCCTGGCTCCCACCCAGATGTGACAAATCTCAGCCCCTACAAAGCCCATCCTCCCAGTTGACGGTGGACCAGCACATGTGGGCATGCATCTTCTAGAACCCTAGCCCTGACATCCTGCCTGGTAAGGGTCTGAAGGCCTTTGAGGCCTGTCCCCTGCTCCCTGGCTGCTTTTGGAGTACTGCTCAGAGTGAGGAAAGGGTGGGGATTGAAGCCTTCTGGAAACGAGCAGGGGCGCAACAGAGGGTACCATGGTTTCCTCGGGCCAAGAAGAGCCGCTCAGCCAGCAGTATCCTCACCCTCTGGGACAGGGCACCATGGTACATGTGCATGTGTTATTTCGGGGGAGGGAGGACAAGTCAGGACTGGCGGAACTGACCTGTCCTGTCGGCGAGCGTCGTAGGACATGGGGTGAGTGCCCGGCTTGCTGTTGGTTAGCGCCTCCCAGATAGTGACCTGGAGGGAGGGACGTGGGCCAGTCAGCCAGGGTGGCGCTGCAGCCGGGCAGGGGCGGCGCGGTGGCAGGGACGCACCTGATCATACTCACTACCCGCCTCAAGCAGGCTCTGCTGGATGGCAAACTGAAGCAGGTCATCGTCGTCATCGCGTGTGGCCGCCTCCCTCTGGCCGCCCAGCACGCTGTAGCCGCGCGGGGCCTCGAACAACGAGGGGGAGATCTCGCAGCCGCGGCAGGAGGCTGAGGGCGCCAGGCTGGGCGTCAGAGCGGGGGCGGCCCCACCCTCCGCCCACCTGGAAAGGGCGTGGGCAAGGGCGGGGCGGGGAGGTACGTAAGGGCAGCGTGCAGAGGGTGGGGTCTCACTCGTGGAACTGGAGCTGCTGACGCTGGAGGAGTCGCTGCCTGGGGAAGGGGTCTCACTGCTGGGGCTGCCTCGCACCGATGGCACTGGCTCGTCACAGCCATTGAGGTTCCCGAAGGTAATACGAGCGTTGAGGATGTGGAAGATTGGGATTTCTGAGGATGAAGAAACTGTCAGGTGCCACCACCCACCTTCTCACACCTTAGGCATCCCCAATCTTTACCTCATCTAAGCCCTACCCACCCCCCCACCCCCAGCCAACAGCGGCTGAAGAGAAATGGGGGTGGGGTCTCACCAATCTTGACAGGAAAACCAGGGGGCAGGCGCAGGGTAATGAAATCCCGGAGCTTGGCGAAAAGCGCATTGCTGACAGCCATGAGGTCAATGATGGGGGCCACCTGCTCACACAGGGACAGGGGATGCTCCTCACACAGCCACAGCTTGGCCTTGAACCTGCCCCCCCCAGATCCCAAGGGGTGAGGGACATAGTAGAAGCCATGGCCTCCCACCCAGTACATTCTGGAGACCCCATCCAGCCCTGGCCTACCCACCCCTCCCCAGCACCGGCAGGGGGCCTCACTTCTGTGTCTTGGTGGTCAGTTCCATGGGGCGGCCCATGTCCCGGTTGCCAAGCTCAAAGTTGGGGTTGAAGTATTCTTCTGCAGTGATGGCAGTGGGGTTGGCTTGGCTCAGAGTCTGAGTGATCAGGGTCTGTACCACATGAGGAAGTGCCCATGAGCCTGTCAGTCTCTGATGCCAGCCCAGCCATTTGGTATCATGGGCCCCAGAGCTATCCCCCCTGCCACTGTGGAGCTGACACGGCCTCGGGCATTGTGGAAAGTAGGTCCACTCAGGCCATGCTAGGCAGGACGCCTCCCAGGTCTCCTGAGCCACATCCACACCCTTCCACACAAGGGCACCCCTGGCACATACTCACCCCATTTTGGGGGCCCCCGTGCTGTTCAGCAATTCCCAGGAAGGACTGCAGAGGTGTCTTACAGCCTACAAGAAATGTAGCATCTCAGAGGACACTGCAACCCTCAGAAGTGATGCACCCCCGATCTAAGGAGGAAGCTGGTTCCTGGCAGGTAGGGAGGATTGCTCACCCACACCAAACTCTCAGGCACCTTCATCTGAAGGTGACTGAGGACTCCAAAGGCCAGGGGCGAGGAACACTACAGGCACAGTGGGAATAAAAGTAGGCCTGGGGCTTAGGAGAAACTTCCAAAAGTGTCCAGGTTGGTGACACTGGACGAAAAATACCTGCTTTCGGTGAGCAGTTTTAGGGGATGTATGTGTATGTGTGTGTTTTCCTTCAAGCACTTCCATCTTAATTACCTCATTTTGTTCCCCTGTGAGGTAGGAATTGTCTTCCTACCTTAGGCAGCCTAACCAGTGCCCAGAGAGAGTCAGGTGTAGTATCAAGAGGCACAAAGCATCAGTGACACACCCCCTGACTTTCTGCTTAGGATATGTTCCACTAGACTGGAATGGCTAATAAGTAGCATACATGACATTTCCACTCCCAAATCCAAGGCAGACGTCAGTTACCAGTTGTAGAATTCCTTCCCACTGAGCCCAGATGTTGCCTTAGAATCTTCCTAGCTGCACTCCAGACAGTCACTCCCAATTATTAGCACTTGGCACTTGAACTGAAACCTATTTATGTGAATAAACTATCCTGGCTTTTGCTGGGCTGTCACAGGGAATACTGATGGAGGTACTCAAGTGGGAGCTGCTTCCTTACACCACCCCTCCCCTGCCACTCCACCACTGCTTCATTACCTTTGACCTTGCCCTTGTGCTGTTCTGAAAGATGCTCTGTCCGTGTCCGGGTGATGAGCTCCACATTGGATGCCCCGTATACCTGGCGACAGATGAGGAAAGGGCTCAAAGACAATTCCAGTACCCTATCCCCAGCCCCCAAGGGCCTTATGAACACTTCCTGCAAGGAAGGGTCCATTGGGGGATGGGGGAGCTGTTTGCTCCATCTCCCAGCCTTTGGGCAAGTAAATATCTGAAGTCATTCATCCATTCTCTTATTCATTGAACAAACATTCTGTGAGGAGACTTTATGTGCCAGGCACTGAGGCAGGCATCAGGGACAGTGATGAACGTGCACCACTCAGTGGTGAACAAGCACTACTAGAGACAATCCCCACCCTTTTGAGGCTCACACACTATTTGAAGAGATAAGGAAATGGGCAGTTATAATATAGTGTGATTCACTCTGGTGAAGGTTGCAGAGGGCTGTGGGAACAAAAAGCAGAGGCCTTAACGCAGTCTGCAGGGCCAGGGAAGGCTTCCAGGACACAATGCAGTGCCTGGCAGCATTTGTTAGTTCCTTCCTTTACCAGCGGCACCATGTGGCCCCACAAGGGTGATGTAGGGGTCCCAGCGTGACCAACACGGTATTCTTAGGAGTAAAGGTCGGGCTTTGGAGTTAGGCAGCCAAGGTCTAAACCTTGGCTTTGTCACCTGTAGCTGTGTGACCCTGGACAGGTCATGGAACCGCTCCAAGCCTCCTTCCTCATCACAGAATGGGCCAATACCCCACCCCACAGAAGGTTCCTGTTGGAAAGGCTCAACAAACACCTGTAAAATGGGAATAATAATACACCTACCCAAAAAGGTTGTTGGGATTAAATGAGTATGTGTGTGTGTGTACATATGTATTCACACATACATACAAAACATCAGAACACAGTCTCGAACATGAGTATAGTAAGCACTTCAACTCGGGCCATTCTCATCAGTTGCCTCTTAGTCTAGTGCCCTTCCCTCCTTGCTGCATTGCCTCTGCACCTCCAAGGCTGAAAAAGAGTGGTCAGGAAACCCCTGCCCAGGGCACTGCAGGCAAGAGTTTGGCAGGTTCTGGTACCAGAGAGCGGTGGCCTCACCTTGGCTTCATACCCATTCACCATCTCTGTCTTCTCACTGCGCCAGCCCAGGATGCCAGTCTTGTTCCTGGGGAAGCAGAGTGGTCCAGGTGAGGGGGCATCCAGCAGCCTGGCTCTAGGCTACGAGGGCTGCGCCCACTCACCTCTCAAAGGAGATGTTCTTGGTGTCAAGCTGCGTGGTGACAACGGGCGCGGTAAGCCGGCTCAGCACCTGCTCCTCAGTGGGCTGGGCAGCAGCCAGCAGCAGCTCACGGTCCTGCCCAGCCAGTGCCAGAGTCTCTGTGTACACCACCCGGCGGTCGTGGTCAATCTCCATGACCACGGCGCTTGTGTCTGCCAACCACAGAATAGCACAGGGGGGTCAGGGGTGGCGTGGAGCTGTCCCCAGCCTTCCCACCTTGCCCTACCTCCTGCCCTGCCTGACCTTGGCCCCTGAAGACGAAGCTGCGGTTCCCTCGCTGCCACGTCATGTGGTCAAAGCCCAAGAGCGTGGTATCTACCCGCAGGTTTTGCCCACTCTTCCACACTTTGTAGGTGTCACTAGGGCAGATCTTGGACACCAAGGGCACTAGGTGGAAGGGAAGGTCAGAGTGGCTTCATTTTGCCTGGTCCACCCAACCTGGGCCACCTCAGGGCATAGGGGTCAGGGTCAGTGTTGTGGCTGGGCAAGGATAACAGAGCTAGTGGGAGAGCAGCCCCTTTCCAAACTCCCCCCACGTGAATGGAGACCCGTCACTCAGATGTAAGCAACCTGAAGTTGAAGATGGGCACGTCTCAGCCGCTATCAAGTCCCTAATAGCCACCATTTGTTAATTCATTCACTCAACCTTTCAATCTCCCAACAAATATTTATTGAATACCTACTGTGTACCAGGCACTGTTCTAGTCAATGAGGATAGAACACTGAACATGCCCTCTTGGAGCTTACCTTCTGGCAAGGAGTGACAAGTAACAAACAAATGAGCAAATCATTACAAAGTGAAGGAAATAATAATAATGGAATCAAGACAGTGTCTGAGACAGTGTGGAAAAGCCTAGCCAAGGAGTTGGCACTGAGGTGGGAACTAAAAAATGAGAAGGAGCCATAGGAAGAGCTGTGGCAATAGAGCTCCAGGCAGGGGAGCAGCAGGTACAAAAGCCCTGAGGTGGGAGAATGCCCAGAGAGGCCCCCATCGGCCCCCTTACCCCAGCTAGTGAACTCCCATTTCATCTCCACATAGAAGTCCTGGGCCTGGAGGATGAAAAAGAGAGTAGCTAAGCCTGTGCTAGAGACAGGGTTCAAATGCATTGTGGGGAGGCTGAGAGGCTGGCCCTCACCTTGCGCAGCTTTTCCAGGAGCACGGGGATGCCCGCCAACCGCTTCACCACCCGCTGGTAGTCCCGGTACCTCAGCACCAGCTGCACCAGCTCCAGGTCCCGGGTACTCACAGCCTCCTGAAGCACTGGGGGTGGGGGGAGGAGGCAAAGTCACAGGTCAGGACCCTGCCTGCGGCCCCCGTCAGCAAACCAAGGGTGAGGATATGAAGCTGGGAGACGCTGGCTGTGGGGCTGGGGTGAGCAGGGGTGCCCACCTGTCCAGCCGCTGCGATTCTCCCTGCCCACATCTGCACCATGTGCCAGGAGCACACGGGCACACTCGAGGTGTCCCAGTGTGGTGGCCAGGTGCAGGGGGGTCCGCCCACGGGGATCCAGCTGCTCGATGTCCACCTGGAGAAGGAGGTGAAGATGTATCCCTGGTCACTTCTGAGGCAGCCCATCTGAGCCCAACAGCCTCTAGGGAAGCAGCAACCACCTGAATGCCCTGCCTTGCTCACCTTACAAGGCAATGGAAAAGACAGACACAATGAGCTGGGGTCAGGTGGGTGAAAAGAGGCTTGTAGGACAGGGCAGGAAGTAGCCCTGAGAAAGGAAGGACCTTCCTCCTTTCCTGTCCACCTCGGTCCCCTGACTGGGTTCACTCTTCCGAGGCCCAGTGGGCTAACTTTGAAGAAGAATCCCAGAGCTGAAGGGTGGTCGAGACAGGCTGTTGGCCAAGGAGAGCACTTGAGACTAGATTTATCCTACAGGTCCAAGACCACACTTTCAGGAAGGGCTATTAATTTAGATCATTGACATTATCACTGAGTGAGGTTTAACAAACAATTGCTGTAATATATTGATAGGAATGAAAGAATATGGTACAACTTCAAACCCATGTCCTTTATATGTGGGACACTATGTATTAACACTTTTTTTTTTTTTTTTTTTTTTTTTACAAATCCTATTATTGTTTTGTGGATAGCATAATTATATTGCATAAGATTTTTGTTGTGTGATAAAAACATAAATATTTAAATATATTTCAGGAGTCTAAGACCTCTAGCTAAATACAGTGAACTGACCACATGCATGTAACTCCTCTTCTCCTTCCCCAAACTTGATTAAAATGCCAGTAAATGGCTTCTATTCCAACTATAGTGAGATACCTGAAACCACCATCCCATTATAACAGATAAAAATACTTCAAAATACATGAAATAATTGTTTTCAGACATTAGGCAACAAGTAGTCCAGGACTATGATCCCTGAAATAAGAGAAACAAATAAGGTAGGCCCTATGATTGCCTAGATTTCTACCTGGGAGTATCATTCCAGACAGCAATGCAGGAGGCAGGGAATCCCTAGCAGAGCATGGTAGTCTTGCTGAGGAGTTGAGGAGACAGAGGAGTTCAGGCAGGCTGAGGTAGCAAGAAGTTGCAGGACCAAGTTCCAGGAAGGAGTGAGATATGCAAACAAGGGACTCCAGAAAATCTGCATGGGGTTCCTCTGAGTCTTTGCAGAATACCAAACCTCACCTATGTAGAGTGAAACTCAGCAATACTAGACAGAAGAGGAGCAATAAGCTGGTAAATTTCCAGCACTCATGTCTCAGGGCAGGGAGACATTCAAACTCCAACCCGCTAGAATAGAAGGTCTTTGTTGTTTGCACAAGGTATTCAACAGAGACCCAAGAATGGTGATGCCTTTGTAGTAGGATTAAACTATCCCTAGAGAAAAGGCTCACCTAAACCCAATCTAATAACTATTAAAAATAACCTCAAAAGGATCAAACTGATTTACAAGTAACTTAACTCAGTCTGTCAGAACGAAGCCTTACACTCTTTAAAGGAAGACAATAAAATCCAGATGCTTAACATTACAATGTTTGCAGTATCTAACATCCAGTTACAAATTACTAGAAAAAAATTATCAGACATGCAAAGAAATAGGAAAATATGACCCATAATCAGGAGAAAAATCATTTAACAGAAACATAGTCAGAAATGATAAAGATGATGAATAGTTTAATGTGCTCAAGAGTTGAAAGAAAAACATGAACACAATGTTCATGGGGAAAGAAATGAGAGATATGTACAATATCTGAAATCAAAAATTCATAGGATGGAATTAAGAATAGATTAGACAGGGCACCTGGGTGGCTCAGTCAGTTGAGCAACAGACGTCGGCTCAGGTCACGATCTTGCCGTTCGTGGGTTTGAGCCCCATGTTGGGCTCTGTGCTGACAGCTCAGAGCCCGGAGCCTGCTTCAGATTCTGTGTCTCCCTCTCTCTCTGCCCCTCCCCTACTCACACACTCTCTCTCTGTCTCTCAAAAATAAGTAAAACATTAAAAAAAAATAGGTTAGACACTATAGGGGCACCTGGGTGGCTCAGTCGGTTAAATGTCTGACTTTGGTTCAGGTCATGCTCTCATAGTTCATGAGTTTGAGCCCCACATCGAGCTCTGTGCTGACAGCTCAGATCCTGGAGCCTGCTTCGGATTCTGTGTCTCCCTCTCTCTCTGCCCCTCCCTCGCTCACACTCTATCTCTCTCTCTCTCAAAAATAAATAAACATCTAAAGAAAATTTTTTTAAAGATTAGACACTAAAGAATAAAAAAAAAATTAGTGAGTTTGAAGATATAACAATAGAACTATAGCACAGAGAACAGAAATGGAGCACAGAAGAGGGAAAAAGTACTGAAAAACATTCAAAGAGCCTCAAGGATATGTGAGACACTATAAGGCATTTTAACATATATGTAATTGGAGTCCCAGAGACTAGGCTAAGAAAGTGGGAGAAATAAGACATTTAAAGAGATAACAACCAACATTTTTCCAAATTTGTTGTTTTAAAAAAGCTACTATAGGGGGCTGAATGGTGGTGTGCCCCCAAATATATGTTTATACTCTAACCCCCAGAACCTGTGAGTGATGGGTATTTGCGGGTGAAATTAAGGTAAGGATCTCAAGATGAGATCAGCCTGGATTTTGCAGGTGGGCCCTAACTAAATCCAATGACCTGCCTTTATAAGACCTACAAAGGAGAGATCCATGGAGAGAGGAGAAGTTCCATGTAAAGAGGAAGCAGAGACTGGAGTTATGCAGCCACAAGCCAAAAAGTGCCTGGAGATACCAGAAGCTGGAAGAGGCAAGGAAGGATTCTCCCCTTAAGCATTTGGAAGGAGTGGAGCCCTGCTGACTCCTTGACTTTGGACTTCCAAACTCCAAAAGAATGAAAGAATAAAATTACCCAATCTGTGGTAATTTTCTGCACAAGCTAACACAATGATAAACCCACAGAACCAAGAAACTCAATGAATCCCAACCAAGACAAACACCAAGAAAACTACACCCAGGCCCATCATAATCAACTGCTGAAAGCTTAGTGATAAAAAGACAATCTTAAAATCATTTTCAGGGGCGCCTGGGTGGCTCAGTTGGTTGAGCGGTGAGACTGCAGTTCAGGTCATGATCTCACTATTCGTGGGTTCAAGCCCCACATGGGTCTCGCTGCTGTCAGCGTGGAGCCCACCTTGGATCCTCTGTCCCGTCTCTCCACCCCTCCCCTACTTGCATGCACGTGCTCTCTCGCTCTTTCTCTCAAAAATAAATTAAATCTTAAAAAAACAATAATAAAATCATTTTGAGAAATGAGACACACTATGTCTAGAAGAACAAATACAGGAAATACTGCATACTTCTCAACAGAAACCATGCAAGTTAGAAAACAATCGAATGAAATGTTTAAAGTGCTGGGGGGAAAAATGTCGACCTAGAATTCTCTGTCCTGTGGAAAAATATCCTTCAAAAATGGAGGGGAAATGAAGACTTTTGTGGACAAACAAAAAAAGCTAAGAGAATTTATCACCAGAAGACATGCAAGAAACGTTAAAGGAAGTTATTTAGGTGGAAGGAAAATGTTAACCGATGGAAACTTAGATCTGTACAAAGGAATGAAGAGTGCCTCAAAAGGAAAATTTGTGAGTAAGTGTAAGAATGTCAATAAAATATTTAAAACCCACAAGAGTAAAGAGAAGAGATGCTAGCAGATGAGAAATGTTAACACATCTTTAGAACATAGAAAGTGGCTGGGGCATTACAACCGACTCAGTGGAGCAGAGGGTACTAGAACCCAAACACTCATAGGGGAACCCCAGTGAGTGTCAAGCCAGACCACCCTTGAAATGTCCAGAACATGAAGGCAGTGGGAATGGCAGAGGTATGAGTGAGGCTCAGAGCTAAATCCAGGGGGGTGGGGGAGGCTGGTTAAAATTCAGAACCCTTGGCCCCCTCCCCAATCTTATAAAGCTGGGAGATGTCCCCCTTCCCCTCCATAGGATGCCAGAAATTTATTCTCTGTATAAACTGAGCCTGAGACCCACTGGACTTGGGGACACTGGTCTGAAGACGAGGTCATGGGGCTGAAAACTAGTGAACGGTGAAAGCCCAGTCCCTTCCTGCCTCAGGTCCTGAACCACTAACAGCCTGACAGTACACGCAACTGCCCCATCCCACCCCAGCAGGAGACTGGAGAATTCTTCTTGGAGAAACTAGAGGCACCGAAAACCTCTGGGTACGGACCTCTGGGGACCCTCCAATAAGCAGGCCAGCTTGCACCCATCGTTTGACAGTAATACCACCCATGCATCAATGAGCTCTACACCCACATTCTTAAATATGCCCCAACAGCCAAGGGTGCCTGGACATTTGAGGAAAGCTGCCAATATGAAAGAGACCAAAACATGCAGATAGATGCTAAAAACCTAGAGGATGCACTGTCAATGCAGGAAATACAAGAACACTTTTGGGGAGGGGGGAACAGTAATTCATATCCTCAGAAATATATGAAAAGATAACTGAATTCATGAAACAAGAAGAGACACCTTGACTTCCCATGACTCCTTGTCTTTCCCTTTGCCTTCTTCCCAGCCATTCCTGGACAGCTACACCTGCCCCAATTCTCCCCTAAAAGGAAACATTACCTCAATTCTCTCCCCCTTTTGGTAAAAAAATAAAATAAAATAAAACTTTATTTTAAATTATTTATTTATTTTAGGTAATCTCTACCCCCAATGTGGGGCTCAAACTCATGACCCAAAGATCAAGAGTCATGCTCTAAGCCAGCCAGGTGCCCTGGTAAAAAGAAACAAAACAAAACAAAACAAAAAAACCATTTTGTAACTGTCTTTATCTCTTCCTTTTCTCTCACCTTCTATATCAAATCCATCAGCAAGGCTGACCTTATGAAGGCTCTTATGAGCCTTTTGAAGGCTCTACCTTCAAAACAGATCCGGACTGTTCTCTGTTTTCATCACCTTCAGGCTACCATTCTGGTGGCAGCCATCCTATCTCACCTGGTGGCCTTGTGGGCCCTTCACTGGTTTCTTCACTCCTCTCTTGGCTTCTTAGGTCTAGTCTCCACATGACCCATCGTAGCCTCCATCATCCTGTGAAATGTCCCTCAGGTCCTGACATCCTTTAGCTCAAAACTTTCCCAAGGCCTCCCATCCTGTTTAGAATAGAATCCAGCAGCCCTGGATGTCTCCTTGAACTCATGTGCTCTCCCACCTCTCCTCCAAATTCCACTCTGCTTGATACCCTAGATAGCCACAGCACTTTCTCCCTCACTTCATTCAGGTGGCTGCTGAAATGTCACCTCCTTAAAAAGGCCTGCCCTTACCATCCATCTTAAATGACACTTGCTATTTGTCTATCTGTTGCCCCTGATCCTGCTTTAGTTCTCTTCCAACATTAAATTACTTGTTCATTTGTTCGTTGTCTCCCTCATCTAGACTGTAAGCCCCACAAAGGGAGGATCCTTGTGTTTTGTTCAATGCTACATCCCCAGTCTCCAGACAGTGCCTGGCACATAACTGGTGCTTAATAAATATTTGTTCAACAGATGCATAAATGACTATATTTAAGGGACCTGGGGAGGGGAAAGCAATACAATGTAAAACTGATAAGCCAAGAGGTAGTTGTAGATGTATATTGTTTGTAATCTTGGAGGTAAATAACAGAACAGCCTAAAGTCCAAACTGGTCGCCTCCAGGGAATGAGGGCGGCAAGTGAGGACTACAGCTTTTCAGTATAATTCTTCTAGCAACAGCTAAATATTTTTTAAAACATGAGAATTAGCTCCTTTGTCAGAAACAAGACATTTTGAATAATGTAAGTAATTTATATGATTTTAATAACCCTGTGTTGGCATTTATTCATTCTTTATTTTTAATTCTTTAAGTAGGCCCCATGCCCAACATGGGGCTTGAACTCACGACCCTGAGATGAAGAGTCACATGTTCTAATGACTGAGCCAGCCAGGTGCCCCCATTTCTTCATTTTTGAATATATTAGGAGCCTCAAAAAAAAAATGTACCTAGCCCACGTGGCATTCTGAGCTGTGGCTTAGAGATCCAAGTGCCCCTCTCCCCACCCCACCTTACGCTCCTCTACATTGGCTCCCCTACAACAAGGACTGCGTTCTTTACTCTTCATCTGTTATGGGATGGGCTGAGCCTCTCTGCGTCCAGCCTAAGTGGAGCCCTGAGTCTGGGGGTGGGAGTGCAGGATCCACAGACTCTGAGCCCGGGGAAGTCAGGAGGAGCCTTCCCATGGGGCAGCAGCTGAAAGTCTATGTGTCTATGCGTCCCACCAGCCCTGTCCCAGATGCTACTACTGCTGCGCTGCTAACAAGGCCCCAGGGAGCTGACAGGGCCCCCCCCCCCCCCCCAGCCCCAGAGCTCCAGATGCTGCCTGCCACCCTCCCCCTCAGGTGCCTCACCTCCAGGACCCAGAGAGAGGCTGGTGCTGCTAGCTGGGCCTGGCTGCCCCTCCCTACCTCCACTCCTGGGGAGCTCTCCCCAGGGTCCCCAGGGCCCTGTTGTTTTCCAGGGATAACACAGCCCCTCCTCTCCCCCCCACATACACCCAGCCAACCCCTCAAAGAAGCTCCCCACACCTGCTCAAAGCATGGCCTGCAGTGAAAGCGGCACCTTGCCCCAGGCCCAGGTGGAAGAATTCATTAATTTCCTCAGCAAAGGCCTGCAGCTATTTAATTGCTAGAATGAAAAGGTTTCCTGTGAAACCTAACACCCAGACCTCACCACCAAGAGAATGAAACTCTGCACCCCAGCAGGCCTCAGCTGGAGTCAAAAGCAGGGGTCTTTTGAGCTCAGGGGCTGAGGCTCCCTGGGCAAAGAGACTCCCTGCTTCCACTCAGGTACACACCTACACACACGCACACGTGAACAGGTACCATAGGAATCCACAAGAATCCACTCCTTTTGCCCCCACACTGAGGGTCCATGTGCTCCCATAAGTGTACCAGCATCTGCAAGCTCAGTTGCCTTCTGGATCTGTAGGGGTCACACCTAAGTTTGCTGCCAGCTTATTGGCACATGCATACCCCTTGAACCCACAGGCACTAGCAGGTTATTTTTCAAACTTATTTAGCATTAGCAGAATCCTTGTTAGATGAAACCTTACAAGGGCACACCAAACGTATAGAGCCGGAAAAGAAAGGTGAAGGGCCCAGCGCATAGAGCCACGCATGCTCAGCTTTGATCTCCTTTCCCTGCTCCCTCGCCTCCCCCAGCCAGAAAGAGGACAACCGGTGTCTAGTGTGGTCACTACTTCCGAGCCCCCCAGCCTCCACCAGGTAGGCCTGAGCTCACTCAAGGGGCAGGGAGGCCGGATGCTTCCTCAAGCTGAGTTGGATAGGAGAGGGTGGCACCTGCTCACTCTCCTCCCACCCTACCCCACGCAGCCCCTCCCCATCTGCTTCCCAGACACATTGATTTGGGGTTTCTGGGGTTTGTGGGTCCCTCTCCTGAGCTTCCCCACTCACCAGATGTAGTGATGGCCCACACCTAGGGCTGCCTATGTTAGGGGACAGGGGATCACAGGTGTTCTGGGACACACCAGGTACCTTGGGTGGGGTAACCTCTGTCTGAGCACCTAGGGTCCCCACAGTCCCATCTTGCCTGCCTCTAGGTTAGAAGGATGAACTGAGGAAAGCAGGAAGGAAGACCATGATGGAGGCAGCCCCAGGAAGAAAGAAATGTTTCCTTGGGAACAGTCTGGCCCCCTCCAGAGTCTCTGTTGCCAGGAAAGAACCCTGCCCCCCTTGGCCCTCCCACAGGGAGCCACACAGCCGAACCTCCACCTCCTGCCCCGCAGGGAACACCAGGGACTTCTGACTCAGGAACCCGGGCTGTGCTCAGCTGGCTGTGCCAACCTCAGGGCGTTGTTAGCCAAGGGGAAACTAGCACATCCACTGGCCTACAGCCCCCTGCCCCCTCCCAACCTGGCAGGGTGTGTGCACAGCAGGAAGAAGGGCACCCAGCAACCATCATACTGCTGGGTGCCAACTAGGGGTGGTCATAGATCCTTCCCGTCACCAAAACACCTGATGAGCACCTCCAGTCTCCCCACGACTCCCTGATTCCAGCCCCCAACACAGCTATGGGGGTGGAGGCCCTAAGCAAAGCCAATGAACCTGCTCTGAAACCTGCCATTCCATCTCCCTCCCCAGCCTGCCAGCATTGCCAAGGCTGCCCATGGGAGGGCCTCTGCGGGGCTTTCTTGGAGCGAAGAACAGGCAGCTATGCCAGGTGAAGACCAGGGAAACCCAGCTGGTATGTGCTTGAGCAAAGCCTGGGTGTTTTCTGTGACAGTTGGTGCCAGGAGAACCAGAGGTCAGGGAACCCCCGCTGGATGGAATGCTTAGGGTCTATGGGGTTTCGTTATGATGTTAGAACGCTGCCCCAGTATTATCCCCAGCAGTAAAGGGCTGGGTTGGGCACCCTCAGCTCCCCCTGGGACCCTGATGTCTGGAGGACTGAGCAGTGCCTATTTGGATGCAAGGACCACTCTGCATCAGCCCTAATGTGGAGATACAGCCAGGGGCCTCTTCCATGCAGGATTGGCATTCCCCTTCTTGGCAACCCTGGAGCAAGGCAGAGGACTGGCCTGACTCCTTTGTGGTTGAACAAGGGTTAACTTCAACCATTGCCCTATATTCCTGCTACCCTGGATCAGGGTAGGCAGTGTCCATTTCAAGGAGACACAAACACACCAGGGAAGTGGGAGGGATGGGAGGCTGGAGATACTGGTGAACGTGGTGCCTAGTTTCTGTGGCAGCTTGAGGGGAAAGAGGAACACACTCATCAGCCCCAAAGTACCCCTACCTGCAGCGGGTTCCAATGCTCCCCACCTCGACCTCACTTCAGCAAGATGGCTGCTGACTGGAGTACTATCAATCAGAGAGACCTAGGTGAGAGTCTTTTCTTCCAGGGCATTTTGCCTCTCTCCAATCTCAGCAAGAAAAGAACCACCCACCCCTCAGGCAAGGGAGTACAACTGAGACATTCTGGAGATTCAGCCACTAGCCTTCTGCCTAACAATCCTTGGACCAATCATCTATCACTCCATCAGGAAGTTCCTCTCAGATCAGATTTAAATCCCTCCAGCCTTAACCTCCGTCAGAAGCTTGTCTTCTTTTGCCCTCAGGGGAGGAAAACAGAAGAGTCAGAAGAGACTGAACTGTCTTAGCACCCAGCACAGCATACTCTGTTTCCTGGTTCACACTCACAGCACCAGAACGGGGTCTCCTTGAGAGCGGGGGATGTGCCTGGTTTGTTCATCTTTGTCCCCCAGGACCTACCACTCAGGCCTCGCTTCCTTTACCAGGGCTCTCTGGTTGCAAACCACGTCCTTTATGATGGATAAAACAGAGGCATGGTCTGAGGAGCAACTTGGAGTGCCCTTGTTTAAACAGAGATGGAAAGTAAGTGGACACCCCAACCAGCCCAGAAGCTTGGAGACTCAGGTCATCCCAACATTTCCTAGGACTGCTCTGCAGAGGCAGATGCCTTGCTACTCCGAGGGCTCAGTAGTGGACTTCAGAGACTCCCCAACCCTCACCTTCCTCCCCCCCCTCACTCGTCCTTTGGGAAGCAGGCAGCTCCTCAAAATGAACTTCCTGTGACTCAGGAAGTGGCCCTCCAAAGGCATATTCCCAAAGGGGACCACTCCTGAGCAAACCACTCCCATGGCCCTGGGGTCTCAGATCCGGGCCAAGTCTGCAGGCCTCAACCCGAGGCAAACCAGAGCAGGCTGACCCCAGCACTAGCTCATGCTTCCCCACCCTGGAGGGTGAGTTGTCCACACCCCAAGGGCCCATCTGTGGCCTGGGGACTAAGGGCAGAGTCGGAGCTACCTGTGACCTGTGCCTGCCTTGGTCCTGAAGAATGACCAGGAGACCCCATCCCTTAACCTGGTCTTCTTGGAGGCTACTGCCCAGCCAAAGCTGGCTGACCCACTCATTCTCACAGACTGGCAGCAACCAGGGGGCCCACTTTGTGTACAGAACCCCAAATCCTGAGGCCAGCGGCCCCTAGCTTCCTCAGCGCCCAAGAAGCCAGGCCCCAACCCCAGAGGGCAGGAGAGTTCCTTTCAGCACCTGGACAAGGCCCTTCAGGGCTTCCCCACAGGGAGTCTCTCCCCACTCTCCATTCCAGAGCGGGTGCTGAGGTCTGTGGGACCCGGGGGCTCTGCTCAATCTGAGCAAATAGATGAAGAGCTCGGCGGGAGGGTAGAGGGCACTGGGTGGGGCTGGGATGCCTTGGAGTGCCACAGCCCATTCTCTGATCCTTGACCTGTGACCCCCTCCCGACGCAGGCCTTGCCCACCTCCGCACACTCACGCGGGAGGTGTCGCTGCTCTGCTGCTCCGCGGACTCTCTCACCACATGGAGCACAGACCGACCCGGCAGCCCCTCCCCGCAGCCCTCCGCCCCGGCCGAGGAGGGGCACAGCGTCCCCTACCCCAACCTGGGAGGGTCCAGAACACGTGTGGGCCGTCCGTCCGAGCCGGAGGGGAGCGGCCGGGGACCGCTCCCATCACCCTCTCCCGGTCAACAAGCACAAAAGCCGCCGCTGCGAACAAAGAAGCGCTGCAAACTCGCCGGGGAGGCGGGACAGCCCGCGCCGCGCCCCCTCCCCACACCCAGCGGGCGTGCCCGGCCGTGGGGTCCCCGCGGCGCCCCGACGGCGCTCTTACCTGGCCGGCGCGGACCTCTTTCTCCAGCTCGCGGTGGCGGTTGTGCCACACGAGGTAGTGCAGCGGATACTTGCTCTCGGGCCCCTTCCTGACGGAGGCGTTGGCTGGGATCATCGCCCGCTCCTCATGCCAGGGCCGCGGCGCCCGGCCGGGGAGGGGGGACGGCGCCGGAGCCGGGGCCCGGGGCCGCGGGGCGGGGGGCCGGCGCTGCCTGCTCGCAGGGCTGCGGCTCGGGCATGTGCGAGCGGCGCCGGCGGGCGGGGGCGGCGCGCCCGGCGCTGTGCGGGAGGCGCGGGCCGCGGGCGTCCTCGCGAGGCGGCGGCGGGCGGCGCGGAGAGGCCCCCACCCGCCCGGGGAGGGAGCGGGCGCTCGGCGGCGCGGCGCGGACTCGCGCCTCACCTCCCACACCCCCGCACACAAAGACGCCTCTCGGCGAAGGGAGCAGACTCCCGCAGCGGGCGCGGGGGCGCACGGGGCGCGAACCCCGGGGACGCCGCCGCAGGGACGCGCGCCCGCAGCCCCCGGCTCCCCGCAGCTGCATTGCCCGGCCCTCAGCCCGAGCGGCCGGCGAGAGATGCGGGGATGCGGGGAAGAGGGGAGGGGGACCCGGGTGCCCGGGGCAGAGCTTGTTGTAGCTCGGCCCCGCGGCATCATGGGGCATGTAGTCCGTCTCGTGGAACTGGGGGTGGCGGGCGGCCGGAGAGTGTCCCACTCTGTCCCCCTGATCCCCTGAGAGGATGGGGAGGGAGTCAGGCCTGCCAGGAACGGAGACAGTGTCCTGACGCCAGGTGGGCTGGGGCGCACCCCCACCCACCGGCGTTTTGCCTTTTGCTGGTGAGGGAGGGGGCTACAGGCCTTGCTCAACCATTGGGGGCACAGGAAAGCGTGGCTTTCAGGATTGAGTTTGGGTCCCAGTGGAACGTGAGATGGGATCCAGATTCCTAGAGTGGCTGATGGGGGAGAATCCCGAGAAAGGTTCGGGGCATTAGGACCAGTGGTCGTTGGAGCAACCAGGGATCTGTCACGTGAAATATTATGTAGGAGTCTTCCCCGCGCTCTTATTAAATTCCATCTTCCACACTTGACATTAGAAAGGGAATGACCACTAAGGCTGGGAGTACAGTCCCTTCCCCCCTCCCCCCCCCCCCATTTGCTGTCCTCTGCAAGGACCAGAGTGGGGCTGGGCAGAGAAAGCAGCAGGTGGCAGTTCCCCACCTCCACCGAATGCGGTCCCCTCAAGAGAGGAAGTGACCGATTCCAGAGACTGTCTCCTTCCCGAATAACCCCCGGGCACAAAGGTCCTTCCAGAAGGGTCCCTGCAGACGCTGTGGTAAAAATGGAATTGACCTCTGGGGCTGCCTATTGCAAGGGCTGGAAGGATCTAGAGGCGTGGCCCAGACCTGAAGGGAGAGGGGATTGGGATTTTAGAGCAGTCTGAATTCCCCCTTACTAACCGCCTGACCAGAAGCAAATTGCTTAAATTTTCTGCTTCCTCAGACCACTCACCTCTAAAATGAGACTCGAAATACTACCTACTGGGGTGAGCTAAGGATAGTAACTACCCTGGAAACGGCGCGTCCCGCCCCCAATCAGGCGGACTGAGACAGGTGGCGGGACCAGGCACAGCGCCTTCTTGAGTCCACCCTAGAACAGGACAGGAATTAGGGATTCCATACCGGCTCATGATAGAACAATCCAAAAAGTGTTTGTGTGGGAGGTGCTAGCAAAAGCTTGCAAACTCTCTGCGCCTCTTTCAGGTTTCTTTGTGTGGTCTTCTCTCCTTCCTCCTCCACACCCTGCGGTGCCAGGCCTAGGCGGGAAAGGATAAGGGAGGAGTGGACTGCCTCGCCCCTTTCTCCAGCCTGGGAGGAGCCAGGCTGGCACCTCGGGCAACCGAGGACCGCTGCCCACCTCTACCGCGAGGGGTCAGCAGAGTGTTGTGGCCGCTGCCAGAGTTGGGGAGGGGGCTGGAGCGGGGTAGGGACGGCTAGGAGTGGCCGGGAGAATGCGTGTACATTTCCTCATTAAACTGTTTTTAGAACCTTGTCTGAGATTTCTTTTTTACTGTCCTGCTCCCCGAGTTGGCGACATCTCCCAAGGGAAATCCTGAAAACCTTTTATCCCTAGTCCCAGGCCCAGAAGGTCTGCAGTGGTGGGTCTGAGGGCTTCCGGAACAAAGTTTGGACCGTGCCTCTCAGCCTAGGCCACGCCCAGGTAGTCCCTGGGCCACCGAGAGGTGGAGCTGGCGGGCGGGAGGGGGCAGTGGGGTGAATCATCCTGAAAAGCGTTGTAGCTCTGGGAGAGGGGGAGCTCAGCCTGGATTGGGGGACCTATCCCCTTAGCAGCCGGGCCTCTTTTTGCCAGGCGGCCATACCCTAAACCCGGGTCGCTCTTCCTCCGGTCTGCGCGCTCCAGCTGCCACGTGCTCGAGACGCGCCCACACAGCAGAGAAACAAAGACAGCCGAGCGATGGGGCTGCCAGTAGCCGCCTCGACATTTAATAAATGAAATTCCATAGCTGGGGGTCGATCGGGGGTGAATGGGCGGCCACCGCTCGTGGGTTGTGCGCCCGGTAAAGAGCGGCCAAGCCGCTCCTTTTCATCGCCCAGCCTAGGGCCATCAAGCCCACAGACTGACTGCTTGGTGCGGGTGCAGCATGGGCGGCAGGTGGTGCTCCCCCCGCCGCCGACCCCCACCCCCACTGCGAGGTACCTTTGCTTGCAGAAACCCCGCCAGCTGAGCGGCTGGCTGTGGGGGGAGGGGAAGCCTGCAAAAAAAAAATTTTTTTTTAAGGTGCGATTATAAATATACCCTGTGGATCGCGATTTCAAACAAACTTGTCAATCTGGGCTGCAGCAAAAGGCGATGGAGGCAGCTTTGCTTGTATTTCGGGTGGTGTGACTCATGAGCATTACTTGTCTCCCCCAGGGAAGCAGCCTGCCCACCCACAAGTCACTGCTGCTCTGGCACCGCTGGGATAAAATCGACCAACCCCGAACCCCTGCCCAAGGACTTTCCCTCCTCCCTCCTTGTTACTGAGCAGTAACCCCTACCCCCTTGGGAATCTTCCCTTAATTCTGTCACCACCGACCTGGCCCCCAGGCCTGGTCCTGGCCACCCGTGCCCTGTCCCCACAAGCAAAGTGCTCTGGCATTTTGCTGCTGCAGGGATGGGGGTTGGGTGCACGCGGGGCACACGTGTATGGGGGAGCATGCTCAGTGCAGGGGTGCACCCACGTGCGGCCCGCGCCTCCGCTTCCTGTCCCCCCCACCTACGCCAAGTCTCTGTGTGAAGTCCAGGAAGAAAGGCCACCACAAGAAAAGGTCCCTGTGTGTTATGTGCACACGCCCTGGACACACAAACCTGCGGTGGCCCAGAAACACCGTGGACTTATACAAGACGAAATGCCAAGTGGATATTACTGCACACAGGCACAGTGGTCACTCCTCGGGAGGTCCTTAAAAAGTGCCCAGATTCTTTCCTCCTGGGATGGAAGCATGGATGAGGTACAGATGTATTTTTAGTTGGGAGGCAGGGGAACACCTGGGCGTCTATATTGTTGGTGTCGTGCATAATCAACAAGGGTGTGACCACACACACACACATGGACCCACGGATGAGGACACATGGGGGACCAGGACACACATGCTACCCCAGCCAGACATAGGCGGGTACCCCAAACAGCCTCTTGACCGGGAAGGGGGCCTGGGCCTCCAGCTCCTTACTCTCTTCCCTGTTCCCCAAGGGTCACTGTCCCCGGGGCCGAGCCCCCTGGACCACCCTCTACCTGGAAAGCGAAGCGGATGGGGCTGTGAGGGTAACTCACACTGCCGCGGGGCCGGAGAGTGCCAGAGCAGAGGCCAAGGCCGAAGGCGATGCTGCCCTCTCCGGCCTGTCTAGCGGAGGCCGCGCGGCCCCTTTAAGCACCCCCGCCCCCTCCCGCCCGCGCTCCCGGCTTCCTTTCTCTGGGAGGCGCGGCCCGCAGGGCCCGGCGGCGGGGCGGGAGTGCAGGCTGCCCCTCCCCCGGTGGGCAGGGCCTGCGCCGCTTCCTGCAGGAGCGGCCCGGAGCCGCGCAGGGGGCGGAGAGAGCGAGCGGCGAGCGGCGGCGGGGCGGCGCGGGGCGGCGCGGGGCGGAGGGCGCCGGAGGGCGAGCGGGCAGGCGGGCACGGCGGGTTCCGGGCCAGCCCCGGGGGCGGACGGTTGGCCGGGCGCGCGGAGCCTAGCCGGGGCCTTGCCGGAGCGGGGCCGGGCAGCAGGGGCCGCCGCCGCCCGGGCCCGCCGCCCGCGCCCCCCACGCTGGCCCAGAGGGCTGCGGCCGCGTCGCCGCTGAGGATGTCCCGGAAGGGGCCGCGGGCGGAGGTGTGTGCGGACTGCAGCGCCCCGGGTAAGCGGAGCCGGGCCGGGGGCGGGACCGCGCAGCGAGGCCGCCGGGCAGGCGCCGGGGCCTGGCGGGAGTGCGGTGCGGGGCCGGAGGGCGGGGCGGGGCTGGGGGCTGCGGCCTCCGGCCTCGGCCCCCGCCCGGGCCACTGCGGAGCCGCGTCCTTGGCGGGAGGGCCGGCTGGGGGCCCCAGTCCCTCGCGTCCGTGGACGAGCAAGGAAGGACATTCCCGGCGCCACATCCCACCCCTCAGTCTGAGAGAGGCAGGCAGCTAGCTGCCCTCCCTCCCTCTCCCCTCCCCCCCCCCCCCCCCCCGCCCGCCCGCCACCACCTTCCATCTCTGTATCCCAACGGAAGCGCCAGCCTGGGGTGGTGGGGTGGCAGGAGGGCTGTGGCAGAGGCCAGCAAGGTTTAGGAAGTGGGGGTGAGTGTGGTTTTGTGTCATCTCAGTGCCACCCCCGCGTCTTGCACCTGCTGCTCGCATGGTCTGCGCGCCCGCTGAGGTGGCGGAGGTCAAGGGGCAGAGAACCAGGCAGATGGGCCAGGGGAGGCCTGGATAGTGTTTCCTCGTGAGCAGACGAGGGGGTGGCTCCTCCTAGGACTCCCTGCCCCTACTTCCCAAGGCGGGGGCTCCTTGCAGGGCCTGGTGCTGAGGGCCAGTACAGTCTGGGCATCTTCCTCTGAGGCATCCCTGGGAGCAACTAGCTCGGCTTTTCCTATGCACCAGTAAGGCCTGCTTGGGAAGGGGGCTTAGCATTGACCCAGCTTGGGCACAGACCCCTCCTAGCCCTCTAGCCCAGTCTGACCAGAAATGGGTAGGGAACAGTACCCAAGGGCGCCTAGGTTCTCAGGATCTGGCTTCCTCGCCTGCCTCCTGGCTGTATTTACCGTGGTGTTTCCCTTCTTCCCAGCACAGTCAGATCCAGGCTGATGCGAACCCCCCACCCCTGATCTGAGGAAGTGAGGAGCAGTGACCTGAGAGGCTGCTATCTTATGATGTGGGAGGACACTGCCAGTGATGGGGCTCAGCAGCTGGCCTGGGGAAGGAAGCCCTGGCTCTTGTCCATCCTCTCTTTTAAAAAGGAGCTATCTCCCTGGGAGACCTCTGGGAAGGCTCAGTGTGTCTGTGAACTCCAGGGGGACTGTGGGCACAATTAAGTGTGAGAGTGTGAAGTGCTGTTTCATGGGCCCATAACTTCTAGCTACCCTTTGGACAGGCCCGGGGCCCCAACAGGTTGGGACCCACAGATACTCTGGTGGTTCTGATGCCTCCAGGCTAGAGAGTTTGGCACTGTGGATGCCTGGAAGAGACGTGGTACTCTGTGGGTGGTTGTGACCCTGTGACTCCTCTCAGGTCTAGAGGACCCTGAAGAAGCTATCTGGGCTTATGTGTCCTTACCCTAGTGAGCTGGAAACTGTCATCTCCTTCCCCCAACCACATGCACGTCTGGGGATGGAAGGGCTAAGAGGACAGCTTGCCTTCTATTCCTCTCCCAGGCTGGTCTATACCTATGCGGGGCAGGCATAGCATGGGGGTGGGGAGTGATTAGCAGACACCCTATCAGCTTACCCTGTGAACCATGGCAAGACTTTCCTCACTCTGGGCCTCAGTTTCCTCAATTGTGAGGTAAAGAAGTTGGAATAAAAATGGTTTTTGAGGACCATCCCATCTTGAAGTCTGTGGTCCTGATTCCCAGCCAGAGGGACATAGGGCAGAATCAGCAAGGCAGTTGTCCCTCTTTCATTGCGTTTGGCTGTGTGAAGTCTCTGGGTGCCCAGCGGGTTCAGGAAGGAGTGGTATGTATCTGATATCTTGGGACTGTCTGGTTCCTATCCATAGTCATTGTCCCACAGAGGCATTTTTGCCCCAGGTACCTCCTTTTCCCCTGATCCAGAATACAGGTCAGAAGAGGCAGGTGGTGAGAAGGTGAGGAGTGAGGTGGGCAGGGTGCTGACAAAGTCTTTACACATCACCCTACCCCAGCACCTGGCAGCAGGCACTCCCTGAGTGTTTGGATGCTTGTCAGAAACCCAGCTGGCTACCCCATTTCCCCACTGTAGGATGCAGGGAGGGGCATCCCCGGTGTGGGACTGTAGCAGTCCAGGTATGAGGCTCGAGGGTAAACAACAGTCTGGACTCCATTGGTGTATGCCTCCTACCTAGTCATAGGCTTCTCTCACTGTGAAAGGTGGGGGGGGGGGGGGGGTCCAGCCCTAGGGGTGGGGCCATGGCCTTTTTGTGGTTGGTTAATTTGGGGAGGTTAAAGAGGTGAAAGGTGAAGTGCAGGCTGACCCCAAAGGTCTTCATCCTCCCTCTGCTCCCAGGCCTGGGCATATAAGTGACAGGTGGATTTTGTAAGACAGCTGGGCATGGCTTGGCTGCTGTGGTACTACCTCATCAGGCCCCACATGTGTACCTGCCTGCCATGAAGGCAAGGGAGGGGCAGCAGTCAGGAACCCTGGAGAATGTGTTCCCCCCACGTCCCCCTCCATTCACTCTGTCACACAGTCCTGGCCCAGCTCAAGAGCCTGCTCCTCATCCCATGGGCCTCTATCTCAACCTTTCCACTTTGGTGGCACAGGAGTGAATACCTCAAGGTACCTGAAGTACCTCGGGTGGCACCTTGGATGAGCATGGATGGCCACTGGCTGGGGACATTTGGAAACCTGCAGGCTCATTTGTTTCTTCAAAATGTAGATTGTTGGGTGGGGTGAATGGTGGGCTCTCTTCCTCTTTTACTGAGGTTTAATTTAGGTACAGCAGAGTTCCTGCAGCTTACTGTTTAGCCTGTTGAGTTTTCACATGTCTATATACCTGCGTAACCACCACTCCAGTCAAGAGGTAGAGCATTTCCATCACTCTCTGGACCCTTCTTCTGCCCCCTCCCACTCAACAGCCCCCAAAAGTAACCGCCATTCTGATCTTTATCCCCATGGATTAATTACTCTTAGCTGCTTTCAAGATGGTGGGCTTCTCCCTCATGCCTAGTGACAATTTGCTCAGGAGACGCTGGCCCTTAGAGCAGACCTAGAGGCTACTAATGGCTTTGAGTGATGACATGAATTCACCTTAGTAGAGGCCTGCATGGTTAACATTATCCCAGGATCCCTCCTACCACTTGCCCACACTTCCCAGACCCCCACCCTGAAGCAGAAGCTGCCAGGAGTGTTGGCAGGATACTGAGGAGGTCACCGCATCTTCTCGCCTGGCTGGCTCAGTCAGTAGAGCATACTACTCTTGATCTCATGAGATCAAGCCCCACACTTGGCAGTTGGGCATGGAGCCTGTTAAAACAAAAAACCCCTTATGTCCCTGTCCCTTCCACCCCAAGTTTAGTCTAGGGAGCCTCTTGGGGGCAAGAGTCCCTTAACCTTCAGCTACAATAGCCATTTGACTTTTCAGAAACTCTACCTGGCCTTAGGAACTGGCCTAAGTGGGGCTTGGGGGCTCCTGCTTGGGTAGACGCAAGGCCCCTCGGGCATGTAAGAAGTAGGTAGTGGGCTTCTCATCTGTGTAGCCCAGTGAGCTGACACCAGCGTTCCCCAGGCCAGGACAGTGCCCCCTGCTCAACCTTCCTGTTTCAGGTCATTGTGGAGGAGAGGGAGGACCCCTCCCCCAGGCTGAGTGGCTAGCAAAGCCTTGGACTACATTCCCCAAATCCTGATCTCTTCTTGGTCATTGCCATGTTCAGAGTCTCACCATGTCTGGTCTGGCTCTCGATATATGTGCAGTTTTCCTAGGCCCTGCTTCTCCGGTAGAGCCATGGGCCTGGGCTGGAGGCCTCAGGGCGGCCCATTTATGATCCTGGCCTGGGCGGCTCCCCATTTACAGGAAACCCCACCGTTTCAACAAGAGGAATTTAGGCTGCGTCATTTCCAGCTTCCTGCTTGGGCTGCCGGAGGTGGCTGGTGGCTGGCAGACCCCTAACCCCAGTGATTTGGGAGTGGGGGGAGGGAGCTTTCCATGTGCCTCACTGGGGTGCCTCACTGTTTGGGTAAAGCCAGTACTAAAGAGTGTCCTTGGGCTCCCCCTCTTGGCACAGATGGTGGATCCCTTCCTTGTGGGCCCCTGGAATCAGCTCCCAGGAAGGTGTATGGCAGGCATCTTGTTGCCCTGTTTTTGGGTAGATGCCTAAAGAAGCTCAGACCCAAAGAGCTGAACCCCCTCTTTCACTTTTTGTTTCTTCCTGTCCCCTATGGAGGGGACACTTGCTGTAGGCAGAACAAAGGCTGCACCCTGACTCGGTCTCCTTACAATTCTCCTGGAAACTTTGATGGAAGTCCTTGTGGGGAAGGGCCTGAGAATTGCCTTCTGGTTGGAGAGGCTCTCATTACCCCAAGGCTGTCCCTCCCCTAGGGGGCCCACTTCTGGACTCCCTAAGCACTCCCAGGCAAGGAAGATAGCCAGTCCCTGCTCCCCCACCCAGCACAGGGATTCCTGAGACTGGGGTGGGGGGCCCGGGGCAGAGCACAGTGTCCTGGGAGAGAAGCTCCCTGCCCCCACTCTCTGGAGGCACACAATGGCTGCTTTCTCCCCCGTGACCTTTCCACAGCTTAAGCTGTGTGCAGCTGTCTCCTCCCCCTCTCCCAAGGGGCCTGGGATGGGTGGTATCTCCCCTGCCCTTGAGAAGCACCCAAGGAGCTCCCACCCTATCCTGGCCCCGCTTCTTGTTTCCAAAGTTTGCTGCTCCCCAGGGAGTAAAGAGTGGCTTCCAGGGCCCTTGCCCACTTGGGCCTGACCCCTTCCAGGCAAGAACGGAGGAAGAGCAGTGGGTATGAACATGGCGTGGCTTCTGGTGTCTAAAGTGCCTGGGTCCACATCCCAACAATCCTGCTCATCAGCTGTGTGACCTTGAGCAACTGCTCTAACCTCTCTGAGCCACCATTTCCTCATTGGTAAAGCAGGGATAGCATTTCCTGCCTTGTCTGACAGTTGTGAGAGACCTTGTACATACAGGTCTATCTAGTACACAGTGGGTATCCAATGTTAGTTCCTTTGCTCTCTCCATCCCTGTTAAGAGGGGCTCCAGCTCAGCCCATCAGTGATGGTGGCAGGAGGCTCAGCATGAAACAGCCTCTTGCCTGCCAAGATGAGGACAAAGGGAGGAGCCCATGGAGGATATGGTGGGTCAGGTGGGTGGCCAGTGGTTCCAGCAGAAGCCTGGGTGCAGGAGAGATGTGGCACTGACCCAGACACAGGAGTGTCTAGGATGTCTGGCATGTAGCATCGGTGTCACATCCCCCAGAGGATTCCTGCCTCCCTGGGGAAGGCCTGGGCCAACTGTCTTGTTCCCTGGGAAAGACTGCAGGACATACCCGCTGAGTAGGCCCTGGGGACCACACATTCCTCCCCCCACCCCCTCACCCCCCAGACAAGCAAAGATGTGTAGGAAGGGGCCCAGCTGTCAGTCACCTGCTGCGAGCCTTTGGGGAAATCCCTCCTACGCCATAGCTCAGCTGCTTCCTCAGCAACCTGTGTCCCGGCGGTCCCAGCTTCTAGGTATTTGAAGTGTGTGAGCAAAGTGCTAGTGTGGGCCCGGAGTAGGTGCCCGGCACGCACTGCCGACGACCTGGCCTCCGCTGACTGTGGCTTCCCCCTTTGGCAGACCCTGGCTGGGCCTCCATCAGCAGGGGGGTGCTGGTGTGTGACGAGTGCTGCAGTGTGCACCGGAGCCTGGGCCGCCACATCTCCATTGTCAAGCACCTCCGCCACAGCGCCTGGCCTCCTACGCTGCTGCAGGTACGGGGCCAGGCCGCGTGGGCACACTTCCCCCATACCCACACACGCTGCTCTGGATTCTGCGGCTTCCAGAAGGCAGCACCCACCTGGGGCAGAACCTAACCCTGACCCTTTCCATCCGTTGTGTTTGCCATGCAGATGGCGGGGGGGCTTCTGAGACTGGGGTCTCGCAGACCGGGGCTCTCTCCGCAGCTCCGCCATTTACTAGCTTGGCCACATAGCACTGAGCAAGTTGCTTTATCTCTCTGAGCCTTGGCATACTCGCCATACAACCTGAGGTGCTGACCAGGACCCACGTGCTTGGGCGGCCCGGCTGGATGGAGGTGTGATGGTGGCAGGCACACAACAGGCCCCTTGGTACTGGTTGCAGCCACGCCGGCTGCGGCCAGCACTTGGAGGTGTTTCCCCCAGTACCCAGTGCACAGTGGGCACTCTCACTTGGCACTTCTTCTCTGCAGATGGTGCACACGCTCGCCAGCAACGGGGCCAACTCCATCTGGGAGCATTCCCTGCTGGACCCCGCGCAAGTACAGAGCGGCCGGCGCAAAGCCAACCCCCAAGACAAAGTCCAGTGAGTTGTGCCGGAGGGGTGGTGGCAGGGGCTGTGTGGTGTGGGACGTGGGTCTGAGAGGTGGCGGGGGGAATAGCCTCTCCCACTCTGCCCCCCACCCATTTCATCCTCTGTGCCCCATCCAGCCCCATCAAGTCAGAGTTCATCAGGGCCAAGTACCAGATGCTGGCATTTGTGCACAAGCTTCCTTGCCGGGAAGATGACGGGGTCACTGCCAAAGACCTAAGCAAGGTTAGAGGGGCCCCACGGTGGACAGATGGGTGGGCCTCCCCTCCTGTTGCCCACAGCACCCCGAGGGCCTCTCCATCACCACCAAGCCCTAGTCCCCAAAGGCAGCCAGCCGGGTCAGGCAAGGATCGTGGGCACAGCAGGGGATGGGGATTGGGTGGTCAGCTGCATGTGGCCAAGGCCCCTCCGCCTCTAGGTGGACACAACAGGCTGCCATCCAAAAGCCGGGAAAACTTGAGGCGGTTTCTTAGCCACTCAGAGCCTCAGTTTCCTCCTCTGTAAAATGGGAAAGAAGCAACAGCATCTCCCTTATAGATAATGCCTGTTTCAAGCAGAGCCCATAGCACAGGTAGATGGTGACTGATAGCAGCTGTTAGTATTTGGCGCTAAAGCCTCTGTCCTCCCTGACAACCCAACTTCAGCCGGGCCCTTGGAGCTGGTAGGAGTCCCAGCAGCTGCCTAACTTCGTACGGCTTGGGGGTTGGCGGGGGGGGGGGGGGGGGGGGGGGGGGTGCTCACACACACTCGCTGCACACTCTGCTCCTTGCAGCAACTGCACTCAAGCGTGCGGACGGGCAACTTGGAGACATGTCTGCGCCTGCTGTCCCTGGGTGCCCAGGCCAACTTCTTCCATCCAGAGAAGGGCACCACACCTCTGCATGTGGCTGCCAAGGCGGGGCAGACACTGCAGGCTGAGCTTCTTGTAGTGTATGGGGCTGATCCTGGCTCCCCTGATGTTAATGGCCGAACGCCCATTGACTATGCCAGGTGAGGGTCGGATGATGGGTGAGGCTTGGGCGGGTGGGGGGAGTGGACTGCTGCGGCAGGGCTGAGCCATGCCCCCTCCCCACAGGCAGGCGGGGCACCATGAGCTGGCGGAAAGGCTAGTCGAATGCCAGTATGAGCTCACTGACCGGCTGGCCTTCTATCTCTGTGGACGCAAGCCGGGTGAGCAGAACGCGGGGTGGGCCTGGCTCGGCCAGGCAGGTGGGACCCAGACACACCCCAGCAGCAGGTGCCATGGTGACCGAGCCGGCTGGGGAACAGTGTTGCTAGGCAACTGGCTCCCGTGAAATTGATGAAGGCTCTGGGCTACAGCACACTGGGGTAGGGAGTGGGGGGTGGGCATCGCTTCCAGTCAGCTCCCAGGGCTCTTGGGGGTGGCCTGCCCTCACCCCTGTCCCCTGACACTTCTGGGTGCCAAGGTCTGCTCGTGGCAGTGAGGTGGGCTCCCAGCTGCTAAGGCCACCCAGCACCAGTGACTTGGCATTTTTATTTTTGTTCAGATCACAAGAATGGGCATTACATCATCCCACAGATGGCTGACAGGTGAGTGCCCACCTGATGCCCCTTCCCAGGGGCTTTTGGACACCATGTGGGTGCCTGAACCCCAGAACCTCTACCCCTCCCAGTCCCCGGGCTTTAGGGACCCCACCCCAGGTCTGGTGTACAAACATTTCAGTCAGATCCTCACTCCCTAATGCTGGGCCCTATGGCAGGGAAGGGATGTCAGCTCAGCACATGGCCAAGCACCGCCTGAGCCCCAGGCCATCACACATAGGCCTGAGTACAAGAAACACCTGCCCCAGGAGGGGTGGCTCACTGGGCTCTGCTCCAGTGGCACTCACCCCACTGTAAAATCTTAAGACGAGCCTCTGCTCTTCATTGAAAAGATGGTGGGCTCCAGGGATTTGACTAACTTTGGGCCTCCGTGGTGTGCTCAGAAATTGGGGAGGGGTGGGAGGTGGGGGCAGGGCCCCTCACAACTGAGGTGTTTCTGCCTCTGATCTGAAAAGCCTCCGCGCGCCTAGGCCGTGGGGGGACATGCACCCAGTTCACAAGATGGATGCTGGCGCCACCTGGTGGCCACATCTGAAGGCCATTTTTCCAACCTGTGCCTGCTGGCCTGGATCCAAGAGAGGAGGCTCCCTCCCTCTCCAAAGACCAGTGTGGGCAGACAGGGATTGCCAGGCCTAGGCGTCTTGAATCCTTGAACCCAGACCTACTCTGTTCTGAGACTCCAAGATTCCCTCCTACTTCTCTGGTCTTATTCTGCAGGGTGTGTGTACCTGCATGTGTCTGGTGTATGTGTTTAAACACATATGGGCATGGACTCAATAAAGGGCTAACCGAGCACGTGCCCGGTGCCAGCTGCCGTTCTTGGCCCTGAGACACACGGGTAACTCAGATATGATCTCTGCCCTTCAGGAGCTCACAGTCCAGGGAAGGAGGCAGCCTGGTCAGATAGCTGTAGTTCAGTGTGGGGAGTACAGCAGAAGTAAAGGCATAAATGGTATAAGTGAGAAATGCTGTGCCAGGACCTGCAGGGAGTCATGTGGCTGGAGCATAGTGTGAGAAGCAGGGAATCCCAGGAGCAGCACTGGACTGGAAACAGGCAAGAGAATGGCGAGTCCTGTGAGCCCCAAGAAGAGCAGAGAGGTTCCAAGCCCGGATATGTCAGCTCTGCCATTTACTGGCTGTGTGACTTCAGGCAGGCTACTTAACCTCTCTGAGGCTTAGTTACCTCCTGGGAGTAAAGGCAACAGTACCTACGTTTTCTGGGCTGTTGACAGGATTAAAATAAGATAATGCACACTAAACACGTAGTATATTTTTTAAGGAAGTTTTTTATTAAAGTACGGTTGAAGTATCCATACATGTGTTTTGTCATTAAGATGTTTTTAAGGCCAGGGGTAGTGTGGCCCAACGTGTCAAAGAGATGACCCAGGCTGCTGGGTGGAAAAAAAGGGTTGTAGGGGCAAGACTGGAAGTGGGAAGATGGATGAAGAAACTTGCAAAGGCCCAGGCAAAGAGGGATCGATGGCAGAACCAGAGAAAGCTTGGCTGGGGCTTGAGGGTGAGGGAGGTTTCTGGTGACTCCTAGAAGCAGACGCTGGTGCTGGGTGAGTGGGTCACAGAGGGAGAGAGCAGGCTGGTCTAGGAGCAGGTTGGGAGGGGAGAGGAGTTCGTTTTGCACCCTCCGGGTCTGGCGTATACACGGAGATGGGTCTGAGCTTGCCGTGGAAGGCACGTGGGGCCCTGCTCCTGGGTAATCGCTGCCTCTGTCCTATTCTTTCCTCTGCTGCCTTTCTCTGGACTTAGATCTCGGCAAAAGTGCATGTCTCAGAGGTATATGGTGCCTGCTTCGGGAGCAGGCTCTGGAGGTTGGGGGCAGGGTGGGGGGCGGCATCTGGTGTGCAGCATCTGGGATGTTGTCTTCCTGGGATCCCTGCATGTTTGGGAGTCACAAGTGGGGGCCTGGTCACCTCTCCTGTCTGCCCATTCTCATCTCCCTCCTCCTTCCACAGCCTAGACCTGTCCGAGCTGGCCAAAGCTGCCAAGAAGAAGCTGCAGGCGGTGAGTCCACTTGGATGGGCTCCTACTACTTGGAGCTGTCCTCACCTCTGAGCCTCGACCCCTAAGATTGCTCCTCCTTCCTCTGATGGTCTCCTTTTCCAAGGGTTTGACCTGCCCCTCACTCTGTCTTCCCTGCTCTCTTTCCCCCACCTCCCCACCCCTGGTCTTTGACCCTGGCTCTGCCCTCCGTAGGCTCCCTGGGCCCTAGCTCCACCTCTGACCTACCAGGGCACTAACTGGTCTGATCTGGTCTCCCTTCCATCCTCTCCCACCTTGGAGCTTGGCAGAGAGACCCCTGCCCCAGTTTCCAGTTCTGAGATTGTGGGGGCTGGGCAGCATAAAGGACACAAGCCACTTCCCACATCTTAGGACATCCTGGTTGACCTGGCCTTGTCAGCACTGGGGACCAACTGATTTGACAAAGACTGGGTCCCCCTTTTGTCTCTAGCTCAGCAACCGGCTTTTTGAGGAACTTGCCATGGATGTGTACGACGAGGTAGACAGAAGAGAAAATGACGCTGGTGAGCCAAGAGGGCATCTGAGGCTGAGGGTGGATGAGACACGGGTACCTACCCACCTGCTGGGGAAGGGCTGGGACCTGGTGTGGCTCTTGGGGCCTTTTGCTGGGACTAAGAAGGGAGGCCTGAGGTTGGTCTGCTCGGCAGGTCTGCCTCTCCAGCCCTGCTGGCTGTGAGCAGCCCGGGCAGCCTCCCCAGCCAGGCAGAGCGTGCTGAGCTGGAGGCAGCCAGCCTGCTCCTCCGCCCCCACCCCTGGACTGGGGCTCATCTCTGCTCTGGCTGCCTCCCACTTTGGCTCACTCCCCAGTCCCACTCCACCCCCCCCTACATCACTCCTTCCTGGCCACAGCCAGATTCCAGCCCAAACCCTGGGCTGGGCCTGGCAAGGAGTCGTCGCCTCATTCTCTTCGTCGTCATCGGCCTGGCCAGTCTTGCTGGCCTCGCCCAGCCCTGCCCTGACCCAACCTTGCCTCCGGTGTCTGAAGACCACCCCTGGTTTGAACACCAGCACTTGGTGGACGTGGGGAGGATTGAGGAAGGCTGTGCTCAGCACATCCCCACCTCCACCCCGTGGGCCTGGCCACCGTGGACGCTCTGGATGATCTGCTCCCTGCTCCTCCCCCCCTCCTCCTCCCCCAGTGTGGCTGGCTACCCAGAACCACAGCACCCTGGTGACGGAGCGCAGCGCTGTGCCCTTCCTGCCTGTGAACCCCGAGTACTCGGCCACGCGGAATCAGGTGAGGGGGCTGGACAGGGGCCTCTCCTCCCCTGCTGGGGTCGCCAGCTTCGCGGGCCCTGCCCTTCCTCACTGGCTGTTGTGTGGGCTTCTGCCTGGGCCTGCTCTTCTCCTCCCCTGGCCTAGGCCTCTCTCAGGGCCCTGCTAGCACTGGGATTTGGGATTTGGGGGAAAGGTTTTTTTTAAGCTCTTCGTGAGCAGCTTCTGGGGGACATTCCAGCCTCTTCTTGGGAGCTCCCCAGGCACCCAGAATCTGGCCGGGTGAGCCAGGTAGCAGGGGACGGCCTTGCTTTGTTCCCACACCCATCTATCAGCTGTAAGGGGGCCCGTCATGCAGGCTGGGTTCTTTCTGCCTACCAGGGGCGACAGAAGTTGGCCCGCTTCAATGCCCGAGAGTTTGCCACCTTGATCATTGACATTCTCAGCGAGGCCAAGCGGAGACAGCAGGGCAAGAGCCTGAGCAGCCCCACAGGTGGGAAGGGTGTGGCTAGGGCTGAGGGCAGTGGGTGTTTTTCTAGTATATTCTTTCATGGCTCCCTTTTGGGGTGGCATGATGGAAGGGTCGTGTGGCAGAATACTGAGTAACTGGACTATGTCCTCAGACAACCTTGAGCTATCCGCGCGGAGCCAGAGTGACCTCGACGACCAGCACGATTACGACAGTGTGGCCTCAGACGAGGACACGGACCAGGAGCCCCTGCGCAGCGCCGGTGCCACTAGGAACAACCGTGCCCGGGTCTGAGCACTGCCCCTCCCTGGGCCTCCATTAAGGCCCGGCTCTATCCCCTTGTAGCCCAGGGCTTCAGGGACTAGTGGGCTGGTTATGGCCTCAAGAAGAGTCTTCTGTGGGCATTCACCCCCTGCCCCTGATGGCTAACCAGCTTCTTTCTCACTCTGCAGAGCATGGACTCCTCAGACCTGTCCGATGGGGCCGTGACACTGCAGGAATATCTGGAGCTGAAGAAGGCTCTGGCTACCTCCGAGGCAAAGGTACAACAGCTCATGAAGGTCAACAGCAGCTTGAGTGATGAGCTCCGGAGGCTGCAGAGGGAGGTAAGGGCTGCAGCATTGGTGGGAGTGCCCAGGTCGGAGAGGATCCTCCGCTCCCAGAGGTGGGGTGCTGCCTGGATCCTCTGGAGTTTCTGACATCACTGTCCACTCTCAGATCCACAAGCTGCAGGCAGAGAACTTGCAGATCCGGCAGCCACCCGGGCCAGTGCCCACACCCCCACTGCCCAGCGAGCGGGCAGAACACACACCCATGGGGCCTGGCGGGAGTGCCCATCGCAGGGACCGCCAGGCCTTCTCCATGTATGAACCAGGCTCTGCCCTGAAGCCCTTTGGGGCCCCGCCTGGGGATGAGCTCTCTACCCGGCTACAGCCTTTCCACAGCACTGTGAGTTGCCTGTGGGTCTCAAGGATTGGGGGGGAACAGAGGGCTGGGGCTGCCGCAGGGCCCTCCGTGACACCTGTGCCAATCCCCAGGAGCTGGAGGATGATGCCATCTATTCAGTGCATGTCCCTGCTGGCCTTTACCGGGTAAGTAGGGCCTGGAGGAAGCGGATCCATTTCCGCAGATAGGTGTTGAGCCCCAGTGGGTGTCAGGCTTTGTGCTGCTGCTGGGCACAGGAATGACTAGATATACCTGGTCCCTACCCTCACTGCCGGGAAGCTGGAAGGCGGGTGGCAGGGAGGAGAGACTGACTCCGGTCTTCCTGGGTTTCAGATCCGGAAGGGGGTGTCAGCCTCAGCCGTGCCCTTCACTCCCTCCTCCCCACTACTGTCCTGCTCCCAGGAAGGAAGCCGCCATACGGTAATGTTCCAATCCCCAAGGGGACAGGTGATGGGCTGTGTGGGTCTGTGAATGTGAACCTCACCCACTACCCCTTCCCTGATCCTCCAGAGCAAGCTTTCCCGCCACGGCAGTGGTGCTGACAGTGACTATGAGAACACGCAAAGCGGGGACCCACTGCTTGGGTGAGACACCCCAGGGAAGAAGGCTGACTGGGCTCTGGAGGATCTGTGAGGGTACAGGCAAGCGGCTTACCACTGGAATGTCTCTTTCTAACCCTGACCTCAGGCTGGAGGGGAAGAGGTTTCTTGAGCTGGGCAAGGAAGAAGACTTCCACCCAGAATTGGAAAGCCTGGATGGAGACCTTGACCCTGGGCTTCCCAGCACAGAGGATGTCATCCTGAAGACGGAACAGGTCACCAAGAACATCCAGGAATTGTTGCGGGCTGCCCAAGAATTCAAGCATGACAGGTAAAGGGCTCACAGAAGCCCCTGGGTGTTGCAGAGGGCAAGGGGGTGGGGGGTGACCAATGTTCTGTCCCCGCAAACCCTGCCGATATTTCCCCTCCCCTGCCCCCACAGCTTTGTGCCCTGCTCGGAGAAGATCCATTTGGCTGTGACGGAGATGGCCTCTCTCTTCCCAAAGGTACAGGGGCCAGAGAGAAGAGCAGGAATGGAAGGCTCTCAGGGTGGGGCAGGTGTAGGGAATGTGACCACTACCTGGGTGGAGACGAGGGAGGACACACTGGGCCATGTTCATGGCTCATGGTTTGAAGTCCAAGGCCCAACTCCCTCCTCCCTCCCTCCAGAGGCCAGCCCTGGAGCCTGTGCGCAGCTCACTGCGGCTGCTCAATGCCAGCGCCTACCGGCTGCAGAGTGAGTGCCGGAAGACCGTGCCCCCGGAGCCTGGCGCCCCTGTGGACTTCCAGCTGCTGACTCAGCAGGTGATCCAGTGCGCCTATGACATCGCCAAGGCTGCCAAGCAGCTGGTCACCATCACCACCCGAGAAAAGAAGCAGTGACCACTCTCCCTGCACCCTCACCTGCACTGGGACCTCACTGGCCATGGGAGCTGGGCCACTCCAGACACTAATCCCCACCCCAACGGAGCCGCTGGCACAAGTGCCCTTAGTGCTGCCACTGTCCCCTGGCAGCCAGGCGCCCTGGTGCCCGCCCCCCTCAAGTCCCCAAGGATGGGGAGGTGGGGTGGCAGGAGCTTCTGTCCCCCACATTCCATGCACCTCCCCCTGTACATAGCATCCCCCCCTTCTAGTGTGCAGGGGCCTCTAAGGCATCACTCCCAGCCCCTTCCCCTCTGGGGCACCCTCAGCAAAGGGTCGGGTGGGGACACTCCAAGTGAGGCCAGTTCCCCCTACAGGCACCCCACCCCCATGAGCCAGTTCAGCCCTGTTGGGGGCTGAGCCGGGGGCATCCCCTCCTTTGTACATAATCTCTGTGGATGTCCCCTGCCCTGTAGCCACCAACCCCCCTGCTGCTCTCCTTTAATGCCAAACGGCCCCTGCCTAGGGCACAGGCCCCAAACCTGTGTTCCCAGGGTCCCTAGCAGCAAACACTGGAAAATCTTTTTTTTTTTTTTTCTCTCCTCTTCCACCCCTTAATTTTAACATTGTGGTAACTGAGTGTCCCTGCGTGCCTGTGTGTGCGTGTGCGGGGCGGCAGTGCCGTTCCGGAGGCCTGGCCCATCTGGAGTTTTGTGAAGGGTGAGGGGACCAGGGTAGCAGGACCAGAGTTAGGGGTCAGTCCCCCACTCTCCCATCCTGGGGCCAGGGACTGCTGGTAAATCATCTGGGGTCCTACCCGTTGCCTTCCCCCATCAGTCCCCTTCTCTATGAACTTACAAAAAAAAAAAAACCCACTTCCCTGCATCTCTCCTCCCCCCCCTCCCTTGTGGAGGGGGCTGTGCTGGCTGGGGCAGAGAACTGAGCACCTGAGCCTGGGGCTGGCTCCCCAGGGTCCCTGACTCAGCTGAGAGCCCCCTCCTATAACCTCTGAGAGGCCAGCACCTGCCCTGCAGTCTCTGGGTATCTGGAATCTGGGCAGCAGCCTGGGAAGGCTGGAGAGGCAGATGGCCGTGCCTACCAGCCCTTCTCTCTGTCCTGCCTCTGCCCTAGGGGCCAGGCTGTACCTGTGTGGTGGTGGGTGGGCTGACTGTCAAGACGTGTGTCATGTACATTTGTATCAAAAATAAATAAGTGACCATGTGCTGTTGCTAGTGTTGAAAGAATTTGGGGGTGGGGAGGTGACAGACATGAAAGGGACAAAGACAGACCTGGCAAGAGCATGAAACAAATGAAGACTACAGCTGCTCCAGACCTGGAACTTGCAAGGAAAGCCCTTGTGTTCTAGAAAAGAAGCTGGGAAATAAAAGTGTCAGTAACTACCACCACCACCACTTTCTCCCTCCCCACCGTTGGTCCTACCACACTCCTAAAACTTTGGCTGAGGCCAGGAAGGCTGGAGGAGGCAGGCTGGTGGGTGCCTAACTTGATTTTGTAAGCACCCACTTCAAACAAAACCTAAGTGGCCGAGGACAGTGTCCTGTCTTGATTTTGTAAGCACCCACTTCAAACAAAACCTAAGTGGCCGAGGACAGTGTCCTGGCTGGGAGTGTCTGTGTGGCAGAGGCACAAGCTCAACTCCAAACTCTACCAAAATAATTTAATTAGAAACACAGCCCATCCCTCCCCCACCCCCGCCGCCACCAGCCAACCACACCTTAAGAACAAGCCCGTTTGCAATGCTTAGGCAGGACTGCTCCATCTGGCCACCAGGGGGCGGTCCTTCGCAGGGTCCACGTGGCAGAGGTCGCGGCCTCACCAGGCGCGGCGAAACCAAATCCGCCAAAGTGGCAGGGCTCGGGTCAAGTCAGTCGGAGCTATCCCCATCCGGGCCGCTGTCCGGCGTGGGCGGGAGGAGGGGTCTCCGGCGGGAGCGCTTGACCCGGCGCGGGGGCATCAGTAGCCTCCGCTTCAGCACAGCTACGGGCAGGGTGGGGAAGGGTCGGTGATCGGCAGGGATGCCCTGGAGGTCCAGGGCTGGGGTGGGTGGGTAAGGAGGGTTAACTTCTCACCAGCCACCGTGTCCTGGCTGTCCGCTGTGGGCTCCCAGTAGATGCTATCCCCCCGTCGGAAGTTTCGGTGCAGCCGTGTGCAGAGCGTGGCCAGAGTGAGCAGCACTAACAGGAAGGTCAAGGCCATGGCCGCCCAAGCAGCCTCCTCCGTGCGCGGGGTAGGGCCCCGGGCTACCCGCGGGGGCACTGCTGCCCGAGGGGCTGGGGAAGCCTCACTTGGACAGGTACAGCCCCCTGGGCTGCTTTGCCCTTTGAGCACTTGAGCCTCTATCCTGGAGCTGGCATTGCCTCTGGGCCCCTCATGCATCAAGGGGAGAGTGGGCACAGATGGGGCATCACTCCCCTCACCCCGGGCTGCCGGCATGGGCTGCTTGGCCTCCAAGCTCCGTGGAGAGGCAGGGGGGAGCCTCGGGGCTGAGGGCGTGGGCTGGAGACCGAGAGCGGCCCGCAGCCCACGCCTCTTGGCACCAACAGGAGAGAGGTGCCTGGACCCTCCAGCTGCCTCCTCCACACCTGGGGGCCGCCAGCTCCGCAGGGTAAAAGCCAAAGCTGGGGCCTTTGGGGAGAGAGACAGCAGTCACCCTTTTCCTGCCCAGATAACCCAAGGACCCCACCACCAACCAAGCCCAGCACCCCTCACCTGCAGACACCCTCTCCGGCACAGCCTCCCTCTACCTGGCCTTGGCACCAAGGGAGAAGACCCAGAAAGACCGTCAGAGCAGAACCATGCCTTCTCCTTCCTCAGCCTCCTCCGCCGCCGCCACCGCTTCTTCAGCCAGTGGGCAGCCCAGGCTGGCTCTATCCATGCCATCTCCAGCACCACCCCACATGCTGCCAGCACCAAGGGCTAGGAAAGGAGAACTAAGTTGAAGGTGGGGAGCCAGCAAGAGGAAGTCCCTGAATTTTCCTTTCCTGCACATGGGGCTGCAGCCTCTGCCAGTGCAAAACAACGACCTTTCATCAACTGCTTACCCGCTCCTGAGTAAGGCTGGAGTCCGGGGCCAGTGAGGGCTGGGCCACACAAACGTGGGCCAGGAGGGCAAGCTGGAGCTTCAGCCAAGGGTGGGCACAGGGGTGGTAGAGGAAGGTGACATCCTCAGCCTGGAGTAATGGCATGGAGACATTAAGCCAGGCCAGATGACTCTCTGAGAATCCCAAGTTCTCCCGTCCTGGAGACCAGCTTTATTAAAGGGATTTCCAAGGCAGCCAGATGACCCACCTTTGGGGCTCAGGAAAGGACAAAGAGCCCTGGGTACTGGTGAGCATTCCCTTCTGCCTCTGAGCATTTTCACCCCTCCTCTCCCTCAAATGCCACACCTCAAAGCTCACAGCTTCCATGACAGCAAGCCTGGTTAACGCTGTCAGAACACACTCTTCAGCTGTATTTCTCTGCACCTGTGACAGTGGCTCTACGGGTCCCCAGTCTAGACTGTAAGCATCCCCCAAATGGAGACCAGGTCTCCTATCTACTGATCTACCTATATATTCAATCTTCTCCAAACATCCAAATGCAGGGCACTCAGGCAGCAGGTGCATGGTTCCACGATGCAAACACTTCATCAATTACTAATTATTTTTGATTATGCTGACCTAATGCTCCACACTGTGCCAGATGTTACAGGAGATGCCAAAAGACAACGCCTGGACTCTGCTTGCGGGAAATGTAGAGGAAACTCAGGGCAACAGAACTAATGCAAATGAAAGAATAGAACTCAAAGTGATTAGCCATTAAGTTGTAAGAGAGAAGTTGTAAGCATTACATGAATTTGGAGAAGGTGATGAATAAGGGCTGATGTGATCAGGCAAGTTCTCAAGAAAGAGCTGACTCTTGCACTGGGCTTTGGAGGTGGATGGGATGGATGGCAGGAAGGCAGGGAGCTGCCCACTCCAGCTTCTAGTCAGGATAGGCCAGGTGTGGAGAGTAAGTGGCATTAAAGGTACAGCAGTGGGAATAAGCCTGACACTCACACGTGTGGTGGATAGACCAAGATGACTGGAGAAGAACCAAAGATTTGGGGAGGTCAGACAAGGCCTGAAAAGCTGGGGGTGGAAGCGAGGGGTCGGTTGGATATGACCATAAGACGAGAAATAAGATATTGAAGGTTTCCAAACAGTGGAATGACTTAATGAAAGGGCTGTTTGAGGGAAGGAATTAGGTGGGTGGCATGAGGTTTCTTGGCCAGAAGCTATTACAAGGTTTTAAAAAAAAAGTTAGGGGCGCCTGGGTGGCTCAGTCAGTTAAGCCTCCGACTTCAGCTCAGGTCACGATCTCACAGTCCGTGAGTTCGAGCCCTGCATCGGGCTCTGTGCTGACGGCTCAGAGCCTGGAGCTTGCTTCAGATTCTGTGTCTCCCACTCTCTCTGACCCTCCCCTGTTCATGCTCTGTCTCTGTCTCAAAAATAAAAACATTAAAAAAAAAATTTTTTTTTTTAAAGTTAGATATTTCAAAAGGAAAACCAAAGGGACAGGGAAGGTATCTGACCACTGGCCTCGAAAACAGAGAGGCAGCCACGCAAGGTGAAGCCACAGTCTGGTGCCCAGTAACTGAGGCACACTCTTTTACCTCATACAGCTTCCTACTTCCCAAAGTGCTATCACACACACTTCATTTAGTCCTGGGGAGGTGGGACATTAACAGCCCCTCTTAAGAAAACTGGGGCTCAGAGAAGTCAGGAGACTCTCCACAGTCACACAGCACAGTTGGGGCATGGGTTGTTTTTTTGCCACTAGGGCCAGAGTTCCCCCTGCAGCCTCCTGCCCACGGGCAGACAGCTACTGGACAGCATTCCTGACACAGCACTGCAGACGACAGAGGCTTGTGGCTCACTGTCCCGGGCCTAAGAACACTGAGGGAACTGGTGAAGAATGGAGCTGGTGAGCAGAAAAAGCTGAGGAAGCCTGCAAGGAGCTCGCTGTTTCGGGGGCAGACACCAAGGATGGCTCCCTGCTTGTACTTACCGGCCATGGGCTCATCCGCGTGTAGGTCACTCTTGGTGACACCTATGCACGAGGGGAAAAGGAGGGCTTAGAGCAGCTGGGGCTCCGCCTGCGGGTGGGGAGGGGACAGCAGGCCCCATCCGGCCAGGCTGGGATGGAGACGCTGGCAACTGAGGGCCAGAGGAACCGGCAGAGGTCCTCAGAGGGTGACGGTGGAGGGTGCAGCGAGGCCAGAGCGGGGCTGGACTACCCCTTCACACCCCTCTCTCCCATCCCCCGCCAAGCTCCTACCTGTGGGGGCAGAGGCCACGGGCCCTCGGGACAACTGGCCCCCGCTTCCTCCTCTGGCTCAGCTACCACCTGTGGGTCCAAGGCACAGAACTGGGAGAACTAGCCTCGGTGTGGGCCCTGCCCTCTCCCTCCCAGGCCCAGCCAGTCAGGGGAGGACTCCTAGTTCCCCCTCCACGAGCCACTCCTTCCAGGACCAACTTTCAACAAAGCGCTTTGAGATCTCAGGCCGAAGCCTGCTCAAGAGCGGGTCGCCTTACCTCACTGGGACCAAGGAGCCCCGCAAGGGCTGCCAGAAGCAGCAGCTGGGGCGAAGGCGGCTGAGGCGCCATCCCGGCGGCCCGGGGCTCGGCCCGAAGTCCCACAAGCCAGAGAACGCGCGCCCCCTCCCTCCCCGCGCCCCCGCGCGCGCCCACGTGGATCCCGGGATCGCGCGCGCGCACCCTCCCGCCCCCACCCGCACACGACTCCCAAGATCGCGCGCCTCCCGCCTCGCCCCGCCCCCGCAGCTGCGTACTACTCTCGCCCCGCCTCCGCCCCAATACCCGCCCACAACCACCGACCTTGAGCGCACGCGTCGTAAGCCCGAAGCCGGAAAAGTTTTGCGTAGGAACCCTGCCCAGGCGCACAGCGCTGCAGCACAGGCGGGGACCTCTCCTTCACCCGCGCTTCAGTCCCAGCACGTCTCCACGGCCTGCGGAGGGCAGCTTCAGTGCTTGGGTGGGATCATGGAGCCAGGCGAAGGGCGGGAAGTGGGATCCCAGTGGACCGAGTGGCCCAGGAGGGAAGACGGGTACGCTCCTCCCGCAAACCCGCTTCATACACGTCAGTGTGACCTACAACTAGAAGAGGGGCAGAATCATGAAGTCCGAGCTGCGGGAGGAAGAGCGTCCCCGCTCTAGAGCTTCACCTTCAGCCCATTCCACTCGTGCCCTCGCAAATAGGGCCCGAACCCAGAGGAGCTTCGGAGGGTCTCAAGCCACCACCCTCCCTAGGCCCAGAAGTCCGTGGAAGCTGAAGCCGGGCCTGGGGCTGCTTTGTTTCCCCCATGCCCGCCTCCGCTCTTGTTGTCGTTAGTTCACCGATGGCTGGCATGTGCCCAGGGAGACATCGGTCACCGTGAGATGGAGTCACAGGCTTCGCCCCCAGCAGGGAGCGCTGGCCGGACCTCCCCTGCAGTCTTCTTTCCAATGCCCTTCTCCTTGGCCCGACTCAGGATTTTGACGAAAGAAGGGAACGTGGGTGGAGGATGAGGGTTGAAATGCCCAGCCTCAAATTAGAAGTAGAGCGAGAAAGGGTTATTTCTAAATAGAGCAAGAACGTGACCTACAGGGGGATTTCTTACCCATCCCTCGTCCCCCACCCCCCAGTTGCCAGTTACTGAACCGATGAAGGGCCTGCAATCTATCACCTGCCATGGCCCCATCGTAGGGTGACAGGCATCCTTCTCGCAAGGCACCCGAGTGCGTCTTTTCCCCGAGTTTGGGGCTGTTGCTTCTGGGGAGGTCTTTTTCAGGGAGCGGTGTTGAGGATTTCTTCTATCTGAAGCCAGGCTCCTGGGGAACCCTGTGCTCCCGGTGGGGGCGGGGGCGGGGGCGGGATAGAGACCGCACGCTGATGCAGGCAAGGGAACGAGCCCCTTGCAGCAAACCAGCTGTTGGGCGGGACGCCCGCCCAGCCCTCGCTGGCGCTGAGCCGGACCCCCGCCCAACTGGGCTCTCGCGCAGTTGAGGGTGCCCGCGGGGCCGAGACGAACACACAGGTCAGAGAGCGCGGCCGAGCCTCGGGAGGGAGGCGCGGCTGGTGGCTCCGGCTGCAGCCGCCCCGCGGGAACGGGAGAGCCCGCGCCCCGAGCTGTGGTTTATGCACTTCTCCCTTTTGCTACTCCTCAACTGCGGCCCCTGAGGGCGCAGCGACTCAGGGTCTACCCTCGCAGCTACACACCAAGCGGGGCAGAGGGGAGGGGTCGGCGCGGACTCTGATGCTCATCCCTGAGTCCGGATCCTCGGTCTCCGAGTCTCCCCACTGTCTGCCGACAACACCCCACTCCTCGGCTCGCTGCCCTCCCCACTCCCTTCCGGCCCTCTGGCGCGTCCTCACTCCCTTTTTGTGGCCTAGGCTCCTTTCACCCTCTGCTTCAGCTTGTCGCAATCGCTGTACAAAGGGCCAGGGGCGGGAGTGGGGGGCGGGCGAGGGGAGCCGGGCCCGAACTGGCTGCCTCTGCGGGGCCACGGCCAATCCGGAGCGTCCACCCCCCACCTCCGCGCAGGAGAGCCTGGGGCAGCTGCCCGCCGCCGGGCGGAGCCGCGGGCAGAGCGGGGAGCTCGCCGAGGGGACGGCCCCGCTGCCTTCCACCCGCCGCCCGCTATCCGCCGGGGGCTCTCCCGCCTGGCCATGCCGCCGTGGGGCGCCGCCCTCGCCCTGCTTCTGGCCGCGCTCGCCCTGCTCGGCCTGTTCGCCCCGCGGCTGCGGCGCGCCGTCGGAGCGAGGACTCTGCCCGGGCCTCGCGGCCGGGACCACGAGGAGGAGGTGGACGGCAGAGGCGCCGCGGACGAGTTCAGCGACGGGCGTGAGCCGCTGCCCGGAGGGTGCAGGCTCATCTGTAAGCCGTCGGCGCTGGCCCAGTGCCTGCTGAGCGCCTTACGACATTCAGCAGCTCTGGAGCCGCGCCCGCGTTCCTGGCTCTCCGGGCCCCACCTGCAGACCCTCTGCCACTTTGTGCTGCCGGTGGGGCCGGGGCCTGAGCTGGCCCGAGAGTACCTGCAGTTGGCGGACGACGGGCTGGTGGCCCTAGACTGGGTCGTGGGACCTTGCCCCCGGGGTCGGCGGGTCACCAACGCCGGGGGCCTTCCCGCGGTGCTGCTGGTGATCCCCAATGCATGGGGGCGCCTCACTCGCAACGTGCTCGGCCTCTGCCTGCTCGCCCTGGAGCGCGGCTACTACCCGGTCATCTTCCACCGCCGCGGCCACCACGGCTGCCCGCTGGTCAGTCCCCGGCTGCAGCCTTTTGGGGACCCGTCCGACCTCAAGGAGGCGGTCACTTACATCCGCTTCCGACACCCGGCGGCCCCTTTGTTCGCGGTGAGCGAGGGCTCAGGCTCAGCGCTCCTGCTCTCCTACCTGGGCGAGTGCGGCTCCTCCAGCTATGTGACCGGCGCCGCCTGCATCTCGCCGGTGCTACGCTGCCGCGAGTGGTTTGAGGCCGGCCTGCCCTGGCCCTACGAGCGGGGCTTTCTGCTCCACCAGAAGATCACCCTCAGCAGGTGGGTAACGGAGGCCCCAGCCGGGCAAGGGGGCAATAGAGGTCTTAGGCTGACCAAGAAACATCTCTGCCTGGTATTGAATCAAATAGGTTTAGGGCAGTTTGAGCAAAGTTCTCCTCACACAATTTCTGAAGCTGCCCTGACCCTCTGGTCTACACAGAACCAGGGAAACAGGTTTAAAAGCCATAGATGGGCTCGCATCGTTATGCTAAAATAGGGACTCCTGGCCTGGAGCGCGTGGCCTCACCTCAGCCTCAGCGTGTCCTAGCAACCTGATCACCTGCCCCACCTGTAGCAGAGGCAGCACCTGACATTTACCACTTAATTCACACAGTTTGTCAAATCAGCAAAGAGGCCTCTGGAAGCAATTACAAATGATTATCCAGAATGTTTCCTTCCAGTGTCTGAGACTGGAGGTGATAGGAATCAGAAATTTGGTGTTACGTGATTTTTAACATTCTTTGGACTTGACAAATGTTTTGCATATTCCTAGGTATATTGAATCCCAAAATTTAAAGAATATGTCAACATAGTTTTTAAAAAAAGTCTCCAAAAGGAGAGCAATCTACCATTATTGTAACAGGTGAGACTTTGGCACTGAGAAGGCCTGATCGATGTTCCCACAGCAAATAACCACATCTCAGCATGCACCGTTGCTTTCCTAGGAAATGGCAAAATGAGATCAAAGACATTATAGCAGAAAGTGTGGTGTGCAGAAAGACCTGGGATGTGCAGTCAGAACCACTGGGGTTCAAATCCTAGCACTGGGTAGGTGCTCAAAAAGTGGTGGCAATTGTGATTTCTCTTTCCTCTTTTTTTTTTTTCTTAATTTTTATTAGTTTAAAAAAATTTTTTAACATTTTTATTTATTTTTGAGAGAGAGAGAAAGAGAGAAAACGAGCAGGGAAGGGGCAGAGAGAGAGAGGGAGACCCAGAATCCCAAGTGGGCTCCAGCCTCTGAGTTGTCAGCACAGAGACCAGCACGGGGCTTGAACTCATGAACCTCGACATGACCTGAGCTGAAGTTGGACACTCAACCCACTAAACCACCCAGGCACCCCTAAATAGATTTTTTAAATGTTTATTTTTGAGAGAGAGAGAGAGAGAGAGAGAGAGAGAGAGAGAGAAAGCACAAGTAGGGGAGGGGCAGAAATATATGTGTGTGGGGAGAAACAGAGGTTCTGAAGCAGGCTCTGTGAGCTGACAGCGGAGAGCCCAATGCAGGCCTCGAATTTGCTGCAAATACTTAACCAACTGAGCCACCCAGGTGCCCCCTCTTTCTTTCCTTGCCCCATTTTGTTGTGAGAAGGCCAATCCCTGAGCTCCACAATGGCCCAATGCTGTCATGGCAACCCAGAACTTGTGAGGAATCCAAGGGTAAGGTGTTCTTATATGGCTTAATTGCCAGTTTCCATCCCCAAATGACCACCACCAGTGCCGACTCTGGGCACCAGCTGGAGTAAGGTGAGAGAAGTGGAGAGGAAGTCTGGGCCTTTAGCATCTGCCCTGCCCATGGAAATTTGGGATTGAAAAAAAGGGCAAATCTTTTTGAATGTTTGTAGGAGATGCACATCCAAATTCAACTGGCTTAAGTTTGGACTGAACCACCCAAAAGACTGAGCTGCCTGTCCTGGCCCCCTTGTCAGGGTGCTGGGCTGTCTCCATGGAGGTGGAAGCAGCAAAAATGTCCCTCTTCCCCAGAGCAGTAGCTCTCAGGCTCCCTTGTGGGAGCTTACCCTGTAAAGTAATGATACTCCCAGCCACTTCCTCTGCTGCTGGGCCCTCTCTAGGAATACCTGCATCACTGCTCAAGGTCACACTTATTTGCCATTATCTGGGCACCATATTAGGCTTTTTTTTTTTTTTTTTTAAGTTTATTTATTTTGAGGGGAATGGGGTGGAGAGAGGAAGAGACAGAATCCCAAGCTCGAGGCGGGGCTCAAACTCACGTGAGATCATGACCTGAGCCCAGATCAAGAGTCTGACTCTCAACAGACTGAGCTACCCAGGCGCCCCCAGCATATTAGCTTAAAAAAAAAAAAAAAAAAGGCTAATATAACCTAAAGTAAAATGTTAACGATGGGGGATGTCACCTGCTGGTTTGGATAGTCTGAGCCAGGGAGCTCTAGCAGGGGTTCAGGAGGTGAGAATTCAAAGCAAGTTCCCTACAGAGGATCAGAAGTTGTGATCAGGAGGAGAGCTGTCACACTATGGATCATTGGCTGTAAAGTCATTTGCTGCCCCAGGGCTGGGCAGGTAATGTCAAGAGTGGCAGGCCTGGTAGGAACTGTGACACAGGAAAAAGGGAAGAGATGCAATGCTTGTTGCCCTGAGGAATGCCAGCCCACGTTGCCAGACCTTTCCATTTCCCTTGAGAACGCAAGTAGCTGCCTTTTATGTACAACCTCCTGGTTTTAAACAATGATGAGGCACCTGGCTTAGTCAGTCGGCAGAGCATGTGACTCTTGATCTCGGGGTTGTAAAGTTTGAGCCCCACATTGGGGTGTAGAGTTTACTTAAAAAAATAAAATCTTTAGGGGTGCCTGGCTGGCTCAGTTGGAAGAGCACGGGAGTCTTCATCTCGGGGTCATGAATTCAAGCCCCACTCGTATAGTGGGTGTAGAAACTTTAAAGAAAAAAAAAATCTTTAAATGATGACAATGAAATGCAAGTTTTAAAAAATATTATATGGCCAAAGAAGGTTTCTGTGGCCAGAATCTGGCCTGTGAACTCCCCCCCCCACCCCGCCTCCCCATTACTTCTGCTATCAATTTGTTTTCTCATTCTTCCCTCTCCTTCCTACCTTCCCCGTTCACCTTCTTGCTGCCAGGTACGCCTCGGCCCTGCAGGACACAGTGGACACCCACAAACTGTTCAGGAGCCGCTCCCTGAGAGAGTTTGAGGAGACCCTCTTCTGCCACACCAAGAGTTTCCCCATCAGCTGGGACACCTATTGGGACCACAACGACCCCCTCCGGGATGTGGACGAGGCCGCCGTGCCTGTGTTGTGTATCTGTAGTGCTGATGACCCCGTGTGTGGGCCCCCAGACCACTTTCTGCCCACCGAACTCTTTCACAGCAACCCCTACTTCTTTCTCCTGCTCAGTCACCACGGAGGCCACTGTGGCTTCCTGCGCCAGGAGCCCTTGCCAGCCTGGAGCCATGAGGTCATCTTGGAGTACTTCCGGGCCTTGACTGAGTTCTTCCGAACGGAAGAGAGGATGAAGGGGCTGAGCAGGCGCCGAGCTTCATTCCTAGGGGGCCGCCGTCGCTGGGGAACCCTGCAGAAGCGGGAGATCTCTCCCTCTTCCCATCTGGAGGAGATCTTTAGCTGGAAGCGATCGTACACAAGGTGAGACCTGGCCCAAGAACATCCCTAGTCCTGCACAGAAGAGCAGGGCTGGGCACGCCAGAGTCCTGACAAGGTAGTGAGGACTGAAGGCGGCAGGTGGTCCCAGCTCTTGATCACTGATTCAGCCCCTTCTCTCTTGAACTGGTCCGTGGGAAGAGATGGGACTTCCAGCAAGCTGGTGCTCACTTTACCCGGAGAACACTCCCGCCCCAGGCTTTGCTCAACACATCCTGGCTCTTCCTGGTCAGCAGCTGGGCTGTCACTGTCACTGTCTCCTGTCATCAACCTCCTAAACCAAAGAATAGCACCATTTAAGCCATGGATTCAGGAGAAAATACTCTCTCACTCAAAAGGACTACAGAGAAAATGGGTTTATGTATGTCATCGGGGAGCTGTGTCCCACATAAATAATCGGCTCTGTGACCCTGATTCTTGATCTGGAGCCACTCACTGCAGTGAGGACAGGATGTTTGTGTCTTAGTCCCACTTCCCTCATTCGGTTCTGTGGTTGTGGCTCTCTGCTGACTTCATGCTGTAGCAGCTGTGGAAGCTCCTAGAGCGGTGTGGCTGTGTCAGTCTTGCGTGAGTGTGAGAAAGGCGGCAGAGGCAGTGAATGCTTGCTGAGGCTGGGGTGGTGAGGTTAAGTTATGGAGTGAATGTGTCTGTGCCTGGAAGACTGAGGTCCTGTCTTCCGGACTAGTTCTGCAAATCTTGGTTGGGCAGATCTGGGGCTTCAGGCGAGGACCTCAAACCTAGAGAGATCGATGATTCTAGGAAGAGGAAGTCCTCACACACAGTCTGCCAGACCATGGTTCAAAGAGCCAGACACTTAGGTACTCTAGCTGCTCCCTCCGGTACCGTTCCTGGAGGTTATTCCGGAAAACCTTAGCCAGAGCTACTTTTCTTCTGCCACGTGGGCTTTCTCTAAGTGGCAAAAAGTATAAATCTTGTATCTTTGGTATTTTCTGGTTAGTTGCCCTCTTTTCTGACCCTACTACTAGTCTCTTCCTCTTCAGAGCCTGGAGAGACACCTGGGGCCAGGGAAAGCAAAAGTTCCAAGAGGTTGGCTGGTGCTGACCCAGTGATTTATGAATATTTCCCATTACCAAGTTTTTCTGGTCAATTTATTCAAAAGGCCACCCGTGTAGATGTAGAAAAAGCTTCCTCCTGGATCTGGCCACTCAGTGACTGGTTTTATGGTGTTTGGTTTCATGAGGAATAATGCTGACGATCAGAGTAAACTAAGGCATCGTACAGATTGATCCGTACATCCTGGTTTGGATTAGGCCATTAAACAATAGGGCAGGCATCTAGTTCTATGTGTTGCTAAGAGCTTTGCCCTGAAGTTTTATTTTGTCATCAAGAAAGAAGACACCTGCTTTGACCCGAAGCTCCGTCCTGGCCTCACAAACAGCAAAGCAATTTTAAAGAGGAGAGATGTTTAAGGCTTGATATGAGGAATTCCTGGGGCTATAATTTTCAGGTTTAGATGATCTTAGTCCAGCCTTCTTCTTCTAGATCAAATAGGAAGAAACTCTGAACTATCCAAGAATCTCACCCGAAATGCAGACAACACTCAATTGTATCGAAAGCACATTATCCTGTCATGAAAAAATGTCTTCCCTTCTTTCTCATTTCTTGCTCCTCCTCCTCCACATTCCTCATCTAACATTCTTTCACCGTTTTTGAGCAGGAGAAATAGCAAGGAACTGAAATCTAAAGGAGCCGTCCTACTGCTGGTTATCAGCCTCGGCACAGGGCTTGCTGAGCAAGAATTACTGACATCTGGCCACCCCTCTCCCCCAGCATCTGGTATAGTGGGGATTTCAATTAGTCAGGGTCCTGCAGTCCCACATGCAGGACCTAGGATCATTCAGAACTGCCTGCAAAATGGGAAGCAGCCCAGTGGTTTTTAAGCCCGCAGCTTCCAGAGCCCCCAAGGGCTGAACTCTGGATTGTTTCTGATATCTGGTATCTGGCCATGGGACTCTGGTTCTTTAAGATAATAGCTTTTGGAGAAATTGTAGTTCGTTTTCTTTTCCTTTATTATAAGAAAGTAAGTTTGTGGGGGTGGGGTGCATGTACATACATATAAAAATTTCCTTTCAGTTGTAGCCCAGGCTTCATTAATTCCCTTCGACCCAGGGCCCTAATACCTAAACCCTAAGGTATTTCTCCTCCGTGTCCCTTGTGCCCCACGTGCTTATAACCTGTCTCAGGAAGCTACTTCTTTCTCATCTTCCCATCACTGCTTTTTCAGCTCATTTTGCCAAGAATGTGCAGCCCCTATCGGGGCAGGTTTGGGTGACCCTGTCCTTCAGTGTAACAATGAAGGAATCGCCCATATTGGCTCTGCTTTGGTTAATAGCTAATTACATGAAACCAGCCAGAAGAACCCCAGAGAGAATATGTGATCCTTGAACAAAATACCAAGTTATGAGGTTGAGGAAGGAAAAACCAAACAACAAAACAAAACTAGCCTCAGAGAGGGCACCAGAACAAAAACAAAAACAAACAAACAAAAAAAACTGAGACAACCCAAGGAAGTACCTCTGAGTTGGGAGTTTTCTAGGTCTCAAGTCTTACATGATCCTCTCAGGCCCTCATTCACTTGCTTGCCTTCCTTTTGGTCTCTTCATTATTTATTAACACCTTCAAATGGTAAGAGAAAACAAAGAAACAAAAAATTCCCCAAAACCCCATGGCTTAAAGGAGGCACGATCTCAGAAGTAGACTGAATCCTCTGTCTCCTCACATTGGATCAGAGTGCCAGGAAGCAAACAGTTGCCTCAGAAGGTTGAGTTCTCAGTAGTGAGTTATGATCTCTGATACCTAAGACTGTGCTAGCTAGAACTTGATTCTCTTAAAGAGTTAGTATTTTATGTATTTATACGTAGGTGTCTAGGGGGGCTTGGCCAGAGACAGTATGAAAAAGCACCAAATCCTCACTTTGAGGAGGTATCATCTCTGTTTTGGGTGAAGGTATCCTTTCTAAGATTTGAGTACTGTTAGAAAAAGTCATGACACAGGAAGTATCATTTTGGCTTTATATATAACCTCAAAATTACCCCAGAGTCAGGATCTCCTCTGTACTTACTTTCCACCCAGACCACAAGAGCCTTTTTCACTCAGCCACCCTTAGTAACGCCAAGGTATCTTCCTTTAGAAATGAACTTTAACCTGCATTCCTCTCTCTGCTTAAACAAGCAGGCACAATTGGCCACTTTGGTAAGACTTGGTAACAATGCCAGTGAGCATTTGTGATTCTATAGTCAAGCCACAATGGATGGCATAAGAAACCTTCCCTAGTTATCACAGTTTTTGAGACAAGATTGACAAGTTATATGTAGGGAGTGCCTGGAGATGGAATGAATGCCTCAGGAAGCAGCAAGTCCCACAAAACTGGTGGGACATGCAAGCTGGACTGCCATTTGGCACACATCAGAGAGGGGACATGTGCTGAGAAATAAGGGGGGGCCTAAATTAGTTTTTTTTTCTTTTAGTGTTTATTTATTTTGAGATAGAGACAACAAGCAGGGGAGGGGTAGAGAGAAACTCCCAAGCAGGCTCTGTGCTAACAGCAGAATATGTGAGATCTCTAAAACGTGAGATCATGACCTTAGTCGAAATCAAGAGTCGGATGCTTAAATGACTGGGCCACCCAGGTGACCCACTTTTTTTTTTTTTTAAAGTAAGCCCTACACCCAATGTGGGACTTGAACTCACAGCCCCAAGATCAAGAGTTGCCTGCTCTACCGACTTTGCCCCAAGCCAGCCAGGTGGTCCAAGGGTGGTCTAGATTAGATATAAAGTCTCTTCTCATCTGAGAGGTGGTGAATTGAAATAATGCTAATGAGCTCGGTAAGTTGCAAAGACTTTTGGTTGGTTGGAATCAAGATCACAGACCTGTTCCAGATTCTGGGAATTGGAAAAGGACATAAAGATTTTAATGAAAATAACCTTGCCAAGGGACACCTGGCTGGCTCTGTTGGTGGAGCATGTAACTCTTGATCTCAGGGTTGTGAATTTGAGCCCCACGTTGGGTGTAAAGATTACTTATAAATAAAATCTTAAAAAAATAATAACCTTGCCAAAGTGACCGAGGATGTTTTTCGGATACCCGACAATTATACTCTAAAGTATCCAGGAAGCACTAAGAGTTTGAAAGAAAAATGGAATTTCATTAAAAGAAACACAAGACACTAACACATCAAAAATAAATGTCTCTAACCCCTCCGTGTCCAGCCTTCCTGTGTAATGACGTAATACCCTAGTACTTATCACCATTGTGGCCGAACAAAAACTTCTAACTTGTTTGCATCTGAGTAATAAATTGCAGTCTCCCTGCAACAATGGAATGTCATTATTTTTTAAATCTCCAGAAACAAAGGCTCTGTTTGTCTTCTGAAGTCCTGTGTGTACTGAGCCATGCCTGCTTACCCACCTGCAGAGTTAACAGAGCCTCGCTGCACATTCTGTTTGCTGGCGGTTGCTTCACTTCTGTACATCTAGCTTTGTGTTCTCAGGCACATCCAGTGGCAGCTCTGTTTAATCAAAAACCAGGCCTCCTGCTCTGGGCTAATAATTTCCCAGCAAACTCAAAATTCCCCAATCAATGATACCTACAAAGAGATATTTTCCAGTGAGCAATTAGTTAACTTGGAATAGAGTACTGAAGAGGTAGCTTGGAGATGTGGGTTCTATTTTCTACTTTATCTGTGACTCATAGGACTTTGGGAAAGTTATTTTACAAGTTGTTCCACATAAAGAGATTGAGACTGTAAATAGGCCTTAATTCAGAAGGTCTGTTGGGATAGAATAAAATAATAAAAGTAGGTAGGTCCCCTTGTCCAAGTCTACTTAGTTTGTCAACCAGAGCTCAAAGACCTCTAGGATGAGGTGGCATTTGCCTTCAGACGGAATGTGTTCCCCAATTCTTACAAGGCCAAGAAGTTCCAGTTATTAATTTCATGGTAAAGCTAGGAAGGCCTGCATGAACTGGGTCCTGGGCTGCTCAATTGAGGGCAAACTCTCCCCACCCCCTGCCCAAACGAGTGCACACACACATTCTCTGATAACCATGTTATAGCTAACAGGTTGCACATTGGTTCATTTGTTCCAGCCCAAAACTGTTTTCCTAGTTCTTATAAATGGTCAGAAAAGACGTGGCTTTAAGATCTCATCATTACTGGTTATGGGGCTAAAGCCCAGACCCCAAATCAGTGCTGTTTATGCCATACTTTGCCTTTTCTAGTCTATCACTGGCTGAGATGACAGTAAATAATGCCCATTTTAGACTTCATAAAGCATGGTAACGAAAGGGGAAATAATTCGTCTTCTGAGCTGCTTAGTGCACAGCTCTGCGGGGAAACCACACACGTTAATCTATAAATGGCACCCGTAAGGTTGTTTATTGCATAGCCTGCACAGCCTCAACACCCTCAACGCCCTCAGCAACTCTGTTTTCCTCTACCATTAAGAACAAGTATCTGCAGATATAGTAGCAATTAAAGTCACTAATTGGCCACTACACATACAGAGACCCTCATTTTCCAGCTGGCATCTCTGAGATGCAAATGATAGCCTTAGCTTATCGCCACTGTGGCTGTGGAGCCAGCCAAACGCTATGGCAAATTTTTATTTATGTTCAAAATTCTTTTACAGTCAGGATAGGTTTTGACAGCTAAAGCATAGCTTAGAGCATCTTTGATGTGTTTAGACAATGACAAATTAGACATTTGGGTTGTTGACAGGGGATATATAAGCTACAAGTTTTACAGTACTCTCTTTCCACTACAGTTTGAAGAGCCCAAATGTGGGGAGAATGAAGAAATTTTTTTTCCTTAATGTTTTTTAATGTTTATTTTTGACAGATTGTGAGTGGGGAAGGGAGAGAGAGGGAGACACAGAAACTGAAGCAGGCTCCAGGCTCTGAGCTGTCTGCACAGACCCTGATGCAGAGCTTGCACTCAAGGACTGCGAGATCATGACCTGGGCTGAAGTTGGACATTTAACCGACTGAGCCACCCAGGCACCCTAGAAATCGTTTCTTAAACCTTTTTTGAGTTCCTCCAAATTCTATGTAGGAGGTTGGAAATGCTGGCCATAAGAGATCTGGGATCTAATCTTGGATCTCCTGCATAATTACACTACATAAAATGTTAATGTAGAAATAGCTCAGTATCAACACACTAGAAGTTAAAAAGCTGTGTTAAAAAGTTAAAAGTACTTTTCAGACAGTATTCTCTTCAATAAAGCAGGTAACAATTCTACTTTTTAAAATGACACTTAAAAGTTTCGTTAGGGGCACCTGGGTGGCTCAGCGGGTTAAGCGTCTCTTGGTTTCAGCTCAGGTCATGATCTCACGGTTTGTGGGTTCAAGCCTCGTGTCAGGCTCTGCACTGTCAGCGCAGAGTCTGCTTGGGATGCTCTCTCTTTCCTTCTCTCTGCACCTCCCCTGCTCACTCACTCGCTCTCAAACATTTAAAAAAATGTTTTCTAACTAAAAAACATGAAACTCCCTCTCCCCAAATTAGCCTCTGGCAAAAATAGTCACTTTAACAGTGTTTTAAGCAATGGGGCTAGATTAGAAATTTGCCCCAAACAGGGGCAGAAAATATGAATTTTCAAATTAGGGAAGGTAAAACCACCCAGATGAAATGACCTTTTGAAGTTCTGTACAAGGTCCATGAACCACATACATTCATGTGTCTGTGTGTGGTGGGAGGAGCTGCAGTTACACAGACTAGAACATGGGTCTGTATAAAACCGCAGAACCTGCACTGAACCATCAGAACCTAAATGAGGACCACCTCACACCCACAACACAATCAGCGACTTCATTCTCTGGGCAAAGAGAATCTGAGGCCATTAGACTGGAGGGTTTATGTCTGTATCAGGGAGTTCACTCTTCCCTGTATCTCACACATTTTTGTAATAGCCCCAACATCTAGCACTGTGCCTGAGATTAACAGTCACTTAATTGAAATATACTTGATCTTTTGGAAATAAAATTACTTTAAAAAACTAAGCAGACACTCTGTGTACTAAAATTACTTTATTACAGTTGATTTTTTTAAACATTTCCTTTGCTATGATACAAAGGATACTTACAAACAAAATATTACATATGACCTTGTTTTCGCTCTTATGTTCTGACAACTTGGTAACAGCTTTAAATGCACAATCTATACAATTAATACAGGTTATATATGAACTATAAGGTATGTTGAACCAGAAGAATACTGACAATATACTGTACAATAAGCCTTACCAGTTAGTGCTGCGGACCATTTCTACCAAAAGGAAAATGCACATCTGTACAGTCACCTTTACCAGCTGGTGCTGACAGTGAGGGAGAGGCTTCTTCCCCATTGCAACCCTTGATAAGCCTCCACTGTGGGCATCTGTTTGGTCCGAAAATTGAGAGGACCGTGTATATTTAAAATTAGTCATCAGTAAAGTGGCAGAACATCACTTTCAACATGATAATCTCTCACCAAAAAATCAGTCCTAGTTTTAAAAGACCACAAGTCCTTTGTCTACCGCGAAAACCCTACAGGCTCAAGGGCTTTGGGAGATGAGAAGATGAAGGCTGCCAAAAAAGGAGGCAAGAAACCAAGCCAAAATCTAGGTCTTGCAAAATCATCATTTTTCCCTTCACCAAAGGGAAGTAGAAATGTACAAATTCATTGATGAACCTCAATGATAACATATCAGTTAGCTGATAACCCTCATTTTATCTGGACCCCTGACTTGTGGGAATAACGGAAAGAGATCGTGAATAATATAAACCACTTTTAGAAAAGAACTTCTTGCTTAGTTAACATATTCCCTTTAGCCACCAGAGCTGGTCCTGGGCCATTACAGGTGTGCATTCATCTCTCAATGGTCTACTCGGAAATGATAAGGTTACAGCTTTTTTTCTTTTCTTTTTTCTTTTTTAAATAAAAAAGCAATTGACTGAAGCATTTTTCTTTTTCTTTTTTTTCTTTTTTTAGGTAAATAGCAAAAATAAAAATAAAAACCAACCCTGGCATTTGCACAAATGATGCAAATGGAGCGATGTGGCCTGTAAGGTAAGGGGTTAGTAGAAAGGAAGAGAGAAGTGAAGGAAATTCAGAGAAAACGATGTATTTTAACTTTTCTTAAAAATTTCTACAATACATGTGCAAAAAAATCATGCTGGTTGAGGAAAACAAAGGGAAATGAGTATATAAAACTAAAAACATAAATAATATGTTTGGATGACTGGTGAAAGCAGAAACCAACCTGGGTTACCAAAAGGATTATACATTCAAGATGCTCTTAAACCCAGTGGGATAACTTATGTTAAAACTGTGTTAATAGTTACGTTAAAAATCTCAAGTTTGTTTTTAAATCTTCACAATACAAGCAAAGCTGTTTTAAAATATACACTATACATATTTCTCAAAGTCTCTCCAACCTCATTAATGCGCATTAGGCTTTTTCATACACTAAAACAAGGGGGTTCTGAAAGCTAGGTTGCTCAGAGTAACCCATCCATTATTTAAATGTTCGTTTTAAGTTTTAAATGGGTTAAAAATTTTAGCAGACTTACATAAATAGGATTTAGCAACACAAGTGTTAATTTAAAAAACTCTAAAGCATTTACAAATTATCTGGTTGGAACAGTCTGGGAAAGGTATGTGCACTATTACTTTAAAATGTTATTTACATCAGACCATTGCTTTTGTAAAAATTTCTCTAAAAGATAAAAAACAAAACTCAATAAATTTGGAGCATTAACCTATTCTAACCTAGCACAGAAGGATCATAAAAGGAAAGGTAAAATATGAAGAAAATTATCTTCTAATAGAAACCCCACATATCCTCTCCACTTGGATTTTGCCCTATGAAACCACCTGCAACTCCTAATAGGCTCATATATCAAGTGTCAAGATAATGTGGTAAAATATCTTGTCAGATAAATTACTGGCCTCAAGTGGACTTTTTAAAAAAATTCTTCCACCTTGTGTCTCTGGCTTGGATTATTTTAGGACACATACATGTAATTAATTGGAGGGGCACTCTAAGTAGGCACAATTCCCATTTAATGTGGAAGAAAATGTGTAACACATAAAATGTTAGGGAGAAGGGTGGTGGTTTCTTTGATATTATGAAATGCAAGGAAGCACATTTGGAATGGGCACCAAAAAAGAGCTATCTGGCAACACACCAGGGGCAGCCAACATCTTAATAAACTAAATATAGTTGTCTATGACAACAAGGGGGTTAGAAGGGTCCAGGACACCCCTCTCCCACTGTTTGATATGTGCCAAATAGTCACATGGACCAGCCAGAATCTGAAAACATTAAGCAGTTACATCTTTTTAAATCACGTAATTCACTCCATGACCATGTGCAACTTATAGTAACAATAATGTTCATGCTGAGGCAATGTACTTGAGGGCTCAGAAAAAGCAAAATGTGCCACTGAGAGAAACCTGTTCCCATACAACTGGTTTTCATGCTTTCAAGTGGCCCTAATACACCTTTGAAGCTAAGCCAAGCCATGCAAAAGCAAAGAGTACACACTTTTCATTAACATTGGTATCTCATTTTGCTAAACTCCACTGACCTCAGAGTTGCCACTGAAACATATCAGTACTGAATGCATACAAACGACGGTTCACGGGTTTTTTTAAATGCATTTCCCTCGTCTATATTTACCAGCCTGTAATACCTTAGGCTACAAGGCATTTTAGAGAAAGGTTTAGTGGGGATAATGACAAAGGAACATATGCAATTCTGGAAATAGAAAAATACTCCAGAAATGGGATCAATGTGCCAGCAATTCACATAGTTCATTTCACTGAAAGTTCAGCTACAGAGCCCAATAAACAGTTCCAAGCCATAATGTTATCACCTGCATAATTTACATAAACATTAAAACTCTTGCACTTTATAGACAAAACACACGTCTGTAAACATGGCCACTGGGGGAGGGAGGCTCCCTACCTCATTCATGATCGAAAACATGTAATCATTATATTAAATAAAATGACTTTGCTTCAAAAGATGTAAAACCTGACCGATTAAGCTTCACTTTCCCCTGTTCAACAACAGTTAAGCATTAATTCTAAAAATGTCACCTAGGATGGTTTCAGGATTAGATGCTAGGACCACAACTGGCAATGACAGCAACTCCTCTCTAGCTGGAACAGACTTATAAACTTTAGTACAAAAACAAAAAAATACAGAAACTAGGTCAATTTGTTAGCTACATATTTACAGATAATTACATGATTTTTCACTCATAATTGCTAAAAACTATGAGTGAAAAGGAAACTGTGCAGGCTGAATTACCCGTACTTGGGGGGGGGGGAGGGCTCCTTGGGCATCAAGACACCCTTTTCATTCATTCAGAAATCTCATCTTCTCTCCACTTTTCCATGGCAAACTACCTACAGATGTCCAGGTTGGTATATCCAGTGGGCATCCTGTTTCAGAGAGGATTCACTTTTTTCTACATTAAAGAAGAATTTCTTGTATATTTAAAATCAAAAAATAAACCCGACACAGACAGACACATACATACACGCAAAAAAATCTCTCCGCAACTTCAAAAAGTTAGGATTGCTGGGAAACAGTTAACAGTGATGGTGACATAGTAAATGGCTCCCCAGTTTTAATTCTCCGCCTGTATTTTCTTTAAAGATATCTATTTTTGGGTGGGTGGGAGGGAAGTGCAAGTTTAAGAAACCCACAAGAGGCAGATAAGGTGCATATTAATTTATATTTCTTGTAATCTGAAGACTGTCATTAGGCCAAACGGGTTCTCTTCCTTTGTGTGAGTGAAATTTTGGAAATTTGAATATAAACGAGGGAAAACTTAGTCAACGTGACTTTAAAGGGGGCTACCGGAATTCAGCAGAAAAATATAAATGCACAATAACGGAAGAGTTCTCAGCTTCACTTTCTTTTTCTAGACAATGTTTAAATAAAACTTACTTCCTTACAAATTAATAGTCATTTCCAATGCAGACCTATTGTGGTGATTTCATAAAAGTGCAGACAACATAACCACACACACAGCAAGACAGACTTCAATCAGTAGTCCTTGCATACAAGAGGCAAGTCTGCTAAGTGTACAGCACAGCCTTCATCCTTTAGGGAATCTGAGGATGGGAAATTTCCAGTTCTCAACTTAAGAGTAAGTGAGCGCCTTCTCAAAGGCAATGCTACAACCTCAGGGGCACTATCATGTTAGGTGAGGGAAAAGAAGAGAGACTTTGTCTCTCTTTAATAATGATCTGTATTTTGGTAAGCAGCTCAAAGATGACAGCCCAAGTTTTGGCTTTGTTCCTTAGAGAAGGTAGTTTTCTATCTAAGAAACAAGAACCTCTTCTTCCATCATTATAGGAGATTCACACTTCTATACCTTAAATATATTATTTTCTGACTTGAATACACACTACACACTTCACATTGTAAGCATGGGACAGAATGCAGGACCATATAAACCTCCCAGGAAAGGGTTGCTGTGTTAGGCCAAATCTGTGCTTGAATAGTAGTGGCTCAGAAGAGCTGGAAGGTGCATGAAGAACTTAACTATTGGCAAGCAAGAAGAGGCAGCTCAAGGGAGAAAGCCCCACACCAATACCATATCCTTCTCTCCCAGTGGCCATTTCCTGTTGATCTCACCGTTTAGGAGAACCTTAGATGCTTTAGTAGTAATTCCTTTCTTGGCTGTTTTGGTCCTTAGCAAAATGTGTAAGTGTTAGTATCAATGGAGTAAAAAGAGCAAGAGGATCAATGGCATCACTACTAAGAAATACACCGAGATCGCGCACATGGAGACTGTGACTTACTGGTTCTTTTCATCATCTTGGCAGAGGAATCACCACCAGTGTTTGTAATTTCCACGGTTCATTTCTCTCTGCACCACTTATCGTTTATTGCATCACAACACAAACTCACAGAGACACTAACTGGCTCCTCCCCTGGCATTATTTTACTGCATTGCAACTTATGGTTCCACATTTACTTAACTTTCTTTCCACCCACACAAGTGCTAAGAAGGGAGTAAAAAAGAAAAGATTGCATCTAATGACCACCTTCTCATAAATATCAACCCAGAATACTCATTCTTAAGAAACACATGCATTCTTGCCTTAACTGAGGACTGAAATAACAAAATAACAGAACCTTAAGCACCCTGATGGAAATGTACAGTATGAATTACATCCATCTATCTATACACACATATAGACACTCATATGTATATACAGTATATACATACAAATGATAATAACTATACCAAAATGTGCATATTTAACACAGTTTAAAAAGCCAGTAGATCATGGTATAATACAATTTATTTCCACTAGTGAATGGCACAAATGGAGAAATGCAAAGGAGGTGTTTCAAGTACAATAGTCATTTTTTCACAGGTGAAAATAAACAGTATTATTCCAGTGTCCAACACAATGTATTCTATAAAAGTTTAAAATGCCAGACATTTAGTACTTAAAGAAGTAGAAAGTTACTAAAGTCAGCCTTACGGTCTGAGAAAGATACTCATAGAGTTTTCGATTTGGGGATGGGGGTGAGGAAAAATAGGGAGGAGTGTCAAGGACAGTTTTAGTGAATGGTCTTGATGTCTAGGTAGCTGAAAATCATAATGACTTTGCTAAAAAGTTCAGTTTATCAATAAACCCTTGGCCTTGGGTACCAAGCATATTATACCTGTGGGGTGGTTCAAACGCAGGACTATTCATCTCTAGGCATAGAAAGGACTAAAAGGACTGGCAGCTCTAAATAAAAACAATATAAACACATTTTCCAGCTAACATTCTCTATATCATGAAAATACTTTCAGATCCTATAATTTGGGGTTAGAGTTAACTTTAATAACAAGAGAAAAAGTATGTGCAAAAGGAAGGAAACCCAATTAGGAATAATATATTTCAAGGTATGAGGTTTTGCATTTTTAAAATGCTAACTTAAAAAATGGGAGAGACAGTGAACACAAGAAACTTTTTACTGCCAAGCTCTGGATACCAGATATAGCATTTACAACATTCTGATATGCTGGACAAATTTCCCATACTTTTTATTTTCTTAAATACATATATACCAAGTGAACACCAACACTGGGGAGGAGGTAGTATTAATTTGATCAAATGTTGACATTTGTATACTGACTCAGAAAGTGCCTGCTTCTTTCTTTAGGATCTCTCAAAACTTTTCATATTTTCCTGCTACAAGCTTTACTCTTTGATGATTCCTACCATGTATGAGATTCCTCAGAAGTCAGATCACACAAACCAATTAAGTGAAATTATTTTTGCAAACTATAAATATTTTAATTAAATTAACTTAATGGAATAATCCAGGTATAGTCATGACCTACATGTAAAACTGGCTGTCATGCAATTCAATCAGATAGATACAAAGCCCTACTGGACAGACATGCTGAGTCAGTACTCAATCACGATTTTAAAAGTATATATGAACTCAATAACTCGATTTGACTAAGTCCACAAGTAGACTCTAGCATGTATCACGGGTAGTATTTTGGATTTTAAAGAGTTTCGTACGCAAAACTGATCTGCTTCCATATTCCACCCCCTCCAGTAGTACAGATTGGCCAGACTGAATGATAGTTTTTTGAAATATATAAAATTCCATTACATTTTTGGACATTTAATTAATTCTAAAGAGCTCTCCTATCATTTTCCTCCAAACAGGTATATATCTCAGTTTGTTTGAAATACGGTAATATTTTAATGCCAGAAAAGAGAGATTCAGAAAATCAGAAGCCCCTTTCATTAGATAGGACAAGTGCATGTTATATTCACCTAATAACTAGTGATCGTGAGCATGGTCAAAAGGACAATGTATCATAGTGTTATCTGAAACACTGCCTAAACTGAGTGTGAATTCTACTGTTACCTTGGTTTTTTAAAAATTTACATTAAAATATTAATTTTTCTTCCAGTTACCTTTAAATGAATGCCAGAAACTCCTAAAGGGGAGGCTTCATGGAGATTGGGCTGACATACCTGGGGAAGACTTAAATTTGGTTGAGAAAAACCAAGATTTCAACAGTGATAGATTACTGTTTGGTCATCACTCAGGTCTAGGTGTCACTGAGTGAGACTTAGGGAATTCTAACTTGGAGTCCTCTGACCACATGAAAATGAGGACCCAGAGTTAGTAGCAAGGGTTCTTCAAGACAACTGGGGAGGGGGCAGGGCAATAACTTGTAAGAAACTCTGATCTGTCACTGGGAAGGACATTTTTTTTCCTTCAAGTCATACTCATAGCTCCTTAACCACCTTCAACTCAATTTCCACACTGGGTGTGGAATGCCAAGGAACATCTGACTTTTAGCGTTGGGTTGATCCTTCATTGCAAAACATAAAACAAAACAAAACATGCCCCTCTCTGGGGGAAAAAAAAAGTTAGCTTTCATTAAGAGATTCCCTGACCACTATAACTTACTTAACCTTTTTTTTTGTCTTTTTTAATTTGCCAAACTTGATAGTTCCTTTTCAGTAGTACTTTAGCACTGAGGCTAGAGACTTCTGGAAGTGGTGTTTCCTACTGTGTGATGTTAACATGATGCCAAATGGTCACTAAGTCTCAAGGAACTAAAAGTTTGTAAAGTATTGCAGCAACAAAAACAGCCAAAAAAAAAAAAAAAAAAAAAAAAAAAAAAGAGAGAGAGAGAGAGAGAGAGAGAGAGAGAGAGAAAAGAAAAAAAAGGACCTGCACATGCAGCAAAATCTACAGTGGTGATGAGGATTAGTCAGCAGCTGGTAAAGTCATTGGCTCAGTGACTCCTGGTTCACTATGGCAACTAAATATTTAAATAATTGGCTATTCTACTTGTAAACAGGAAATCCCATAAGCCAAAAGGGGGAGGATATGTCTATGTAGTGTAATGAGAATTCCAATGGATGGCAGTTTGCAAATATGGCATCCTTCAAATACCTCTGGCATTTGATTTATATTGGCTATATGTCTGTTTTTGTACAAAGTAAAAGTACGGTTTGGGGTCTTGGGAGTTATAGAGCTTAGCTAGGATGAGATATCACAGTAAAAGCAATAAAACATTAGGATATATAGGCTTCATCTCCTCACTCTGCTGCTGAACATACCCACCACATGAACTTTCAGGGGCCTCTCTCACCTTCCAGTCTCCCCTTTGAAGGCTCACAGGTTTGTTGATGCAATTCCCACACAACTTGTGATCTCCTGAAGCACCTCCATCTCACCATGCCACAAAGAAGGCACAATTGAACGGACAAAACAAAAACAAAAACTGACAAACCTATGCAGCATTCAGAAAAAGAACTAAGTTGTTTTCTACTCTCTGTAAAAGTCAATGCAACCCTTTAGTGTTCGTGAATTTCTACTCTTTTACTCCAAATGAAGCCGAGAAGTCAGACCAATTTAATAAAGAAAATACACTGGTGAGGGGATACAGGTGTGTTTCCATAATCACTTGGCTCAACATATGCTGCCTGCCTGCTGTGAGTGGCTCATAAGAATTTGGGGTGTGGGGAAGGCTTTAGATCTTTTCACAAATTTCTTAGAATACAGTAGCCCCAAAGTGATGACTCACGCCACTATGCTGTATTCTATTTTTGCAGTGTTCAAAAATTACCCCCAATCTAGCCAATTTCTTTTCACATACACACAATTCCCCCTTTCAAAATTTTTCCAGAAGTTAAAGAACAAAACAAAACCCGGCAGCCAAATGCTATGACATCTCAATTAGTAAACACAAAACAGAATGCTTTACAAAAATGAATAAAATATACCATATGCACTCAGCGTCCACACTGTAGTACCCAAGTGAGGAGGCTGCTGTGATGATGTCTGTAGGCAGTTTCTTTTGGCAGACAGCTCCAGCGGAATTGCCACTCTCAATTATTAAGTTATGTATAAGACATGTGTGACCCATTGGATATTTGTGAAGTGACACTCGTGCTTCTGCTCATGCCCTGCTCTGTCCGTCCCCCAGAAGCTGTCCGCCTCAGAGCCTGAGGGCTATTGCGGACTCCCATACTGCTACCTCGGGGTACCCCTTGCATTGGCCCTGAAGGGTGACCCCATGGTTGGGGTCCACCTTGCATTGGATGGCCCCAAGCCTGTGGTGGGCCACCCATGGGATGACCCCAGTGAGGTCCTGGACCCCCAGTAGGATTGTGAGACCAACCAGAAGCTCCCGGGTAGCTGTGGCTAAATGCCTCAGGGGAAAGATTGGAAAGGACCATGTTACTAAAACCTAGTCTCATGCTTTCAGAGTCAAAAGCTTCAATTTCTCTGGCTTGGCGCTCCAACAGACTTCTTATTCGTTCTGTGCGTTCATTCTGCAAAGCCAACATCTCTTCCTCAATCTGTTTGGGGTTGGGGAGGAAAGCAAAAAAAAAAGGTGATTTATTTAAAAGAACATCTATAAATTAAGGAAACAGTAATTACTCAGCTTTGAAGTGAATCATAGAATAGTTCATTCTGGCTATTTTATGGATGTATGTTTAAAGTTAAAAAAAATTTTAACATTTATTTATCCTTGAGGGAAAGAGAGAGTGTGAGTGGGGGAGGGGCAGAGAGAGAGGGAGACACAGAATCTGAAGCAGGCTTCAGGCTCCGAGCTGTCAGCACAGAGCCCGATGTGGGGCTTGAACTCACGAGCCGCGAGATCATGACCTGAGCTGAAGTCGGATGCCCAACTGACTGAGCCACCCTAAAGTTTTTTTGTTTTTTTTTTGAGAGAGAGTGCAAGCAAGCATGCATGTGAGTGGGGGAGGGACAGAAAGCAAGGGAGAGAGAATCCCAAGCAGGCTCCACGCTGTCAGCACAGAGCCCAATGCAGGGCTCGATCTCATGAGGTCATGGTGAGATCATGACCTGAGCTGAAACCAAGAGTCAGATTTTTAACCAACTGAGACACCCAGATGCCCTGCAAATTTAAGAATTTAAAGAGATGTGGGGCACCTGGCTAGTTCAGTTTGAAGAGTATGTGATTCCTGATCTCAGGGTCATGAGTTCCAGACCCACACTGAATGTAGAGATTACTTAACAATAAATAAATAAATAAAAACTTAAAACAAAATTCTATAAAGAAATTAAAGAAATGTACTCTAGGAATCATGTACAATTTATTTTTTTTAATGTGTAAGATCACGTTCTTTTTTAAAAATTAAATTAGGGGTGCCTGGGTGGTTTAGTCGGATTAAGTGTCTGACTTCAGCTCAGGTAATGACCTTACGGTTCATGGGTTCAGCCTCGTGTTGGGCTCTGTGCTGACAGCTCAGAGACTGGAGCCTGTTGAATGTTGAATAAACATTCAAAAAACATTTTTTAATTAAATTAGATGATTTTATATTTAATATAGTTGATGTTACATTAGTTTCAGGTTAAAATCAAGTTCTTTTTTTTTTTTTATTTGGTTTTTAATGTTTATTTATTTTTGAGAGAGAGAGACAGAGTGTGAGCAGGGGAGGGGCAGAGAGAGGGAGATATAGAATCCAAAGCAGGCTCCAGGCTCTGACCTGTCAGCACAGAGCCCGATGCAGGCTCAAACTCATGAGCCATGAGATCATGACATGAGCTAAAGTCAGACACTTAACTGACTGAGCCACCCAGACACCCCAAAGTCAAATTCTTAAAAGCAAAGGCAGGGGTGCCTGGCTGGCTCAGTTAGTACAGCAGGTGACTCTTGAGTTCAAGCCCCATGCTGGGTGCAGACACTACTTTAAAAAAATAAATCAAGGTAATTATCATAAATGGCTATTAAATTCATTAGGTAAAAAAATGAATGAAAAAAAAACGTGGGTAAGGGGAAACTAGCCCTATCACACATCCCATAATGTCACTCTAATAAAATATGGTATTGGTGTGAAACAGATAATTAGTAAAACAGAATGAAGATCTCAGTTTGCAGGCTTTTAATGCAAGACAAAAGCAGTACTTAATTTAATGGGAAAAAAAATAATGCAAGCACAACTGGCTATTATCTAGAAGGAAATGGAACCCCATCTTAATACCATATTCTAGACAGACCAAAACTTTAAGTGAACACAAACAAACCAAAAAACCTAAAAAGTTTTCATTAAAAAGTTAGAAGATTCTATGTAGCTAAAGATTCATAGCTGGGTAGCCATCATCATCAGTTCTGAAAAACTGGAAGGTATTACAAATAAAGATAGTTGGCTGTATATGATTTTTTTTAATATTAAAAAATACATAATAGTCAATAGATAATGAAAAAAAAAGGTTGATAGAGAACTCTTGAATGATCAGATGGACAAAACCTGAACCCACTGATCAATATTAATATCACTTAAAAGTGAGACAACTAGACATTATGTATCTCTTGATGTGATGCAAAAGGAAGTACACAGTAACCCTTATGAAAATTACCTGCAAAATTTTTTGAAAAAAAAGAAAGTTTAATGTAAATATTATCATGCCTCCAGATTTAATTACCAGTTTACAGGAAATATGAAGTAAAGGAGACAGGAATACATTAAATGACACCACAAAAATGAAATAAGTCAAATTCATATGTGAGAATTCCTACAGAGTAAATGATCCAATCCTCAGTAAAAAAAAAAGGGGGGGGGCAGGAGTGGTTACAGACTAAAAGACTTAAAAGATAATTAACCAGAGGTGCCTGGATGGCTCAGTTGGTTAAGCAGTCAACTCTTGGTCTTGGCTCAGGTCATGATCTCACAGTTCAGGAGTTCAAATTCCATGTCAGGCTCTGCACTAGTGGCACAGAGCCTGCTTGGGATTCTGTCTCTCCCTCTCTCTGCCCCTCCCCAGCTCTCTCTCTCTCTCTCTCTAAATAAATTTTAAAAACTTAAAAAAAAAAAAATTAACCAAATGCAATGTGTAGACTCTGTCTGGGCCCCAATCCAAATAAACCAACTTAAGACATTTTTGAGATAAAAGGGGAAACTTAGGCATGGACTGAGTATTAAACAATATTAAAATTTTATTATGAATTTTCTTAGATATCACAATGGAATTATCATTATGTTAAATTCAAAAAGTCTTTACCTATATTTAGGAGTCAAATGATGGTATGCTGAAATTTGCTTTAAAATACTCCAGACATTCTTCCCCACCTCCTGCCTCCACCACATAAAGCTGTGCGTGTGGAGCAGGGGGATAGATAAGAAAAAATTAGCAAAATATTAATAACTGTTGAAGCTGGGTGGTGAGTACTTGGGGATTTCATTGTACTAATTCCTACTTGTGTATGTTTGAAAATTTCCATAAACAGTTTTTAAAAGATAAAAAGAGATAAAGGAGCATTAAATCAGATATCAAGGTATTTGATGATTTAAGCCAATAGTCACTTCTCTGCAGAATTTTAATTCAACAAATGTTTAGTTCTTATGTATCAAGTTTTCAGAAGTACCCTTTTTAAAGAATATGAAGTTTAGCATGGGAGACACATGCAAATACAAAATCTCAATAGAATGTGGTAAGACATAATAACGAATTTATGAGGTACAAAAATAAAAAGGGATGGAGTGATTCACTCTATAAGGGAGAGAGACGAGGGCAAAGTATTCTCAGAGGAAGTGGCAGAAACTGGATTCTGAAGGAAGAAAATAGATTTACCAGGAAGACAAAGGGGAGGAAAAGATATTTTCAGCAGAAGGAACACGTGCAAGGGCACGAGAAAATGATAAAATAATAATTATTATGGCCAGATGGATTCCAGTAAGAAGAGTATGAAAATTATTGAACATTCTAAGTACTAAAGTGTTACAAAGTTTTACACTAAGCATTTCATACCAAGGCTGAAGAAGAACTTAAGATTACACATGAATGCTTTTTCTGAGGGAAAGATATCAAATTGTTAACTGTGGTGATTTGAATGGTGGGACTAAAGACATCTTCGTTTCTATTTATGTTTTTCTAAAGTTGTCAAGTTTTTTTTTTAAGTTTTTTTTTTAAGGTTTTATTTTTAAGTAATCTCTGCACCCAACATGGGGCTTGGACTCACACACAACCCGGAGATCAAGAGTCGCATGATCTACTGAGTCAGCCAGGTGCCCCTAAGCTTGTCAAGTTTTAAGAAAAATGATTGTGAATTTGTAAAATAATTTTCCACTTTTACTCTCTTTATATAAAATACCTGATTCATATACAATTTACATATCTCTAAGGATTCAAAGAACTTCAAATTTTTCTTTTAAATATTTTTATGTAAAACTTTCAAAAATCCATTTGCTAAAAGCATTTATTTTAATTCAAGGGATCTAATAAATGATGAGAATGTGCTAAGTATATAACTGATCCAGATGTCTTGCATATTATGAAGGAAACTCATGACAAAAGCATTAAACACACTGGAGTACCTGGGCAGCTCAGTTCATTAGGCATCTGATTCTCGGTCTCAGCTCAGGTCTTGATCTCACAGTCATGAGTTCAAGCCCCACACTGGGCTCTGTGCTGGGTGTGAAGCCTACTTAAAAATATATACATATCTATGTGTCTGGTTGGGGTACAGCAACCAGATACATAGATACATATATATTTTACACATTAATGTTTCTCAACCTTTTATCTAGTAAGCACAGTTTTAATTTTGATTAGTTTTGTCACTTAGAACATTTTTCAACAAGATAAAAATGAAAACTAAGATTTGTGATGGGCTATATTAATTCCCATTTCTTTTAAAAGATGTTAGTTATTTCTGAAAATTAGAAAGGTGGTTTCACTGGGTAGATAAGAATTACCGTAATTAAGACTTTTGAAAGGCTCTTCCAACCCATCTCCTTTGAAATTAAATGTGATTATTTTTATGTTCCACAAAGAAACGTCCTATAAAATATTCCAATTGTCAATTCTTACTTAAAAACTACTAACCATGTTGTTGGTGCTGTGACATACTGAGGGGTGCCTGGGTGGCTCAGTCGGTTGAACATCCAACTCTTGGTTTCCACTCAGGTCATGATCTCACAGTCATGAGATCGAACCCCACGTCTGGCTCTGCACTGGGCGTGAAGCCTAAGATTCTCCCTCTCCTTCTGCCCTCCCCCTCAAAAAATTATAAAAACAAAAACAACAATAACAACAACAAAACAAACAAACAAAAAAAACACCTACCAACCATGTTGTTGATTCTGTGAAATACTGAAAGAAAATTCAATGATAATAAAAAAGCCCATTTATACTTCAGAGACACTGCCACTTTTCATGCATGTATAAAATTCACATGGAATTTAACATTTATAGTTATGTTATCTTGCTGTTTATGTAAAGGAAGAGCAAGAAAAGTTGTAATAAGACCTCATGTGAGTCAAGTGCAGCTTACATTGTTGGTGTCTCAACAACCTAAAGGAACAATTTTTGGTTCATTTGGAGGCTGAAAGCAATCTTCAAAGAGAATTGTTATTCATCTCTGAACAACTCTGATTTCACCTCTATTTTCAGATGACTGTTTCTTATCTGTACAACCAGTAGGTACAAAGTGCAGAAAAATAGCTGTTAAAAATTTTCAAAGTTTTTGTAGAGAAGGTACATGGACTTGGTAGTTGCCAAATGACCCAACTACTTTATAGTCATGCACTTCACTTGAAATGTAAACATTAGCCCTAAAAATCAAGCAGCAACTCAAAGCACTATTTATCACCCTATTGTTCTTTTATTATTAATACTAAATTATCATAAGCACTTTCCATTATCAAAGTTAATATTTTAAAAATAAAAAACAACCAATTGGGGCACCTGGGTGGCTCAGCTGGTTTAGTGTCTGACTCTTGATTTCGGCTCAGGTCATGACCTCACGGTTGGTGGGTTCGAGCCCTCATCGGGCTCTGCACTGACAGTGCTGAGCCTGCTTGGTTGGGATTTTCTATCTCCTTTCTCTCTCTGTCCCTCCCCCACTCGCTTGCGGGCACTCTCTCTCAAATAATAAAAAAAAGAAGAATCACTCAAATCTCTGTATTAATATTGCCACTACTAGCAATCTTTCAATTCACTTTTAAGTATAATTTGTCATTTTTATTTCATTCAACATATCATAAGCATTTCCCCATATTAATACTGTCTTTGAAGCCATCATTTAAATGGCTGAGTAAGAAGATTTCATTGGCTTGGCCATAATTACTTAATTATATCTCTATTTCAGATGGTTAAGTGTTTTATTTTTTTCTTTTTTTCCCATGTTTTTATTTAAATTCCAATTAGTTAACATACAGTATATTAGTTTCAGATGTAGGATTTAGTGATTTATCACAACACGTGCCATCCTTAATCCCCATCACCCATTTAATCCATCCTCCACCCCTGCCTGAGCCCCCATCCTTCCAGTAACCTAGATGGTTAGGTGTTTTAAACCATTATGAAGTATGTTATAGTGATAATTTTTATGTATATTCCCCCCTATATTTTGGATTTCTTTTCCTTAGACTAAATTCTTAAAATATTAAATACTTAACAATTCTAAAGCTCAACGTATACATCCAAACTGCTTTTCAAAATGGACTAACAGTCCCCCTACGCAGTAGGAGAGTACCACTGCGTCTTTACCAGTGGGTACAGTTTTACACCAGGCTTTGCAGAACATGTAAACTTTGGTTCATATATTGAAATAAGACTGTACCTAAGATACTAATTAGCACTGTTTAACTCTCAACCACTAGGTGGAGCTATAAAAATACAAATATATTATAATAGTACGTACCTATATTTCTCTCACAACACTATTTCTACAATACTATAGAAGTTTTCCTTTTAGTGATAATTTTGAAGCATAAGAGACAGAACTTTACAGTGAATTTTAAATATTCAAATTGGAATCATATTTATGAAATCTGTACATAGTACAAACTAGATTTTTCTTTTTTCTTTTGAAGTTTATTTATTTGAGAGAGAAAGAAAGCACAAGCAGGGAGGGGCAGAGAGAGGTGAGAGAGAGAATCCAGAACAGAGCTTGATGTGGGGCTCAAACCCACAAACTGTGAGATCATGACCCGAGCAAAAATCCAGAGTTATACACTTAACGAACAGAGCCACCTGCTTATCCCCAAACTAGATTCTTCTCAAATTTTATATGTGTTCTATGTTTCTCATCTTGAGTGAGAAACATAACTGAGATAATTTATAGAAGCAAATACCTCTCAAAGAAGCCAGCAATAAAGACAGCTGTCCCAGGGAAATAGCAACATCTTAGTGGATTTTTTGAGACTATTATTTTTTAATATAAGAAGGCATTGTATTTTTATTCAGAAACAATGACAACTTTCATTAGGCAAGACCGTTAGAAAAGTATTCACTTACAATGGATCTAAGACTATACCAGCTGTTGGGAGCTTATGGCCCAGGAATTCTTGAACATAGCTCTGAATCCTAGATACAACTGATATTCTACTACAGTTGCCCCTTAAACAACACAAGTTTGGATGACATGGATCCTCTTACATGTGGGTTTTTTTCAGTAAATATAGTACAGTACTGTAAATGTATTTTCTCAATAATATTTTTTTTTCTCGGGGCACCTGGGTGGCTCTCAGGTGGTTGAGCTTCCAACTTTGGCTCAGGTCATGATCTCACTGGTTCATCAGTTCAAGCCCACCTTGGGCTTGCTGCTGTCAGCACAGAGCCCATTTCGGATCCATTGTCTCCTCTCTCTCTGCCCTTCCCCCATTTGCGCTCTCTCAAAAATAAACATTAAAAAAATATATATTTTATTTTCTCTAGCTTACTTTACTGTAAGAATACAGTATACAATACATATAACATACAAAATATGTGTTAATCGACTATGTTATCGGTAAAGCTTCCGGTCAATTTTATAATGTGTAAGAAAAGTTATACATAAATTTTCAACTGCATGGGTTGTCACAACCCCAAACCCCTGCGTTAAGGGTTAACTATACTTCTAAAAACAAATACTTTTCCTCTCAAAATTCTGCCCATCACCCTTTCCCTAAAACATACATAATACTCACACACAGCTCTACTACCTTAAAGGATGAAATAAATTTGGAGATTATAGTTCTGTTCTTTAATATATCTGACAAAGAATAAGTAAAAAATAAGTAAGTGAAGATACATCTAGAAGTAACATTTTCACCCTGATTTTTCACCTGTGTGGAACTGGTTTTACCTCCTGCCCTCTAATAATCTTCCACCAATCTGTATAGTTACAGGCCCAAGATGTACAAGTATATATTCCTGATGCTTCATTCCTGCTTCTCCCAGGCAATTACTAATGTTCTGTTTCTTCACTACCCAAGTTTTTCTCCAATCTCCTTTTTCACCCCCAATCTCCTTAACGAGAGAAGGTACACAAAAGAAGTGAGGAACACGGAGCCAGAACTACTCTCTCCCAATTCAACTGTCTTCACAGAACCCCATATTCCTTTTTCTAGCAATTACTACTTAATTATATTTCCTTGATGTTTAGAACTCAATAATTATAAGGTTAATTATTGGATCAATAATTTTATTTATTTTTAATTTTTAAGTGTTTATTTTTTAAGAGAGAGAGAGAGAGAAAACCACGGAGGGGCAGAGAGACAGAAATCCCAAGCAGGTTCCACGCTTTCAGAGCAGAGTCCAATGCAGGGCTCGAACTCCAAACCCTGAGATCATGACCTTAGCCAAAACCGAGAGTCAGACACTTAACCAACTGAGCCATCCAAGCACCCAAATCAATAATTTTAAAGAAAAAGCAAAACGCTACCAAAACTAGAATTAAGGAAATATGGTATTATGAAAACAATCCAATGCCACCTCTGTCAATATGAAAAATATGTATAAAATGCTTTTGCTAAAAGCAAACACTAGCACAATTACCTTCCTCATATTACTTATACCTTTTGTTCTAAGAGTGCCCTGCGGAGGGAGACCCTCTGTTCAAGCTCTCGAAGCTCCCGATCATGTTGTGCCTCGGCTTGCATCTTGATTTTGCTCTGATATGCATTCAATAGCTCCAGTTCCTGCTGCAGCTGCATCTTTAAAACCTGGCATTCTGCTTCCTGTGCTTCATCCAAACGTAGCTGAAAGAGAGAAGGAAAACAAATATATCCAACTGTGAGCTCTCTATTCCTGACCTATGGAAAAGAGGAGGTGTGAAAGAAGACAGACTACTCTTTTGTAGGATATACAATTGTTCTCTCTCATGTCGTGGAATGAACATCTCTGAAAAAGGAAGGTCTAGTAACCTTTATCTTTAGGAAGGTAAAGCTATCATCAGCTCTTTGGAAGATGGCTAAATAACCATATTTTTCTTAAGAAAAATCTAGAATCTGATCAGGTAATATGTATGACTCTGAATGTTTTCTCTCCAATGAAAATAACTACAGCATAGGGACCAGCAAACAGCTTACTGGCCAAATCTGGGCAGCAGCTGGGTTTTTTTGCTTTCATTTTTTTATATACTCCACTAGTTAAGAATGGTTTTTACATTTGAAGTAGTTACATTTTAAATAGCTATATAAGTATCCACATAATATCCTCAATTTTGCTTCCTGGCCTACAGACTCTAAAATACCAAAAAAACATGTTTATAAAACTTATATAGAAAATATTTTACATTTCTATTCAAATGTTACCATTTGGATTCCAAATATAGTACTACTTTTTGCCCACTACCTAACAAAGCTGCTGTTCCAATCTTGATATGCTTTTTGGATAAGCCTCAACAGGCATGTGCTAAGAGGCACTGGCAGAGAGCTTGTTTAAAACTTAGTGTCTAGGGGCACCTGGGTTGCTCAGTCAATAGAGCATTCAACTCTTGACTTCGGCTCAGGTCATGAACTCACGGGTTGTGAGTTTGAGCCCCAAGTCAGCATCTGTGCCCATAGCGCAGAGCCTGCTTGGGATTCTCTGTCTCTCTCTCTCTCTCTCTGCTCCTTCCCCACTCATGCTTGTGCTTTCTCTCTCTCAAAATAAATAATAAACTTAAAAAACAAAACAAAAAAATTTTATGTCTGGGGCACCTGGGTGGCTCAGCTGGTTAAGCCTCTGACTCTTGATTTCAGCTCAGGTTATGATCTCACACTTCCTTAGTTCCAGCTCTGAGGGGGGTGGATCTGCTGACATCTCAGAGCCTGCTTGGGATTCTCTCTCTGCCCCTCCCCAACTTGCGCGTGTGCGTGCGTGCATGCGTGTGTGTGTGTGTGTGTGTGTGTGTGTGTGTGTGTGTGTGTGTCGGCATGCGCATGCGCATATGTACTCTCTCTTTGACTCTCTCAAAATAAAATTTAAAAAAAGAGAAACTTCTCTGGGAAGACTTTAATTAAAAAAATTTTTTTTTAAATGTTTATCTATTTTTGAGAGAGAGAGACAGATAGACAGACTATGAGCTGGGGAGGGGCAGAGAGAATCTGAAGCAGGCTCCAGGCTCTGAGCTGTCAGCACAGAGCCTGATGCGGGGCCTAAACTGATGAACCGTGAGACCGTGACCTGAGCTGAAGTCAGATGCCCAACTGACTGAGCCACCCAGGCGCCCCCTTAATGTTTGTTTATTTTTGAGAGAGACACACACAGGGCATGAATAGGGGAGAAGCAGAGAGATAGGAAGACAAAGGATCTGAAACAGGCTCCAGGCTCTGAGCTGTCAGCACAGAGCTAAAGCAGGGCTTGAACTCAGGTCAGCACAGAGCCTGATGTGGGGCTTGAACTCAGGAACAGGAATGGTAAGATCATGACCCAGGCCAAAGTCAGACACTTAACTGACTGAGCCACCCAGGCACCCCTCCCTGGAAAGATTTTAAAAATAAATAAATAAAACTTCATGTCTGAATGTATCAATAAGAATTCTGCATACATCATGCATACTTCCAAGCAATGCTCAGAGAAGGAAGAATATGGACCATCACCATTATTTCCCAAGCTGCCCGAGAAGTATCATTTCTAACTAGTATTTTAATTGCTGGGATTTCATTGCTGGTAGAAAGAAAGGAGCACTAAATTTATTTTGTCTAAATAAAACAAACTCACAGCTTGTGTGGAGAGCATTTCATTAATGCTGTGGTCATACTGCTCAGCCAAGATGGCTAACTTCCGGGTCTGCTCCTCCTTGAGCCGTTTCAGAACAGCTTTGTGCTCGCTCTTTGGTGTAGTCTCCAGTAGGTGATTTCTTAATGCTTTGTACTGTCTGGTTTGGATTTTACAGGTATCCTGAAACTGCTTTTTTATTTGGAGTTCTTTAGACTGGGAAGAAAAAAATAGATGCATATATTTTTAACATTTGGCATTTGGTATACCTTAGGTTTTCATTAAAAGAAAGGCTACTAGGAGAAAGGGAGAAAACAAAAAGGTCAGATCGTAACGTTGCAGGTACTTTTACACTTGGCTATTGGGTCAAACCACTGGATTCTATGCATTTTTATAACAAAAGCTCTAATTTAAAACATTAAAATATCAAGAACCTCATTTATCACAGGACTTCAAGCAATAGTCATAATTTTGTTAGTAAATTTAGTGATGAGCAGGTATTAAAATTAGCTTTGATTATGGTATATATTAATGACAGAAAATCAAATTTCTTCTCATTGATTACATGTAGCAAAGTATTTTATTGGCCAGACAATATTTTATCAAATCTCTGAGGCAGAAAATAAGCATATTTTCCATATCTGAAACACTTTGCTTCAATTTCTTTTAATAACAACCTCAACTCTAACTACATAGTGTATGACAGATTCCACAAAAGCAGGGTATTAGTAACAGACTAATATTGTTTCATACGATTCTTTTCCTTAAGGAAATAAACTAGGTAGAAACATCCTTAGCAAAAACTTGAAAGTCAGTCAAGTTAACTAACCTTTTAAAGGTCAAACAAAAGTTATGGGATGAGGTGTTGGGGGGGGGGACTGGGCCAAATGGGTGATGGGCATTAAGGAAAGCGCTTGTTGGGATGAGCACTAGGTGTTATATGTAAGTGTCGAATCACTAAATTCTACTCCTGAAGTCATTATTACGCTATATGTTAACTAATTTGGATTTAAATAAAATTTTAAAATTTTAAAAATAATTAAAAAAAATAAAGTCATGGGGCAAGGGAGAGGACATCCTTTCTTGGAGTGATAAGAGCCATGAGCTACATAAATATTTCTGAGATAAAATAACTGAGCTCCGAAACAGAGAGTTTTGGCTTTAGTTTTTGCTAATCACTGAACTCAGGTTTTAATAAGATTTAACAAGATGAGATATAATTCTGTAAAGTATACTGAGTAAGCCTGTAAATGAGAATATATTCATTTACTACACTAAGGCAGAAACTACACTTGAAATTATTTTACCTAAATATAAATACTGCTAGATATTGATTGGTTGATTCAGTGTGCAACAAATGCACGTATTACACCAAAGTAAAACACTTGTCAAGGAACTATTCACCACCCCTTGTAATACTACAACCTCAAACAGCCCTTTTCCATATTTCACACCAACTGAGGCACTATGTCATAGTCATATACTTTATTCTGTGAAGGGTCAAGAATTGTCTAGCTAGAAAGCAAAACTCTTGCTTAGTAGAGACCAAGCAAAACTCTATGCTTGGTAGTACCACACTTAAATGCTGTCATTGGTTAACAAAATTCTTCCAACTTAGCTAGGAATCAAACAATACAATTTAGACATTCTCTCCTGCCTCTGTATAACATTTGTTCTTTTAAAAGTTTTTATTTTTAAAATATTATATCAAGAAAATTATCATTCTATATTAGCCTAATAAGAAAAAAGAACTTGAAAATTTTTTCACATGAATAATACTAATATTTATAACCAAGAATAAACTGTATCCCTCAATACTAAACTCAAATGAAAACTAGAACATAGTTACAGTTGTTTCTAATGATTTAACACTATCATCTGGATGACAGATGAAGAAACAGCCGAGTAGGCAATTAAGTGTTTACCCAATCCATTTTACAGAAATGGTACCCCAACTCCAACTTACGTAAGTACTCAAACTAAAGTCCCCCTAGTCCCCATTAAAGTCTTGAAGAAAGCTGAAAGAGACAACTGTTACGATTTAGTCAAATAAAATTGGAATGACTTAGTGTTAAAATCTAGTCTGATTTGTTCAAATTGAGCAAGTAGATAGATATATATAACTAAGAAAGTATCGTGATTTTCTTCCCTACTAATGTAACAGAATGATTTCCTTTATGGAAAATCTTGAGCTCACTGGTCATTAAAGGAATCATTCTAGGGATGCCTGGATGGCTCAGTCAGTTAAGTGTCCACTCTGGATTTCGACTCCAGTCATGATCTCTCGGTTATGAGACTGAGCCCCACATCGGGCTCTGCGTTGAGTGTGGAGCCTGCTTGGGATTCTCTCTTTCCCTCTCTCTTTCTGCCCCTCCCCTGCTTGCACACAAGTTTGTTAACTCTAAAAAATAAAGAAAAGGAGGCTTTCTATTCAAAGTCCATGACTATGAAATACTACTTTTTCCTCACTTTTTGTACAGTATCTGTAAAAATCAAATCTAGTGTTTATAAGCTTTCAAACTGAAAAGGCTCCAACAAGAGGAAACAGAAAGGAAGGGTTAAATATCAAACAACTACCTATTCCAAGTCTCAATGAAATGCAGTCATAACAGATTTATGGTATGACTATAGAAAACTCACAAGCTTTCAGTTTGGTTTACTTTTGGGTACTGCTGACTTTAAAATGATAACTGGGGTGCCTGCCTGGGTGGCTCAGTCGGTTGGGTGTCCGACTTTGGCTCCGCTCATAATCTCGTGGTTCATGAGTTCTAGCCCCATGCATCGCAGAGCCTGGAGCCTGTTTTGGATTCTGTGTCTCCCTGTCTCTCTCTGCCCCTCCCTTGCTTGTCTCTGTCTCTCTCTCTCAAAAATAAATAAACATTTAAAAATAAATAAATAAAATGGTAACTAATCTTACAGACATGTTTTAAAAATCTTTTGGTGGGAAATTGTTCTGAAGACAAAGGTCTTCATTACAAAGACAAAACAAAGCTGAAAAATCATTATGAATTCCAGTTTTTCTAAGCAATGACTAATGAAGGTTATATGGGTAGTCAACACAAGTTACTCTTTAATTGATGTTAGTTATTTTGAAGACATAGCAAAGTGCAATTTTATCCTTCACAAGGAAAGGGTAAAACACTTTAATTCTGCTTCTATATCTCATTCAAGACAGCCTATTAGAATGGAGTTGGGTGGGAATCAGAGTTATGATTGGGTACAGATTTTAACATAGATTACCTCTGTGAATGAACTGCACTTCACTCCAGGACAGTTACTCAGGTAAGACAAAGAACAGTTCTATAGTTAAATTATCAAATAAAAGGGGTCAGGGTAAAGTTTAAAAAGGAGATACTGTGGGATGTAGGCCTTAATGGATGTAAATAAAATTAACTGAGGTACTACTATAGACAACAGCTTATGTAGTAGATGGTTTTGTTTTTGCTCATTAAGATTAATGTGATTGATTATATTCCTTCAAGTATTTATTACAAGTTACAAAATTTGAAAACATCCTAGAATTGTTAACTCTGGTTGATTCAGGGCTAGATCAGCTGGCTGGAGAGGCAGAGAGGGGGAAATCTTTATAATATACTTTGGTATATTTTGAATTTCATATTATATGAATGAGTTCCTGTATTCAAAATAAATACAAAATTTAAAGTCCTTTGTATTATATATCACCAACACTTGTTTTTCCTTATTTTGGAGAGGGAGGCATATAACAATTTGCTTTACCCTGATGTGCCAATTAAAAAAAATATTATACCTCCAACTACCTATGCCATGGTTTTTACCTACACTACCAAGCAAAGAAAGCAAGCAAGCAGACTGGGGGTAACACTGTGATGATTCCCTTGCTCCTCTTACAGTAAGTATAGATAATGAAGGGAGAGAGGATAAAAAAGCAGTTTTCATTCATTGCTTTTGTGCTGATTAAGAACTTAGTGCCTTTTCTGGAAACAAATCATATTTAGAGGAAATAAGATTCCAAAACTGTATTACTTGGGACAACAGTGAGAAGACAACAGGTTACCATGTTGACATGTAGACTGTAATATCAGCATTGCACATTTTGCGTACATTTAAAATAAGAATTTTGATTCATGTTTATGGTACTTCCCACAGTCAAAAGTTTTGGTACGCTGCTGAAAAATACATAAGCAAAAAGTCTACAGCTATGGACACTCCACATTAAAACTAACCAAACATTCTTAAAATGAAAAGAAAAAAGTTTATTCAAATTCTTTATGCCAGACCTCTTAGACTTTTATGGTTTACATGGATGCATTTTATCTCTTTTCCCCCTTTATCAAGAAGCTTAGGTTAAAGGGGTACCTTCAGACTCTTAGGCTGTTGTCGAACCTCCATGACATGCTTTCGCCTTAGTTCTCGTTCTCTTCGCTTGTTATATTCCAGCTGGTTTGTGAGCTCAGTCTGATGCTGCAATCTGATCAACTCACAGCGCATCTTCTGAATTGTGTTGAGGTGACGGAACTCCAGTTCTTGCATGGATTCATGTTGTCTCAGTAGCATGGCATGCTCTAAGTCCTTTTGAGTCTGCCTTTTATTTAACTCCTAATCCACAACACAAAAAGCAAAAGTATAATTTACTGCTGTATGATGCCTGGAAAAAAAAATCCTAAGAAACAGAATAACCAAGAAATAGATGTAATCCTCTGATGTAATAATGGCTGCATCGTATTAGAGTTTTATAATATTTGCTGTAGTAAATAAACAATTAGCACATTTCCTTACACTGTTCATTTACTATTCATTAACACTACTTCATGCAGTGAGTTTAAAAGGTACCAAATCTATCTCAAGAGGTTTAATGTCCTCCCCTCTTTCCTTTCTTTATTGTTTTCTAGTTGTATATTTGAAGAGGGTTCACAAGTCATCCAGTGTATTTTTTCAGAGTATGCTATTCAAGTCTATTACATGCAGTATACCCAATGTAGTGTAGTGGTTAAAAACATGGACTGTAGAGCTAGGCTGCCTGTATTTTAAATCATAGCTCTGCTACTGATGAGCAGTAAGTCTTTGGGTTAGTTATTTAAACTCTTGGCTTCAGCTTCATCACTTCTCAAACGAAGATAATATAGCAATTTCGTAGATTTAATGCGAGGATGAAACAAGTTCATAAATGCGAAGTCCTCAGAATAATACCTAGCACATCATGCTCAATAAATTTTTTTCAGAATAAAAGGAACAAGTGTATCACATACAACAGACACACCCACACCCACACACACTGTAGAAGTGTAGAAGTGAAACTTGCCTCCTTTGCCCTTTCTCCAGAAGCCAACAGTTTGGTGCAAATGTTTCAGAAATATCCCCCCATGCTTATCATGACACATCTGTTATACAAAACCTACAGTTTTAAAACTGAATACCAATATACATTATAGGCCTGTAATGTGCTTTCTTCACCTAAAAATATAATGGACATACATCTTGACCAGATCAGTACATAAAGATCTTTTTTTTTTAAGTTTCAATGGTAAGGGGTGCCTGGGTGGCTCAGTTGGTTAAGCGTCCAACTTAGGCTCAGGTCATGATCTCATGGCTCATGAGTTAGAGCCCTGCCATCAGGCTCTGTGCTGACAGCTCAGAGCCTGGAGCCTGCTTCAGATTCTGTGTCTCCCTCTCTCTCTGCCCCTCTCCCACTCACGTTCTGTCTCTCTCTCAAAAATAAATAAACATTAAAAAAAATTTTTTTTAAGTTTCAAAAGTAAGCTACTGCTTTGCAATTCCTAATTTTTCCATTTTTCTGCTTTAAACAAATTTTCAATAAATATCCATGGCATGATAGATACATCATATAACCATGTTACTGTTTCTTTAAAAAAAAAATTTTTTTTAACGTTTATTTATTATTGAGAGACAGAGAGAGAGGCAGAGCATGAGCAGTGGAGGAGCAGGGAGAGAGGAAGACACAGAATTTGAAGCAGGTTCCAGGCTCCAGCTGCCAGCACAGAGCCCGATGTGGGGCTCGAACTCGCAAACCACGAGATCATGACCTGAGCCGAAGTCAGACGCTTAACCGACTGAGCCACCCAGGCGCCCAATGTTATTATTTCTTTAGGATACAGTCCCAGAAGTAGATTTGGTAAAAATATAGATGCATATTAAATTTTAAAACCTATTGCTGAATTATACTCCAAAAGGGCAGTATCAGTTTATACTTTATACTTACCAATACTGTCCATTTCCCCATGTTACCAGTCTTTTTAATTGTTCTTATCTAATTGATGCAACTGTTTTAATTTCAATTTCTTTAATTATTACTGAATTTGAACAGTTATGCTATACTTGAAGCTTATTTTAAGCCATCTTGGAAATAAATTTATCTATGTTCACAGTTATCCCTGATAAGAAAAAAAATTGTTTTCATTTTGATAAGAGTTTCTACACTTGACCAGTTAATAAATGTATGATTATAACAATGTGCTAAGTGGTAACACACAATTCATGGCACTCATTTCAGATCAAAAGGCATAAATCATCCAATTAACATTCTCATATTTAAAAATTAATACTTCATTCATGGATAAATAATAAATATTATTTATTTAATAAATATTTATTGAATGCCTACTATGGGCCAGACACTAGGGATACAAAGACCTGTACAAAACCTATGACTTCACATAATTTCCATTCTAGCTGGGAAGAGAGACTTCCCCCAAAAAGTGTATGTGTAAGAGAAAAAAGTACAAAGAAGAACATTTAAAGAAGGGAGAGGAGAGAGAGCTAGCTATATAGATTGGGTATCTGGGGAAGAAGGATTTAGGCAGAGAGGATTAATGAGTGCAAAGGCCTTATAACTGAGATGTGATGGGACTTATTTCTGATTTCATATCATTCAAACATACCTCCCTGACAAGGTCCTGCTCCAAGTTATGGCGTCCAAGTAACATTCTTCGCTTGAAGCGACGGCACTCCAGCTCTAGGTATTGCCTCTGTCGTCGAAGAAGATTAGCCTCTTCCTCTGCTTGGAAATGTTGTATATTCTCCTTCTGCTTTGAAAGCCATTCTTGTTTTTCCTTTTTTGGGGTGCTCTGGTTTTCATTCAGTTCCTGGCAACAAAAAAACAACTCAGTTCAAAATACATAAAAATTGGGGTAGCTGGGTGGCTCAGTCAGTTGAGCATCCGACTTCGGCTCAGGTCATGATCTAGTGGTTTGTGAGTTTGAGGCCCCACATTGGGCTTGCTGCTGTCAGCCTGTGAGCAGAACCCATTTTGGATCCTGTCCTCCTCTCTCTCTGCCCCTCCCTCACATGCACTCTCCCAAAAATAAACAAATATTAGAACGAAAGAAAGAAAGAAAGAAAGAAAGAAAGAAAGAAAGAGAAAAAAACATAAAAATTAACTACATGAAAGTAGTTAATGTAATATTTGGTAGCTGGTAAATTTAAATAAAAGTACTGAATTTGTGTTCTCTCTAATGCTCAAACAGGGCAATGACCTTAAGGAGTTAGGTAGTTTCCTTTTTCTTGAGTTACCGGTGAATTAGGACAGGAAAAGAGAAAAATACATTAGAAAACATGCATACCTTTTGGTTTTGCATAACTACAAGTATGATGACTCAAAAGTACATAATAATTGGTAAATGAAGTAAAACATATCTTTCTTTAAATCCATCCCAAGAATAGACAGAAGGTGGTGCTTTCAGGGTAAAATCAAATGTAAATTAAAGTTAGGGCTACAATACAGTTATGTCTCAGTTGGTTTTTGACATTCTAAATATCAAGCTTTTGGCAAGATTACGGATGCACTCAATATAAAAGACTTGTAAATTAAATGGAAAATCAACAAAACCAGGGGAGAACAGAGACATTCTTTATGAGTGGTATTTAATATTTGGCATTATAATACCACTAAACAAATAAAAACCAAGGCTTTTCTACAGCACTGTATTTATTTTTAAAATTTATTTATTTTTGAGAGACAAAAAGAACACACTTGTGCACGTGAGGGAGTGGGGCAGAGAGAAAGAGGGAGAGAAAGGGAGAATCCCAGGCCGGCTCCGCACTGTCAGTACAGAGCCTGATGCAGGGCTTGAACTCATGAACAGTGAGATCATGAACTGAGCTGAAATCAAGAGTCAGAACACTTAACCGACTGAGCCACCCAAGTGTCCCTCTATAGCATTTTAAATATCATCTTAGAAACTATCTAAATGAAATTGCATTTATATTGGGCAAGATGAGAACATTCATGATACACTCAATGAGACAAACCCTAGGATGTTAATACTAGCATATTTTCAACCTAAAAAAACATCAATATTGCAGAGAATACAAATCAGCCATCATTCCTAAGTGTAAGTTGATTTTTCAGAGACTACTAACCTTATGGTCCTTCCCCTGTTATTCAAGAAAGAGACCAATTCTTTCTAACTTTAGTTCACAAGATATTCAAACACATAAAAACAAACACATAAATTAGTAGTTCTCCAAAGAGGACATATATACACACACAGTATAGAAAGAGACAAGGAGAACACGGGCCACATTATACCCAAGGGTGTCTTTCTCAAAATCTTCTGCCAGGAAACTTCCCCACCAAAACTCTAGTATGGCCCTTCCTCTACACTGAGAATCACTATTCCAAATGAACACACACACACACACACACACACACACACACACACACACACACAGGCATACATACACAAGTTATACACCTAAAAGATTATTTAAACTAATATATCCATTAACATTCAACTCTTACTGCACTGGGAAACTGCATGCTGTTGGATATTTATTTACAACTGGGAATCCTATTTATAATCTTTTCAAACCCAATGTTCTAGTATAGAGTTTGACTCCTGTTATACAGAAAGAAATGTGCGGCTTTTTGTTTCACAGCTCACATATTTTTATTTCTAATCATTCAGTTACTTAATAAGTGCTTACAAAAGCTATTATAAATAAAATAACTTCTGTTGGCAGGAGACGATTCTTTTTAGACCCTACTCAACTGAGAATCTCAATCCACTGAAGAGTAATTGATTATAATCAATGTCTTCATTCAAACTGATATACATTTTATGGTGACAAAAAACAAACAAAAATTTTATCTTAGTGGCTCTATGAGTTGATCAACATCACATACAATCAGTAAGCAGACAACTGGCTTGAAAAAGTTTATAAAATAAGTACCTCCTTAAGCTGTTCCTTTCGAAGTTTATATTCTCTTTTCTGGGACTCCAAAAAACTATTTAGTTCTTTCTTCTGTTGAGCCTGAATATGTTGCTGAAATTTTTTCTCCTCATTGGCCATCACTTTAGCCTATAGAAATTTAGAAAATGGATCGAATTAGTTAAGTTGATACATTCAAAGCAACACTTTAATAAGACATTACCAAGGAGGTCATTTTCAACCAAAAATAGAAAATCAACATTGCTTCTCGGCCTTTTGGCTAAGATCAAGTGTAGAAAATCAGCATTAAGTATTACCAAAATGAGAATACCCAACAAATTAATTTTTTAAAGTTTATTTATTTGAGAGAGAGAGAGAGAGAGAGAGAGAGAGAGAGAGATTGAGAGAGAAAGAGAGAGAGAAAATGCACACAAATGAAGAAGGGGCAAGAGAAAGAGGAGAAATCCCAAGCAGACTCTATGCTCAGCACAGAGCCCCAAATGGGGTTTAATTTCACTAACCATGAGATCATGACCTGAGCCGAAATTAAGAGTCAGACACTTAACTGAGTGAGCCACCCAGGCATCCTCCCCACCAAATTATTCATAATTGTTACTCAGCATCCATATTTGAATTTCAGAGAACCAATAAAATGGAACATGTCTTTAACATGATCTTTGGGGCGCCTGGATGGCTCAGTTGGTTGAGCATCCAACTTTTTGATTCTGGCTCAGGTCATGATCCCAGGGTCATGGGATGGAGCCCCATGGCAGGCTCTGTGCTGAGCATGGAGCCTACTTAAGATTCTCTCTCTCTCTCTGTCTCTCCCCCCCACCTCCCCTCTCCCCTGCTCACATGCTTTCTCTAAAAATAAAATAAAAAAATAAATAAAATGTTGATTAATGTTTATACCTTTTCCCCCCATTTAACAGGAGTGTGTTCTCCCCCCAGTAAAACAAAACACACAATTATATATCACTTATCTACAAATGTGTGACTTTGTGTGACCAAAAATCATGACTTCTTATGTTAGTTGACTTCTTCAAGTTAAACCCTGACCTTTTATTTATATATTAAATAATATGAAAATATTAAATATCAGATATATGCATCATATTGTTATCTTTCTTTTTTTTAAAGATTTTATTTGTAAGTGATCTCTACACCCAACATGGGGTTCAAACTTACAACTTATAACAAGAGTTGCACGCTCTAATGACTGATATGCACACCTTATTTCTGATTATATATGCAATGCATAAACATTGTAGAACATTTATGAAGTACAGAAAAACACAAAGAAGGAAAATCTTCCATGATTTTAGCACCCAGAGATAACCAATATAAACATCATTTTGGTACATATTCCTAACTTTTTCTAAGCATATATATTTTTAAAACAAATTTGTAATCATATTCTACATCCTGTTTCATGAATTGCTTTCCTAAGTATGTTAGAATCTACTTCTTCCTAAGTTATTGAAAATACTACCCAACGCCCAATAGGATAGTTTTCTTTCACCAAATTATTTCAAAATCAAATATTTACTTTGATAAATATTTATTAATATGTAAATTAATAAATTTATATTATAAGCCACTACGATAAAGAGATAGTGGTTCTTTTTGGGGGAGAAGAAGGGTGAATAGGGTAGCTATGATAAATAATGCCTCAATGTGGACTAGTCAGACATATCTGAAGGTATTCTGTGAATTTACTGAGAAGCTTACATTGTACTTGACAAATTTGACTATCAAAATAAAATGAAACTGATGGGACAACAAAAACCTTTAAAAGAAAAGGTTTCAAAAACATTAATACTTTAAATGTACTTTTATCATATAGTAGAATGACATTTATTTGTAAATAAACAAATGGGCTAAACCTTAATCTGAATCTCTTAATCTTTAATTATTGTCTGATATAAAAATGCTGGTCTAAATTTAAGGAAGATTTCCAAAAAATACACAAGGAAGAGAATCATGAATGATTTTTTTGAGACCCGAGCCACCTTATTGATAGGTGATTTATCAAACTCTTCAGATAACCAGAGTACCTGAGGGCCAGAAAGGTTGAATGATTTACCCACCGTGACACTATAAACCTATCAAGTATCAGGAAACAATCCCATGTCTACTGGTTCCCAGACACAGTACTTCATACTATACATGTTATATAAATGTCCCTCCCTTTCTCCAATTGATTTGTTTGTTTCTGAGGAAAAGATACTCTAATATCAAAATGTTATCTTGGTTAATTCTGGGATGGTCACAAATTAATAATACTGAATCAATCACCTCTTTTTCCATAGCAGCCTGATGTTTTTTGATAAGTTTCTCCATCTCTGCAGCAAAATTGTTACGCTGAGTTTCAAGATCTTTGTCTAATCTGAGGCGATGTTCATCCATCTCAGCCTTTAGCTTATTTTCCAGAGTCATCAGTTGCTTTTGATGTTGCCGCCTCATTCTCTTATAGCCAGACATCTGTTCTCTAAGCTCAGAGTCCTGCTCATGTTCTTGCATTTGCCTTGTAACCTAGACATACAAACAATAGAGAAAAAAGAATAAAATAAAGCAACACATTTCTTTCAAAAGCATTTTAAGACCACTCTGCTGTTAACTAAGCAGGCAATTAATGTAAAAGATCCCATTTAGCCAAAACAATCTTGAGGAGCATACAAAAATTGGAAGACATACACTTCAGCAACCAAAACAGTGTGGTACTGGTACAAGGACAGGCTGAATAGACCAAAGGAACAGAATAAAATCCAGAAACAGAGCCACACATAGTTAATTGCATTTTCTACCAAGGAGTCAAGTTAATTAAAAAAGGAAAGTGTTTTTTAACAAATCCTGCTGAGGGGCACCTGGGAGGCTCAGTCAGTTAAGCTTCAGACTCTTGATTTCGGCTTAAGTCATGATTGCACGGTTCAGTTTGGGAGATCGATCCCCGAGTTAGACTCCGTGCTGGGCACAGAGCCGGCTTAGGATTCTCACTCTCTCTGCCCCTCCCTAGCTCACACTCTCTAAAAAAAAAAATCCTGCTGAAACAACTGGTTATTTGTATAAAAAATAAAGAAATAAACCTTGGTTCATATATCATTCCATATACAAAAATTACTTTGAAAAGAATCATGTGACCTAAACATAAAACTCAGAATCATAAAGCAAAAGAAAACATGGGACTACCATCATTACTTGGGTAAACAAATATTTCCTGGACAGGATACAAAAGGTACTGATTATAAAGAAAAAAATGTATAAATTGGATTTTTAAATTGAGCTAAAAATTCACATAGTATAAAATTAATCATTTTTAAAAATTTTCTTTATTTGTAAGTAATCTCTACACCCAGTGTGGGTGATGGCATTCTTGACCCCACATGTCATACAGATTCATGGGCCACTGCATGGGATTTATAAAGTCTGCTTATGTAGCTGATAACTCAGATAACTTTTTTCCTCAGATACATCTTTTTTTACTTCCTGTCATATTTTCTAACAGCCTACTTTTCATATGATATCTTAATGTAATTTCTTTTTATCCAGTGTATCCTTTATCATGTTTTGGTCCTACTTAATCTGACTGATAAGGGTAATAAAAGCACCCCACTACAACAACATCCTTGCTGATATATGATCCTTTTTTTAAGTTTTTTTAAGTTCATTTATTTATTTTGAGAGAGAGAAAGACAGGGCAGAGGAGGGAGAGAATCCCAAGCAGTCTCCACACTGTCAGTGCAGAGCCCAATGAAGAGGTCAAGCTCACGGACCTTGTGATCATGACCTGAGCCAAAATCAAGAGTTGGGACACTTAACCAACTGAACCAGTCAGGCACCCCCATAATCCACTTTTTATTGTTATTTGGGAAATCAGAACTATATTTTGAATACATCAAACTGAATTACTTGCCATTTCGTAAACATTCCCCCATTTTGGTTAGCCTCGGTTATTTCCTTACTGTTAATTCTTATATTGTAGAAATAACTTTTTCTTCCTCTCTGTGCCTAAAACCAACTAATTATTAAAATCTCAAACAATTTCTTTTATAAATACTTCCTTTATGTCACAAACCAAAAATAATCTGAATTCCTATTTAGTACCTTCTAGCCCTCTTAAGCATTTGATATATTCTAATATATTAGTTATTTCTGTACACCGTGAAGACATTACTAGTTTAATGTCTCTCAGGGTATTCTATATAGTATCTTATAAAAGGCACTTAAATGTTGAATGGGTATTTTATAAAATAATCCTCAGATACAAAAAAATAAGACATAGTCATAACCTGAGTATAGGTGCCACAATCCAAAATGAAAAATGTATTTCTTCTTAAAAAATATTTATTTATTTTGAGAGAGAGCAAGCATGCAAGCATGAACAGGGGAGGGGCATAGAGAGAGAGGATGAGAGAGAATCCCTAGCAGGCTCCTTGCTGTCAGTGCAGAGCCCAACATGGAGCTTGATCTCATGAACCGTGAGATCAAGACCTGAGCCAAAACCAAGAGTTGGATGCTTAACCTACTGAGCCACCCAGGTGTCCCTGAGAAATGTATTTCTAATTCAAGGGAAGAACATACCAGTGATGCTGTCCGTATAGTAGCAAAGTGTTCCCGATTACGATAGTGTGATTTATGACGAGACACTTGAGGTGGAGATTGTGGATCTGATGCTCTTGTTCTAGGATCTCCCTCTTCTCTGTAATTTTCTTCCTCCTAAGCAAAGAAGGAGACAATACTATTTGAGGTGAACAAATACAGTTCACTTGAACTTTCAAGAAAATTTAGAGACCATGTGGTCAATTTATCTTAAAGAAATAATTTTAAAAAGTAAAAACAAAAATTGAGAATGCTGACATTTTATTTTCAATATAATTAGAATCAGGAAACATTATTCCCTAAGTGTATGAAACAGCACACAGATTTAGGATAAGGAAATATATGAGGTTAGATTTATATCCTAATTATTATATATAAAATGGAAAAGGTTTAATAATTTTAAACAGCAGTCAAAAATTAATTACTCTAAGGCTCTTGGGTTTTGAAAACAATAATATATCTTTTTTTTTGAAAACAATAATATATCTTAAAAATACTTTTATAATACTTCTGCCTTCTGTCCAAAGTAAGTAATCAAAAAGTAACCGTAAATATTTTAAGAAATGATGTCTTTCCTTACATATAGCTTAGTTCATTAACTGAAGAGGAAGTAAATTAAGTAGCAACCAACTAATTGTGGGAATAATCTTATTTTACTGCTGATTCTACTGCCTAAGGATGCAAAAATTAAACATGAGTTTGTCCTGAATAATACCACCACTCAACTAAATCATTCCTAAGCACTATTTGTGTGAGTGTAGTAAAATATATATAAAATTTGCCATTTTAACCATGTTTAGATGTACAATTCAGTGGCAATAATTATATTCTTAATGTTACACAACTACCACCATTTCCAAAACTTTTCCATCACCCCAAATGGAAATTGTATCTATTAACAAAAACTCTCCATTTTATCCTCCACTCAAGTCCCTGGTAACCACTAATCTACTTTGTGTCTCTACGAATTTGCTTATTCTAGATATTTTATGTAAGTGGAATTATGCAATATTTCCTTTTGCATCTGGCTTAATACCCCTTAGTGTTAACATTTCAAGGTTTACTTGCATTGTAGCATATATCAGAATTTCATTCTTCTTTATAGCCGAATAATATTCCATTGTATGTATATACCATGGTTTATTTATGTATTCATCTGTTGATGAATACTTGGGTTAGTTCTACCTTTTAGTTCTTGTGCCTAATAAGCTTCTAGGTAATACTATAAGCTGTGAAGTTAAAAAGGAAGTATTCCTATTAGTCACTAAAAACAAGTTACCTGACTTTCAAATGTTTTCAAGAAAATTAAAAATTTTGCACTCAAAAGTATGAAGAATAATGTAGCAAAAATCATATTTCCTTTTTTTCTAAATATAATTTACTGTCAAGTTAGCTAACATACAGTATATACAATGTGCTCTTGGTTTCAGGAGTAGGTTCCCATGATTCATCGCTTACATACAACACCCAGTACTCATCTCAACAAATGCCCTTCTCAATGCCCATCACCCATTCCCCCCGCCCTGCCCCCTCCTTCAAGCCTTAGTTTGTTTTCTGTATTTAAGTCTCTTATGGTTTGCCTTCCTCTCTGTTTGAAACTATTGTTTTCTCCTTCCCTTCCCCCATGGTCTTCTGCTAAGTTTCTTAAATCCCACATATGAGTGAAAACATGGTATCTGTCTTTCTCTGACTGACTTATTTCACTTAGCATAATACCCTCCAGTTCCATCCACATTGCTGCAAATGGCAACATTGCCAAGTAGTATTTCTCACTGTCAAGTAGTATTCCATTGTATATATGAACCACATCTTTATTTTAAAGATGTAAACATTACAGACAATGCAAGTCACTTTTGATCATTACCCACTGCAATCCTTTTTCCTACTCCCCAAAGACAACCATTATCATGACTTTCAAGTGTATACTTACTATTTGTAAATATTTTAAATACTTTATTTTTCATGAAACTAACTTCAAATTATATATTACCTAGTGTTTCTATATATGTCTTTCTTCTAAGATTTTTAAAATATTCTTTTTGTATTCTCAAAACAATAGGTTCCCAAATGCAGATATTATACTGGGAATTAACAAGCCTAATGTCACTTTAAAATAAGTTACCGAAAAATGTTCCAAAGTTCTGAAACATCCAAGACAAGCTCCTTATTAAACTAATCAGATAAAGAAAATTATTTACCAAAGCTGAAATTTTTTTTCACTGAAACCCAAATACTCACAGGTTTTAAATGGATGACAGAACTATTAGACATCACTGTGTGGTCTCCCTCCATCATATCTAGCTCACTCTTGTCATCTGAGGCATCTGGAAGACTGTTAACACTACTACTTTGGCTACTGGCACTGATGGACATACTGGGAATAGACTGATTACTTCCGACACTATTCACTGTTCCTGTCCGGCCAACACCATGATCTTGTTCCTAAGGGAAAAAAGCATTAGGTTCAAGTATCTTTATCTCTTTTGAATTGCTACTTATAATCACTTATCACAGTGCTTGGCACACAATCTTTAAGAAAGAAAGTTAGAGGTCTATTGTGAGAAATTCCCTGTATTTGCCAAGACCAGGAAGTTTAGCAGCTGAAAAACAAACAAAATAAAAATGACCAACACCTAAATAACAAAAAGCCCAACCATGTCAAAAATTCAGTTAATCATTTATGGGTTATTCCACAGTGTAGCATTTTCTCTAATTTGTCACTTTTGAAATCTATTTCTACCACACATCTCATGGGGTATAGAGAAAATTTTGCTCATTTCTCAATAACTCCCATACTTAAAATACGCACCAGTCATTTTTAATTTTATAAATAACCCCTTTTAGTTATTTTTTAAGGAAGCCTTTTAAGTATATTTTCCTTCCTCAGAATATATTATCTAGCCTATCCTTCTTTCATCAATTTAGTATTAATTCCCATCTATTTTTTGTAAATTAAAAATTATGTATTGCCTATACATTTAATCACATTCGTAAGAATGTTTTATGAAGTAACCAGGCAAGCCATGTTATCTGGGCACCAAAATTCTGTAAGATACGCAAAATTTAACACAGACATATGATTATATATATATATATATATATATATATATATATATATATATATATATACACACATATGTATATATATATCCCCAGCCTAAAAGAGATGCTGTTATAGATTTAACTACATTAGAATTTTATTAATTTTACAACTTTACTCAAATATTTCAGATATCTAAAAAAGCTCAAAATAATCTTCTAGTGATCACTGTATGAACTAAAAAACAAAATGAACAACACCAAAACTGTAAGTTAAGAAAGTCTTGTATTTTCTAGTTCATTAATTATGTAGCACTATTAAAAAAGAAAAAGTAAAGTAAGTAACTATTGCTCCTGGTTTCAGAATGCAAACTGATCTCTCTGAAAAGTAGTAAAAAAGAATCAACAAATTCTGACAGGAACAAAGAAAAATGAAAATATTTAGAGTAAAAAAAGATAGCTCCACAAATATGTAGATTTCCTTGTGAGGAAGTTCTATAACATTTCTATTGCAAATTTATATTTCCATACCCTACAAAAGGCAACATGGAAAGAACTTGGCCTTGAGAGTGAGAGATACGTGAATTTGAACCCATATGAACCTATGAGAAATTAACCACTGAGCTTTGCTTTACTCATCTGTAAAATTGGTACTTTAGAACTGTGCAGATGGAATGAAATTATATAGAACTTCTGATTCAAGTATCCCTGGTGACAGAGCACAATGCTTTGTAATTCTAACGACTTCTGAATGAGTACTGTCAATTTCTAGAGTCTATAATTTCAAATACTTCCAAAAGCATGTCCCATGCAATCAGGTAATAAGGCAAAACAGGGTTCAGTAGCCAAAAAATTTGATGGAGTCTAGATTAAAGTTGAATAAGTTTCTTTAATAAAAGACTTTGCAGAGCTTTATCAGGTCATTGTGTACTACGAAGGGGTTAGGTTTAAAGAATGCAAAACCTTTTTTCCCTCCTGGGATCTTACAGGACCAATATTAAGAAAACACAATCTGGGAACCACTAATATAAAACATTCATGGCAAGACTAGGTGCATAAGGAAAGAAGCCAATAAAGAGGGCTCAATATTTGAGTCATTTCTAAGTTATTACCTCTTCTTCTTCCTGTGCTTCTACTGCTGGTCCGTTATGTGCCTCCTGGAAAAGGAGTTTCTTCATCTTTCGATACTGCAGATTGTCCAGCTCTCTTACTGCATCCTTTGTCCTTTGAATGAGATCTATTAACACTGTTTCAGGGCGCTCCCGAAGAACAAACATGTGCTGGATAAAAGAAGAAGGTGAAAGGCAGGTTGAAATTTATATATATATTTTTAATGCGTACAAATGTACCCCTTTCTCAAACAGTAGTTACTATCATAATTAATCATAATAGATAATGCATATAATCTATAGCTATCTAATTCTACTACATTTTTGGCTTCTTAATTTACGAAATTGTCTTCTACATACACACACACACACACACACACACACACACTATGCATACTTAACTACCTCTGTGCATTTAATAGAAACATGATACCTTTGTTGGCTAAATGAAAATGCAGAGTTGAAATAAACAAAAAGTCCAATTAAACACTAAGAATTAAGTTCAACAGAGCCCTAAATAAAGGCTAAAAAAGGTTTACATATTCTTAAAACCGATTTCATAGAAAAGGCATGTACAGTTCTGAGCTGTATTAGGTTTCAACAGAAATGATTTTATGGTAAATTATGGTTAAAATCAAAAATGATTTTATAGTAACATAAACTTGGATAGTATGAGTTTCTTTATATGCTGTATAAACAACACTCCATAAAACACTAGCGGTTAATTAAAAGCCATTGTATAGTGATTTTTACCACTAACATTTAATAAATTTAACCTTATCAAATACAGAAAAGTACAAAGAACAATTCTATCATTATCACTGTTACATTTTGATATATTTCTTCAGAAATTTTCTATGTATAAATTTTGATTTATAGAAACACAGCATACAGGGGCGCCTGGGTGGCTCAGTCGGTTAAGCGTCCGACTTCAGCTCAGGTCATGATCTCACGGTCCGTGAGTTCGAGCCCCGCGTCGGGCTCTGGGTTGATGGCCCAGAGCCTGGAGCCTGCTTCCGATTCTGTGTCTCCCTCTCTCTCCGCCCCTCCCCCGTTCATGCTCTGTCTCTCTCTGTCCCAAAAATAAATAAACGTTGAAAAAAAAATTAAAAAAAAAAAAAAAAAAAAAAAAAAACACAGCATACAGACTGCAGAAAGACACCTTTTGCCTTGAGTTCTGTGAAATGTCCTTGAATTCTTGTAATACTTTTTACCTTTGTTAGTTCAAAAGCATTTCTTCTTTAAAGAGTTTTTTTTGCCTTTTGATTTTTTTATTACTCAAAAAACTTCATTTTTTTATTTAGCTTTCTGATTCTGTGCTTATGCCTTCAACACTTTAACGATTTTCTGCTCCTCAACAGGAGAGCACACTTGATCCTGTCCCAAACACATATAGCACACCATAGGCCCTGCTGATGTATTTTTCGTTTTAGATAATCTCATAAGAACTGTAAGTGTCACAGCATAAACTCCTCAAAGTCAGTCTGGGCACACACCACATGGGGATTTTGGTGCTTTCCCACCCTTCTTTGTATAAAGAAGATTCTATTACCAGGGGTTCGGGACAGCCTAGTTTTGTTAGAACCTATATTGTATGTAGGACAGCCTATGACAGTATGTCAAATGCTGGACCATTCTGAATGCCTAAAGACACCATCCCCAGAAGAGGAAAAAGCTTCTGTAAAGAATTTTAATTATATGATATTTTATTCTACTTTCACTGTCGTAAGTATTGTTATTTCAAACTCATAAACACGAGGCCTATAGATTTTTAATTCTGAGATAGCTTCATACATTAAAATTTTTTTCTATTAGCTCTTTTTATGATGAACTGTAACAGAAATATAATTAGATCAAAGGGAAAGTACCAAATAGATAATTCCTATCATTTTCAGTAAGGCTGTGCCAATACATGCTATGAACTAGCAAAATGAATACTGTATGCAGACTTGGGATCTAACCACCAAATATCCAGGTCTCATCTCATGGGTTGTGTTATCATCACCAAATCACTTCTTTGCCTATAGTATAAGAAGACAGTCAGATTCTTTTTCCTGAGCCTTAGAAAGGTTAAGGTATCATGATTTACAATATTCGGTCTTCTTATCCAAAAATAATAAATCTTAAATTTCTAAGTTTAATAGTTTTCTACATATAAACCTTGCTTATTTAGGGGCACCTGGGTGGCTCAGTTGGTTGGGCATGCAACTTCAGTTCAGGTTATGATCTCACTGCTCGTGGGTTCGAGCCCCGCGTCGGGCTCTGTGCTGACAGCTCAGAGCCTAGAGCCTGCTTCCAATTCTGTGTCTCCCTCTCTCTCTGCCCCTCTCCCACTCATGCTCTCTTTCTCCCAAAAATAAATAAATGTTAAATCTTGCTTATTTATCACTAACATAATTTCTAGTTATACTAAGCCTTTTGTTACTATTATAAATACCTATTTACCTAGGCTTTCATTTCTGAGACTATGAATGAACTTACTGCCTCAAATCCCACAATCATTACTGAAACTATATTGTTCTTCTACATACTGTGGTTCTAAATAATACAATCAAATTTCAGTTTCTTTGTATCTTTGATGTGTGTTAGTGAAAATAAATTAAACCTCTCTGAAATTATAGAACATTCATGTAAAAATGGTCTACTTAAATCTTATAGTGAAAAATCAACAATATCCTTTAGGGGCACAAGAAGACAGTCAAATCCTGCTTTATCTAGATGTTTATCTACTACTGCTTTATCTAGATGTTTTAGGAACTATATTAAGTTCAACAATGTTATTATTGCTATTAATAACATGGCCAACCTCCAAATAAAATAATCAATTTTTGAGAATAAAGAGCATACACTAATCATGTATTTAAACTCAGTAACCAAACACATTGAAAACCGAATAGAATTTACATGATTCTTAGAATATTTTCATTGCCAAGTTAGAAAAATTATTTCCAAAAAGGAAACAGAAACATGATATGCATTTTTAACAGTTTCTTTTAAAAGCTCTTTTCTCCCACAATAATTATACAGATATATTATACACCATTTCTCTTTCTTTCATATTATTTTAATATACAACTGATAAATATATAAAGTGTGGCAGACATAAAACTTAAATCAGAGCACCTGGGTGGCTCAGTCAGTTAAGCATCTGACTTCTACTCAGGTTATGATCTCAAGGTTAATGGGTTCGAGTCCTGTGTTGGACTTTGTGCTGACAGCTCAGAGCCCAGAACCTGCTTCGGATTCTGTGTCTCCCTCTCTCTGGCCCTGCCCCACTCGCACCCTCTCTCTTTCTCAAAAATAAATAAACATTAAAATTTTTTTTTTAAATTAAATCCAAAGTTAAACTTTGTTTTACTAACTTTGAAATATGACATTGTTCCACATGAATTAAAATATGGAGTTATAACTCATAAATATATTCTTGCACTTACAAATGGCCAGTTGGTAGTATTTGGAATATACAACTATATGTTCTATTCAGACATGGTACAGCAGTTAATTAATTTTGGAAAAACAAATGAAAAAACTCTAAGAAAAGTTCCAAAAGAGAAGAGTATATAAAATGAGCATTTTAGTAAAAAATTAGTAGAGCATACTTTATTTTTTTTTTTTTTAATTTTTTTTTTCAACGTTTTTATTTATTTTTGGGACAGAGAGAGACAGAGCATGAACGGGGGAGGGGCAGAGAGAGAGGGAGACACAGAATTGGAAACAGGCTCCAGGCTCCGAGCCATCAGCCCAGAGCCTGATGCGGGGCTCGAACTTACGGACCGCGAGATCGTGACCTGGCTGAAGTCGGACGCTTAAACGACTGCGCCACCCAGGCGCCCCAGTAGAGCTTACTTTATACTGACACAAAATCAAAAAAAGAATAAAACACCTTCTTTAAATTATTTTAATTTCTTAAGGGTAGAAAACAGACCAAGTAAAACTGACCTTTAAAAGTTCCTCTGATGTAGGGCGATCTTGAGGGATTTTCTGGAGGCAAGAATCTACAAAGTTGCGAAAATAATCAGACCTATTGTAAAGGAAAGTATCAAGTGAACATATTGCTATTTCCTTTTAAAACACATCCACAAACCATACAGAGAAGATCAGCATAGTCCCTGTGCAAAGACGACATGCAAATTCATGAAGTATTCCATATTTCTGAGCAATAGGTGTTGTATGTAAGTGTCAAATTACTAAATTCTACACCTGGAACTAATTTTACGCTATATGTTAACTGGAATTTAAATAAAAACTTAATTAAAGAAAACAACATCCACAAATCAAGGCATGTGCCTACTGGTGGGAGGGGGAATGGAAAAGGAATTATCAAAAAAAAAGCAGATAAAATATATTGTATATTTTATATAAATCTATGAAAATCTATTTAATTTTTTTTTAATGTTTATTTATTTTTGAGACAGAGAGAGACAGAGCATGAATGGGGGAGGGTCAGAGAAGAGGGAGACACAGAATCTGAAGCAGGCTCCAGGCTCTGAGCTGTCAGCACAGAGCCCGACGTGGGGCTCGAACCCACAGACCATGAGATCATGACCTGAGCCGAAGTCAGACACTTAACCAACTAAGCCACCCAGGCACCCCTATGAAAATCTATTTAAAGGAACCAATGAATCTTTACCATTTTCCAAGGACAAATTTACACAGATTATTTAAAAAATCCTGCTCCCACAAGTTAAGAAACAAAACAAACGAGCAAAGGGGGGCAGAGAGGGAAGGAGTGGGGGGAGGGGGGAGAGAGAGGCTCAAACCAAGAAATGGACTCTTAACTATAGAGAACTGATGGTTGACAAAAGGGGGGTGTGTGGGGGGATGGGTTAAATAAGTGATGAGGATTAAGGAGTGTACTTGTCATGATGAGCCACAGGGTGATGTATGAAACGCTCAATCACTATACTGTACACCTCAAACTTACATTACACAGTATGTTAACTGGAATTTAAATAAAACTTAAAAAAAAATCCTACTCCCACATATTTAAATATCATAACTTGTTCTATATTGAGGCAAAATTAGGGAAGCCAATCTTTCTTCTTTGCATTCAAATTTAAGATAACATTCTTTTCAATTTTTTGTTTCTTTTCTCCAAGCCATCTCTTTTTTTTTTTTTTTAATTTTTTTTTAACGTTTATTTTTTTTGAGACAGAGAGAGACAGAGCATGAACGAGGGAGGAGCAGAGAGAGAGGGAGACACAGAATCGGAAGCAGGCTCCAGGCCCCGGGCCATCAGCCCAGAGCCCAACGCGGGGCTCGAACCCACAGACCGTGAGATTGTGACCTGAGCTGAAGTCGGACACTCAACGACTGAGCCACCCAGGCGCCCCGCCATCTCTCTTTCTTGTTTGCCTCTTGGATCATCTTCTCTATTGCAACTTTAGAACATCAATCTATTTGTTTTGGAGGGAGCAGTTTTACACCTAAGTATTTAGTATTCCTAAATAAGTGCATAAACTTCCATTAAGCCCAGAAAATCAATTTAGATATTTTGTAAAACATCAAAAGTCTGCAATGTATTTTTAAAAAATGCTTATTGTTCTGAGAGAGAGAAAAAGAGAGGGAGTGAGGATGAACCGTGGAGGGCAGAGAGGGAGAAAGAATCCCAAGCAGGCTCCATGCTAACATCACAGGGATTGAATGAGGTCACGAACCATGAGCTCAAGACATAACTGACTGAGCCACCCAGGTGCTCTAGAAGTCTGCAACATATTATTATACAATGTTACTGATGAGGGTGAGGAAGGTAGTAATAATTACTTAATCAATGTTTGTCTTTCCATATTCACATAAGATTTTAAATTCCTTGAAGGCAAGAATTCTTTTTTGAATTCCTATGTATCAAAGAGTATAACGATAGTCTGTGTTCAATATATTTATTACTAACATATACCATGATGGTAAACTCTGTGCCAGAAGATTCCTTCTACATATCTCTAAACAGGTAACAATGATCTACAAATCTGCCTTAAATATATAATCTTAAAAAAAATAAAGTTTCACTAATTTATGTAACTACTTGCGAATCTAAAAGTATTTAGCATTTTAGATATCTCCCCAGAAGTTTTTAAATGCTAGATATACTTGAATATACTTAGATACATACACTAAAATTTTCTATCAATGATAAAAATTCTAGTTTTCTAAAACTGTCAATCTGTCCTTTATAAAGTTCTTTACATGAATGAGCTAATTTTATCAAATCAAGGAAGTACTAGAACATGGAATAACAAACCATTCTAAATATAAATATCATAGTAACAATTAGAACAATTGCAAAGTTATGAATTATCTGATAATTTTGATAAAATCATTTTATCTATGCTTTAAACTTCATAAATTATAAACCATTCCCCCCAAAAATACCACTATAAGTTGTGGCAATATATGTATTTTAGTTATAAAATACTGTTTAAATTAAGCTATTTATTATATAATCAGGGTTATAGGTGTTCCAAAAGTTCAAAGAAAAAAATAAAATTTAAAATTTTATAAAAAGCAATACTTTTTGCTTCTCTGTGGCCTCATCTATCCTTTATTTCTGAACTGAGTTACACATATGTTACAAAAAGCAGAATATATACAGGATAAACATGATGTAAGGGTAAAACAAACCAATTTAATATCTCTTCAAGTAATACACTTTACCTAATTGAATTAAATCATTTTGATAACATTATTTAAAAAGTATTTGATTTATACAATGTTGAGTAATATATGTCCAAGCAATACTCACCATTCATTAGACTGTAATGTAGGGGATTCATTTTGGGCTATGTGATATAAGGCACTCATTGCATTCATATTAAATAAAGGAGGCTTCCTTTCCGCTGTAAAAGAAAGAAAATTTTCCTGTTAAAATATGAGCCTATTAAAAAGAAAAAAAATAATAAAATAAAATAAAATAAAATAAAATAAAATAAAATAAAATAAAATAAAATATGAGCCTGTTATATAGAGGCATGCTTGCAAATACTGTTAAAAAAAATTTTTTTTTTGGAAATAGTCTCAAACTTAGCAAAAAAATTTCCAAGTAGAGCTCAAAGAACCTCTTCTTTTCTTTTTAAAAAAATTTTTTTAACTTTTATTTATTTTTGAGAGACAGAGCATGAACAAGGGAGGAGCAGAGAGAAAGGGAGACACAGAATCCAAAGAAGGCTCCAGTGTCTGAGCTGTCAGCACAGAGCCCGATGTGGGGTTTGAACCCATGAACTGCGAGATCATGACCTGAGCCAAAGTCAGAGGCTTAACCGACTGAGCCACCCAAGAACTTTGAGTTCTTTGAGCCGCCCCTCAAAGAACGTTTTCAAGTGAGTCAATTTACACTACGTTGCTGGCTTAATACTAAGTTGCTGGCTTAATGCCCTACCACCCCTAAATACTTCAGTGTATACTTTCTATAAATAAGAACATTCCACTAAAGCACCACAATTAAATCAGACCATTAATACTGATACAGGACTATCCTCTAATCCTCAGCCCCCATTCAAATTTCAATCAAAGTTCCAATAATGTCCTCTGTAGCAAAAGCAAGCCTTGATCATTTGCATCAAGGAATGGGTGAGTCTTATCTAAATTGTTAAATTAACATAAAATTGTTCATAATACCTTCCTATAATCCTTTTAATACCTGTAGTAGTGATGTCACTTCTCATTCTTGATATTGGTAATTTGTGTCTTCTTTTTTTCCTGATCAATCTGGCTAGAGACTTTATTTAATTGATTCTTGCTTTGATTTTTTACATTCTCTTCTGCTTATTTTGGGTTGAATTTACTCTGTTTCTTTTCTTTCTTTTTTTTTTAAAGTAGGCTCCACACTCAACATGGGGTTTGAACTGACGACCCCAAGATCTAGAGTCGCATGCTCTACTGACTGAGCCAGGTGCACCTTGCTCCTCTTTTTCTAGTCTCTTAAGGTAATAGCTGAAGTCACAACCTTGACAATTTTGAAGTGTACAAGACTCTTGAATGTTCCTCAATTTGAATTTGTCCTATGATTAAATTTGAGTTATACATCTTTGGCAGGAATATCAAGAAGTAAAACATTTTTATCATTGTTACATTTTCTCAAGAGGTGGTGCATGATTTTGAATTATTCCATTATATTAAGTTTATATATTTATTTTGAGAGTGAGCGAGCACGCACGTGAGCAGCGGAGGGGCAGAGACAGAATCCCAAACAGGCTTTGAGCTGTCAGCACACAGCCCAGTGCGGGGCTCAATCTCATCAACCAGGAGATCATAACCTGAGCCAAGATCAAGAGTCTGACACTTAACCAACTGAGACACGCAGGTGCCCCTTCCCACTTTTAAATAAAGTTGACTGGAATACTTTTATAAGAAGAAAAAAAAGGAAAGAATATTGGACTGGAAGGGGAGTAGCATGGAGAATCAAGAGCAAGAAGATGGACATCATCATCAATTACAGTCACAGTTCAATTATCTACCTGGCTCACTTACACTGGGAATGTTAGGTCCCACCCTGGGAATGATGGTACACTACCTTTAGCATAGCTCCCTTTATGGGCAACAGAATAAAATGTGTGCAGAAAATCAAGCTGTTACAATATGGCATGAGGTCCAATATCTAACCCTCATACTTAATTCAAAGTAAGAAGTATCCTAGGCAGAGGTTAAGTAATTCATAAATGCTTTAGACACTTTCTACCTAAGGTAAATATAGTAATCAGACATATTTTACATGTTTAACAAATACTCATTAAATATTGGACATAGATACCTGAAAATTAGCATCACAGTGCAAAATTATTTTAGGCAATTTAACAAAGCAAATATAATATACCTAAGGAACAATGCTTACCTAGTTCAATACATGTTATTCCAAGAGACCATACATCTACTTTGCCATCATACTGTCCTTCATCCATGGCTAAAATTACTTCTGGGGCCATCCTAAAACATAAAATGACATTTAAATTAAAAGCAAAAAAAGGTATACTATGCTTTTTTTTTAATGTTTATTTATTTATTTAGAGAGAGATAGAGCACAACGAGCAGGGGAGGGGCAGAGAGAGAGGATGAGAGAGAATCTCAAGCAGGCTCCGAGTTGTCATCACAGCTTGTCATCAAGCCGAAATCAAGAGTCTGACACTTAACTGGCTGAGCCACCCAGGTGCCCCAGTATACTATTCTTTAAAAATATAATGACCATCTACATAGAGAACACCTGTGTGAATTCTAGATGAATTCTAGACATTATGTCTGGATGTAAGAATTTTTATAATGAGAAATAAATGCACCACAGGCTGTCAGGTAAATATTTACCATTGCATATATAGTGTGAGACTCACTCTCCCCATTTGTCATGATCATGTAACAGCATCCTAAAGAAAGGATGCCCCAGAGCAAGGCTGCATACTGTAACATTGTATAATTCTTGGGCTAGTAAGTCTTAACTATTTTGATCTCAGGATCCCACTACAAAAGTCTGATTTATGCTTGAAAGATGGAATTTCATCATTGACAATACTGTCAGTTGTTTTCCTTCATGTGACAAGCTCACTCCATGCATTTAAGAAAATATCTGCCACAATAACCAACACCGAATAACAATAGTTTGTCAGTCTTCCTTTTAAATAGGAACAGTGCTCCATGATACACATGGCTAGAGTAGCTCATAACGAAGACAATTACACAATTATCAACCTTACAGGTAGGTGTCTTGGTTATAAAATGGAACATAAATTCATGTTTTCAATTAGACATTTTTTTTAAACTGTTTTTTAATGTTTATTTTTGAGAGAGAGCGGGAGAGACAGTGTGAGTGGGGAAGGGCAGAGAGAGAGAGAGGGAGACACAGAATCCAAAGCAGGCTCCAGGCTCTGAGCTTTCAGCACAGAGCCTGAGGCAGAGCTTGAACTCGCAAACTGTGAGATCATGACCTGAGCGGAAGTCAGACGCTTACCTGACCGAGCCACCCAGGCGCCCTTAGAGTCTAAACTTTTTTGATGGTACTATACTTCATCTGTTTTTGGTGTTAAGCACAGACTGACCCTTAGAACAGTTGCTAATGTTCACTAGGATTGTCACCAGACACCCCAGTGTATGTGAGTGTGTGTGTCTGCATGTAAGTGTAAAGACATCCAAATATGTACCTCGTTACTATGCTCCAAATTCTCTATATACAAATTAACAAGTATGTAAATAAAGTAAATTTTCAATGGTCAATAGAAGAGTGTTTCCAAGGTGTTCTTTAAAATGTTGAAGTAAGTTTGGGAAATTACTAAGTTAAGGAGAGCTAAACAGGGTAATTTTGTTTTTTATTTGTAGAACTTTTCAGGGCTTTTTTAGTATCTAATATTCATCATTAATTTCTAAACAGAAGAATCATTAAGAAATATTATTTGCTCACAGAACCCTTTTTTATAGAAGGGAAATGGACTCTATCTAAACTAGAGTTCTACATAAGAAATTTTTGATCATCTAGAGCAGTGGAAGAGTAAAAACTCTTCAAGTTTTTAATTTGTTTACCTCCAATGAATTTATGAAATCTATTTATCCCCTTGTATACTTTTACATTCTCTATATTTTATAATTTAATAGCTACAAAGGATATAATGTGCAGCTTATGTATATACTTTATATTGTATATGTGATTTAAAGATATTTAAAACGTGGAGTTACAGAGTTGTTTTATTAAACAGCAGTAACAACAACACACTGCTGTGTGGCCAAATTACCAAAGCCAGTCTTCACTGTCCTATCAATCAGTCAAATCAGAATCACTTTCTGTCAAAAAAGTCTGACTTCATTTTCAGTGCCAACATGTTAATGTGTCCCTATGACAGCATCTCAGTTATGAATTTTACACTAGAAAAAAAGAAGGGAGAGAAGATAACTGGGGAGAGAGAAAAAGCAAGGAGTAAAAGGAAGGGAAGGAAGAGGACTTGAAAGGGACAAGGGCTTGCTAAGACTTTGTATCCTGACTCTTCAGTATTTCTGATAATTACTATACATTCTCTCAAATTGTACTTCTGCTATTGCTTTGAGGCTATTACATCCCAGACCAATGCATCATTGTAATATTCAGGATGGGTAAGAAGTCCTTCCTTTATAAAGTGAGAGAGGGAGATTTGGAAAGTGGGTGGTAAAGAAGATGTAGTGGACCTAAGACATCACTCTCACCATACACAGAGAACATGTGGGAGTTGAAGATCTGGACATTTCCTTCAAACTTGCTGACATTAATAACGAATTATTTATGGATAAAATAGATGATGCCTAGAATTTGCTTCATAATAACTGGTAGTGGGTGGGGGAGGTGGGGAGGAAGGAGAGAGAAATGAGTACATAGGGCAGGACTTTTATTGGGTTGGGTGACTGGTATGTGAGGCTTCATTACACTTTTGTCTACTTTAATGAGTATGTGAAATTCTTCATAATTAAAAATAAAACCAAAAAACTCCAAATCAGCTATCAGCCTTCAGATACTCCTAGTCTGAAGACACAGTAAGTATCAATCTAAAGAGCACACAGAAATTTCCACTTAGCATTTCTATCTTCTCCTCACTTGGATTTCATTGAATTTTTTCACTCCCACACCCAAAATATCATGCAGGTTATAATATGGAAGAAAATATCAAGAGGACAAATGAAAAAACAGGAGATCCAAGGGCAGCACTCCAAATCTGTATTTGAAACTAACTAGGTTTAAAGTTAAGATGTCCAAAATAACATTATATTACCAGGAAAAAGATAAGACATCTGAAAAAGTATCACCACACATCGCCTATCTCAATTATGAGGATCAATAGCAAATAGGATTATTCTTACCAATATGGCGTTCCCACAAAAGAATTGGCAGGAGATGCCATGGAAGCTGATCCAAAGTCAGCAAGTTTCACCTGGCCTGGTTCTGTCAGAAGGATATTTCCTGCTTTGATATCTCTGGGTTTAAGGAACACAGAAAATTATTTCTCTTTCCTTCATTAGATTATGTTGAGATGATAAAAATCAAATAAAAGCTTTTAAAATAGGGAAGGAGAAATCAAAATAATTAAGTCCTTGGATAATCTCTCAATTAGGACAAGGAGATGTAAGATCCACATTAGAAAACAAGAAATACCGAAGTAATATAAATATACAGTAACAATTTTCTAAAAGAGAACACAAAATGGCAGTAAAAACAAGACAGAAAAATCAAGTAATTAGAGCATAGTTTATATTTGAGTTCCCATTTATTGTTGCAAACAGTGGTTTTAAAAATGGAATTTAATTAGCTGACCACTCCATAATAATATATACTATACATATATAGTATAGTATAGTACAGTATAGTATAATATAATATAATAATATAATTTGAGTACACCATTTAATGAAAGAAAGAAAGAGAAATTTCATACCCAAAATTTTTTTAAAGGTTATTCTTCTCATTTCCAAACCTTAGCATAGTTCTCCTAACTAAACATGAAATGAAAACTGAAGCACACAGATAATATAGTATCCAAAGATCCCAAATTTATTTCCAAGCTTACTTTTTAAAGTCAGCAAACATACTGTTCATGCAAAATAAGAAAATTATGAGTATTTATATAATGGGATTATATGTCCAACTAGCACCATAACATACATTTAACCTTTCAAAAAAAATTCCAAGCACTTGTCAATTCTTACTATAGTATTGTAATGGATATAATATTAAATAAATCTTTTTCCTTCCACTTATTTTTTATTTTTTAAAGTTTATTTATTTATTTATTATTTTTTTAACGTTTATTTATTTTTGAGACAGAGAGAGACAGAGCATGAACGGGAGAGGGGCAGAGACAGAGGGAGACACAGAATCGGAAGCAGGCTCCAGGCTCTGAGCCATCAGCCCAGAGCCTGACGCGGGGCTCGAACTCACGGACCGCGAGATCGTGACCTGAGCTGAAGTCAGACGCCCAACCGACTGAGCCACCCAGGCGCCCCTAAAGTTTATTTATTTATTTTTGAGATAGCATGCACACGCAGGGGATGGGCAGAGAGAGAGAGGCGAAGGAGAATCCCAAGCAGGCTCTATGCTGTCAGGACATGGGTCTCGGATCCCAAGAACTTGAAGATCATAACCTGAGCCAAAATCAAGAGTTGGACACTTAACCAACTGAGCCACCCCAGTACACCATCCTTCCACTTGTTTCTTGAAAGAGGAGAGGTACTTTGATGTTGATAAGACCTTAGTTTCTAATTCCAACTCTTCCATTCACTTATTTATTAGCATGTGGATTTCTCTTGGACCTTACTATCCTCATCTAAAAAATGATAAGCCATTTAACTCACAGTGACTCTACTATATAGTTTAATATGTATTGCCTGGTTCACATATATGAAAAAAAAGAGCTAGTTTCCTTCTAAAATAGACAAAACCTAAATCAATGCTAAAAATACATTATAAAAGTTCAGTTTTTTTTGTTTTTTTTTTTGAGACAGCAAGAGTGAGACAGCATGTGAGTGGATGGAAGGACAGAAAGAGAGGTGACAAAGAATCCCAAGCAGACTCCCGCAGTGCCAGCACAAGCCCGGTGGTACGATGGAAGCTCGAGCCTGACACGAAGGTGGATGCCACGAACCGTGGGATCATGACCTGGGCCAAAAGAGTCAGATACTTAACTGACTGAGCCACCCAGACTGCCCTAAAATAGTTTGTTTAATCTTAAAGTATTACCCATGATCATGGATTATCAAGGATTAATGCTCAACAGCATAAAGAGTGTTCAGTCTATGTTGTGGGATCAATGGCACAACTCTAGCATTATCAGTTACTGGAAGGACAAAACACCTAGATTTAGTTCTAGTCTAGTTTATTTGGCTTTGTAAGCACTTCGGAAAAAGTAGTCACGAATTGGGGCTTCAATTCCTTTATTTGTAAAATCAAAAAAGGTAAGACTATATAATCCCCAATGTCTTTTCCATTTTACAAATTAAATGATGCTACAATTAAATTCCTACCACAATCTATAAAGTGTACATATGTCCGAAAACCCAGTAACACATGCAGACAAAGATAAAAATAAACCTAAAGGGAGATCAAATGTTTGTAGGACAACCTAAAAAACATACGTTTTTAAGATTCTGAAATGCTTTTATTTGGCTACAACCAACACAACTTACAGGGTTAATAAGTTCCAGGGTTGATAAACGCAATAAGCCATTTGCTGCTAATACATAATAATTTTTAAAGTGCTTACCTATGGATCATGGTATGAGAATGTAAGTAGGCTAATCCCTGGAGAGCACCATGTGTAATTGCTGCTATTTCCACTTCTTGTAATGGCTTTTTGTGAACTTAAAATAAGAATTTATTGGAAAATAATTACTATACAGAATATTTTTGTTCAAAGAGATAAACATATCTAATATATGTGGCTATTTTTGAAAACTAACATTTAACAAGAAGATTTACTTCCCAAGACAATAAAACAAGGCTATTGAACTTTATAATTAGTATTACAGTTGTGCTTAGCTGTTAAGTAAATAATTCACAGCCAATTTTCCCCTAAGCTAACAACATGTAAGAATTAGTTGATTATAAAAACAAAAGTAACAGAAGAGAAGTTCTCCCTTTATTCTCACACATCTTAATTCTGAACAGAGGGGACAGATTAAGCTAAATGACAAAGAAGGAAGAAAAATGCTTGTTACAAAGTCATAATGTAAGAAAACTCACTTAGTTTTGCTACTACAGAATAGTGCATACCATGCTAAGAACCTACAAAAGGCTAAGGTTCTTACTCTTTGTGGAAAGCTTTTATAGTATTTAAGAAAATCATACGGAATTCTCATTTTATTTTGTTAATAATTTTTACCCTTAATAATTAAAGGAAACCTACCTTCCAGTAAATCTGAAGCAGATCCTAAGCAATATTCCATTACCAGCTACATAGGAAGAAAAATTATAAAAGCATTAAATTAGTAAAAAGATTCTATTTGAGATAAAATAAATTCACCAAGGAGATCAAGAACATGGTTTGATGTCAAGCAAACACTAGTCATCATTTACCTTAAAAAAAAAAAATTATACATTTAACAATTTGTTAAATGATAGAGTCAAGCCAATGATACATTAATTTTTTTATGCCAACATATAATCACATGTATAAGATGTGTATTTCATTCATACTTACTAACTAAAACTATAAAGGAATATAGTTACTTGTTAGGAATTACTGTTAGGAAATGGAAAACTGTCCTCTGGATCTATATGCACAAAGTTTAGGTTACAGTTTAAATGTTTCTTTAAAGCAAACGCAGAGCACCTCCTGTGGGTCAGGTATCTTATGTACATTAACTAATTTAATCCTCACAACCACCTTATAAGGTAGGCCCTATTATTACCCTTGGGGATCATTTCTGTTAAAAGAAAATGTGGCCTTTTCCTCTTTAAAGATGCAGTTACTATGCCTATATCACTGCTGGATTACTGCTTTGTCACTTCAATGGTAACAAGACAAAATTAATCTCTACCCTTTGTAATAAAGTGTCTCAATTCTCTACAGTTAGTATTATTCAGCCAAGGAATTATAATCAGTTCATATTTCACCAAGAGTCACTAAGACTTCACCAAGATCTTTGTGGTTAAATAGATTACAATATATTTATGTCAAAAAGGTATGCTAACTTTCATCATTGAATAATAGGATTGTTTTTACAATGTTTGATAAACCATTTGAAAAATTATGCTACTAAAAAATGTCAGAGAGCAGTTTACCATGCACATAAAGGTCAGTTAAATCTCTGTAGTAAACTTGCAAAAGTTCTATTATCTCTTATTGCCAAGGAGTTCTAAGAAAAGCTGCTCTTCCTCTCTCAGAATGAACTAACATTTCAAGGTGTTTTTGCATGGCTTTACACAACCATTTTGAAACATTCTTGAATTAATTAATTCTAAACCAAAACCAAGTAAATTACAGCAAGGGGAGAAAACACCTACCCATGCTGTGTGCTCACGTAAATAGCAGCCTTTGTATTCTATACTGTTGGGATGTTTTATTCTTTGTAGAAACTTGACTTCCTTAATAATATCCTGCCATTTCTGTGGGGAGAAAAAAAGGAATAAAAGAAAGAATTATGAAAAGTTGCTTTTCTTTAGAAAGCTATATAAGAAAAAAAGGAATAACTAGAGTAAGCAGGGTTAATGCTTTATTTGTAATATTTAAATACCAAACTAACAAATTTAAAAGAAATTACATTTATATACTTTAAACTCAATTATATAATTTATAAAAGTATTTTATTCAAGGTAGAACAAATTTTAATTTGATAAAATTTATCATCAATGAGTATCATTAAAATTTTACAACCACACACCAAGGATGTTGATAAAAATTACATGCTATATTTAGTGATTTTTCTTCAGTTCAGCTTCCCCTTTCTTATTTGCAGCTTTACTAACATATAATTTACATCTCATAAAGGTGATCTATTGTGTTTCTGGCTTATGTCTTGTACCAAATATTAAGATTGTTTGTTTTTAAAACTCAAATAATTACTGTTCTATTTAAATTCCTAAATGTATACTTGCTAAATGCTAGCAAACAATTGTTATTATGTAGGAAAGTTCACAGAAAAAGCAAGCTGTATGAAAACATTTTCTTACAAATTCTACTTAAGAGCCTTCTTCACTGACAGCTATGAGGAAATACAGATAAATCTTTGGACATAAGCTACTCCAAGACAACCTTAGACACTTTCATCATATCCTAAACATACTTACTCTTAAGAAGCAACCAGACAACTCTGAAAAAACAGGTTGGGTCCAAAAATCAAAGAATCTAAGGGTTTAGTAGATGTGGGAAGAAAACTAGGAATCTGCTTTTGGCTCTTGTTCAAGGTTTTCCACTAACAGGCCACATTTCTTAAGGCAGGGAAACTAGCATAATAGAAAACTTTAAGGAATGTTTTGTACTAAAATTTAAGATCATGTATCTCCTATTTTATTTCACAAGTCCTCAACAAAATACAGTGAAATATGTACAGTGTTTTATATAAAATGTGTATGATACAAGATCCTCAATTCAGAAAATATTTCATGGGCTTTAAATTTCATATTTGAATGCTCTGGAACACAAATTCAGAACACAACAAAGCCAGTATTTGTAAACGGAGAAAAGACTTTCATGAGGACTATTCCTAACATTCTTGAAGGAGTATTAGATGTGAAAAGATGATACACTAAAATGATTCTTTCTTCTAGGTGTAACTAATCAAACAGACTCCAACACAGTACCAGTCTGCTGTGAAAACTACTTCTGAAGTTGTGCTGTAGAAATGGCAAATAAAATTAGACTGAACTTATAACAAATGGAATTTTTTTAGGAGTTTTAGGAATTTTTAGAAGATTTTTTTTTGGCATCAAAATAATGGAAGAATGAAATAATCAGTAGTGTTACCATACCCATTGTACGATCTTCACAAAACCCTGATTTACCATAAAATAGAGATTCCAAAGGTATAGAAAACCAAAATGTTTAAAAAGTGAAGACTAACCCAGCAATTCCACCTCTGGGCATACACCTGAAATTACGGAAAGCAGAGATTCACAGAAGTATTTGTATATCCAGGTTCATAGCAGCACAATAACTAAGTGGTGGAAGCAACCTAAGTTTCCACTGACAAATGAATGGATGGATAAACAAAATGTGGTCGTTTATACACACATACAGACAACTATCCAACCTTAAAAAGGAAGCAATTCTGACACATATTATAACAAGGATTAACTTTGAGAACGTTATGTTAAGTGAAATAAGCCACTCACAAAAGGGCAAATACTGCATGATTTCACTTATGTGAGACACCTAAAGTAGTCAAATTCCTAGAGACAGAAAGTAATGATTTCCAAGGGAAGGAGAGAATGGCGAATTATTGTTTCGTGGGTACAGAATTTCAGTTTTCCAAGATGAAAAGAGTTCTGGAGAAGAATGGCCATGATGACTACATGACAATGTGAATGTCTTCAATGCCACTGAACTGTACATTTAAAAATGGTTAAAATGTTAAATTTTGTTAAATGTATTGTATCGCAATTACAATAACTAAATTTAAAAATTAAAGCCTAAAGATTCTGTATTTAAAAAACTACATGTTATAAAATGAATTCATATAATAAATAGAATAAATACAATCTGACAAGAACTAATTGAGTAATAGAGAACTAAAGTGGTATCAATGTAGAATCAGTAATTTTATTTTTTGTTTCTCAAATTATTACACACTGCCCATTTTTCAGACTATACTGCCTATTGATTATTAAAGTTTGTTTAAAATAAGTCTTACACAATTTCTAAACCACTAAAAAATTATACTCAATATAATTTATTGTTAAATGTATCTTACTCTAGTTTACCTCCTCAGAAACTGGTAATTTCTCTATGATAGAGTTATGTATTAAACCACAGTTTAAAAAAGTAATAAGCTCACTTCAGCAGCACATATACTAAAAAATTAAAAGCAAGGGACACAAGCTGGAAGGCTTTTGGCATGCCACAAATGTCCTGTTTAAGGTTCTAGGCACAATTTTAATGGGTATATTTAGTTTCTGAAAGAAAATTCACTGCGATAGACACTTAATATTTCTACACTTTTCTTTAGGTACGTTTTACGTTTCTGAAAGAATTCCCATCTACCCCTAATTAAAACCAGTATGTCATTCTCTAACATACCAGTAAGAATGTATATATTTCACCCACCTCAGTAGACTGCTTCCCACTGTAAGACATTTTCTTGATAGCCACCACTTCATTGGTGCGCACATCTCGTGCCTAAAAAAATAAAGGACCGTTGTGAAAATGAACACAATAAATCTGGGCAATTATTTATCTCTCTGAGCATAAAAGCATTTATAAGCTATCATGTCAAAAAGGACATCAAAAGTGCTTTCAAATACCTTAAAAAATAATAAATATATATGAAAACTTATCAAATTATCCAGGAGCTCATACTTTGGAGAGAAAAATAAAGCAAGTTTATTTTTAGTGATCTACTTGAGAGAAAAAATATAGAAATTTTAATAGTACTATAAACAGAAAGAAAACAAGACTAGTTAGTATATGTAAGTCTATGCTAATCGATTTTGAAATCTCAATGAAATGGACAGTTTTCTAGGTAAGAATAAAACTGATCTAAAGAAAAAATGTAAAAAAAAAACAATGGTGGCAGATTGAATACCAATTAATTATCTTTAAAACAGCCTTAAGTGGAAAATAGTTTTACCAGGGGAAATTTCCAAGATATAAGTGGGAACAAAGGAAAAGATATCCCATTAGTTTTATGAAGGCAGTATAACCCAATAACTAAAACCTCACAAACAGCACAAAATAGAGTACCAATTTTGTTTGAAAATATAGATAAAAGCTCTAAATAAAATTTAAAAACCAAATATTACATGGCATTAAAAGAAATTTTCATTTGGATAAAATATACTACAATCATATAAATGCAAAAGACTCTGATAATAGGAAAACACTTCATCATTTCAATTTTTTTTAAGTTAAAGGGGAAAAATATTATGTAAATGCTCAATAAATGCTAGAAATGCAGGAAAGGCCGAATGCTAAATGTACTCAGCTTCAGGAAAGGTAAAATTCCTAGCAAACCCAGATGAGAAAGGTAATTCCTCAACATGACAAATCATGTCTACTGTAAACAACTGCTAATCAGAATTAGAATGCTACAATGATATCACAATTATTTACCATTCTTATGGAACTTCTGAAAAAAGTAATAAAAATGTAACAGAAAGACAATTTTTAACTCTTGGAAAGGAAGGCCAAACTCTTACTATATGTATATATACACACATACAGTATTGAGTTCATAAAAGGGTCAAGACCATCTCAAATCACCTGTGGAAGAAATGATCTTCAGTTTAGACTTTAATAAATTCCAAAAGGTCAAAATACTCTAAAATTAATTATGATGACAGCTATAACTCCTATTTGCTAAAATCATTGGAATGCACAATTAAAGTTGGTGAACTTACGGTATGTAATTCATGCCTCAAAACTTGTTAAAAAAATAAATAGCACATATGTAAATTATACCTCTACAGCATTGCTTTAAAAACTTTTTAAAAAAAGACACTGTTTGGGGGGCGCCTGGTGGCTCAGTCGATTAAGTGTCCAACTTCGGCTCAGGTCATGATCTCATGATTCCTAAGTTCAAGCCCTGAGTTAGGCTCTGTGCTGACATCTGGGAGCCTGGAGCCTGCTTCGGATTCCGTGTCTCCCTCTCTCTCTCTGCCCCTCCCTGCTCTCTCTCTCTCTCTCTCTCAAAAATAAACATTAAAAAAATTTTTTTTAAATTTTTTTAATGGAACTATATGTGGTCTTTTGTGTTTGCTCCTTTCATTTAGCATAATGTTTTCAAGATTCATGACTAATGATGTTAAGCATCATTTTTTGTGCTTCGTGGCCATTTGCGTATCTTCTTTGGAGAAATGTTAATTCAGATCCTTTACCCATTTTTAAATTGTCTTTTCATGACTGAGTTATAAGAGTTCTTTATATTCTAGACAAATCCCTTATCAGATATGTGATTTAAAAATATTTTCTCCTGTTCTGTAGATTGTCTTTCAAAGTTTCGAAACACAGAAGTTTTTTTTTATTTTGATGAAGTCCAGTTTTTGTATTTAAAACATTTTTTAATGTTTTATTTATTTTTGAAAGAGAGAATGTGAGCAGGGGAGAGACAGAGGGGGACAGAGAATCGGAAGTGGACTCTGTGTAGACAGCAAAGAGCTCAATGTGGGACTTGAACCCATGAACCATGAGATCATGACCTGAGCTGAAGTCAAGACGCTTAACTGACTGAGCCACCCAGACGGCCCTATCTACTTTTTTTTGTCACTCATGCTTTTGGTGTCATATCTAAGAATCCTTTGCCAAAACCAAGATTGTGCAGATTTACCCCTATGTTTTCTTCTAAAGTGTTATAGTTTTAACTATTACATATAGGTCTTTGATCCATTTTGGAAAAAAAAATTTTTTTAAGGTTTATTTTTTATTTTTGAGACAGAAAGAGAGCATGAATGGGGGAAGGTCAGAGAGAGAGGGAGACACAGAATCTGAAACAGGCTCTAGGCTCTGAGCTGTCAGCACAGAGCCCGACACGGGGCTAGAACTCACAGACCGCGAGATCATGACCTGAGCCAAAGTCAGACGCTTAACCGACTGAGCCACCCAGGCTCCCCTCTTTGATCCATTTTGAATTTTTACATATGGTATGAAGGATCCAATCTCGCTGTTTTGCATTAAACAGCTGCACTTTTTAATTAACCTAAGATAAAGCTTGATTTAAAAGTGGGTATACTAGGGGCGCTTAGATGGCTCAGTAGGTTGAATATATGACTTCAGCTCAGGTCATGATCTCATAGTTCATGGTTCAAGCCCCGCAATGGGCTGTGTGCTGACAGCTCAGAGCCTGGAGCCTGCTTCAGATTCTATGTCTCCCTGTCTCTTTGCTCCTCCCCTGCTTGTTCTCTTTCTCTCTCTCTCTCTCAAAAATAAGTAAACATTAAAAAATAAAAGAGGGTATACCAAATGCAAATCAATATTCTGGATCAGATTCCAAAAACAGAAGAGACAGTAGTTTTAAAAACTGGAAAACTCTGAGTATCTGGTTTATAGTATCATTTGATCAATATTGATTTCTTAGTTGTGATAAAGGTAATGTTGATAAAACATTATATAACATGTTAACATTAAGAGAAATGGGTGAAAATTACATGGAAAGGGGCGCTTAGGTGGCTCAGTCGGTTAAGCATCTGACTTCAGCTCAGGTCATGATCTCACACTCCGTGAGTTCAAGCCCCACGTAGGGCCCTGTGCCGACAGCTCAGAGCCTGGAGCCTGCTTCGGATTCTGTGTCTCCCTCTCTCTCTGCCTCTCCCCTGCTCATGTTCTCTCTCACTCTCAAAAATGAATGTTAAAAAAATTTTTTTTAATTAAAAAAAAAAAAAGAAAATTGCAGGGAAAAACTCTTTACTGTAACTGCAAAATCTTCTGCAATGCTAAGATATTTTATAATAGTAAATTAAAGGGGCTACTGGGTGGCTCACTCAATCATCCAACTTCGGCTCAGATCACGATCTTGTGGTTTGTGAGTTTGAGCCCCGCATCGGGCTCTGTGTTGACAGCTTAGAGCCTGAAACCTGCTTTGCATTCTGTGTCTCCCTCTCTCTCTGCCCCTCTCCTGCTCACGCTCTGTGTCTGTCTCTCAATAATGTTAAAAAAGTTTCTTAAATAAAATAGTAAATTAAAAAAATGAGTATAATTTATTAAAATCCAAACTTATTAGTAATGATTACATTAAAATTAAATGACAAAATGAGATCCTTTGCCTATTATGTCTAAAAATAAAAATACGTAATGTCTACAAATGTTTTTCTCTCCTTTGGGACCACATGTTGTGCTTCCTCATCATGCCTTATTAGTCTCCTCTAATCTAGAACAATTCCTCAACCTTTGTCTTTTATGACACTGTCATTTTTTTAAAAATATGCAGTGATATTTTATAGAATGTTATTAAATTTGTGCTTGTCTGGCATTTCTTCAAGATTAGATTCTGGTTATACGTCCTTGGCCAAAATACTACAAGAGTAATATCGTGTCCTGATTTTCAGGGTTTCATATCTGTAGGTATACAAGGTCTGTCTGTTCCTCCTTGATGTTACTAATTTTTATAACCCACTCAAGCACTGTCTCTTCTTTTCCAATGTATACAGTTAGAGTTACTATTTTCTACCTTGTATCTAACAAGGGATTTGTGAAGAGATGTTTTTTTTAAGTTTATTTATTTATTTTGAGAGACTGAGCACAAGCAGGGGAGGGGCAGAGAGAGAATCCCAAGCAGGTTCCGCACTGTCAGGGAGGGGCCCACTGTGGGATCATGATCTGAGCCAAAATCAAAAGTCAAAGGCTTAACCTACTGAGCCACCCAGGCACCACTGTGGAGAGATACTTTTAAATCACGTAAACATCCTGCTCCAAAAACTTTTCCCCTCGATTACCAACCACTGAAGTTTCTAGCCCCAAACAATCTTCACTATGATGATTACAAAATGCTGATTTTTTCCAACTCTACCATTCCCTTCACATTTAACAGTCGGCATTCTGTTATAAGGAAAAGCCCTCCTTTTTTTTTTTTTTTAATTTTTAATGTTTATTTATTTTTGAGAGAGACACATAGGGAAAAGCCCTCCCTTTTTATTCATCCATCTATTATCTGTCATGGAAATGATGGATTCCTATTTTTATTCAATAGGCTATAATCGATTACCATTACAATTTTTTTTAATGTTTATTTACTATTGAGAGAGAGAGAGAGAGAGAGAGAGAGAGAAAGAGAGAGAGAGATACAGAGTGAGCAGGCAAGTGGTAGAGAGAGGGAGACAGAATCCGAAGCAGGTTTCAGGCTCTGAGCTGTAAGCACAGAGCCTGCTGCTGGGTTTGAACTCACAAACTGTGAGATCATGACTTGGGCTGAAGTCAGTTGCTTAACCGACTGAGCTACCCAGGTACCCCAATCCATTACCATTTTATATTGATGCTCAAATAATTCCAGATTTGGCCAGTGGGAGCCCCCTCACTCTGGTTTCATGTCCTTTTGCCAGGCCCCATCTTTTTTTTTCTAAAGCACTTTTTAACTTTCTGGCACAAGATTTTCTAAGGCTTATCTTTTAATGTTCTAGCCCTGAAACAGAATGAGCCATTACTCCAAGGAGCTCTTGTTCGGTTTAGTGAGGAATTCAAGATCCGAATATTCTCTGGTACTGAGGTATCACTGCGGTGACCTTCTTGCAGCAGATAGATAGGTAGATAGGTAGATAGGTATGTAGGTAGGTAGGTAGGTAGATGGACAGAGACAGACAGACAGACAAAGAAGATATATCCTATCAAATCCCACAGGGTTCTTCCTTACTTTCCCTGATTCCATATTTCTCTCTTCTTTCAAAGTTAGGATCCTGACTCTAAATAACATCAATATTGGGGCCCCTCGGTGGCTCAGTCTGTTAAGTGGCTGACTCTTCATGATCTCACGGTCGTGAGTTCAAGCCCCACCTCGAGCTCTATGCTCACAGCTTGGAGCCTGCTTCAGATCCTGTCTTCCTCTCTCTGCCCCTTCCCAGCTCCCAAGTGCTCGCTCGCTCTCTCAAAAATAAACGTTAAAAAAATTTTAAATAATATCAGTATTATTCACTGCTCAATCCTTTAACACATAGTTTCAGAACTGTCACATCCATCTGAATATGTAAGAAATGTATTAAGAGTTGAAAATTTGTCTTCAGTTTCCTTCTCCCAAGACTGAGGGTATATAGTTAAAATACTGTGTACAAAAGTTACTTGCATTAGTTCTATTCTGTCCTCCAATGTGGTTATACCTGAAATACAGTTGGATTCATTGTTCTTGTTTTCCTTTGATTTCAGTGACATGCCCCCCCCCCACATACTGAGTAAATTTTAATTTTTAAATATGTAAAACATTTATTACCCAAAGAGGTGAATTCAAACAAGGATCATTCCATCCTCTACCTCTTCCATTCTATTCCCCACAACTGTCACCATTCTATATCTTGAATTGTTGGTTGTATAGGGGCATAATTTGTCTAATTTCATCAAACTATATACATTTAATATCTGTATATTTATGTACATAAATTGTACTCAATAAAAACAGTCAATTTAAAAAATTCTACTGGCACACTGAATGTCTACAAGTCAGGGTTTTCTCAGTGTGGTTCTTTTATTGAGCCCAATTCTAAGATTCTATGTGTATTTTTCCTGTGTTCTGTATTTCTCTACACTAGTGTATATGGAGGAACAAGCATAAATACAGACAAAACTATAATACAAAAAAAAGCTTGTTTTTGAAATAATCTGTTTTCTAGGTCCCTCTTCCTTCAACTAGTGTCCAATCTGGAAAGTAAACAAATGTGATCAACATCAAATGCACACTTACGACATGTGTACATAACAAGATTCTTCAAGGATATATACCTAACTGTTAATAATAGCTGTCCTTGGGTAGTGAAATTATAGATGGAGTTTTTATTCTTTACTCTTTTTGTGTCCAACTTACAAATGGGATATAAATCAAAAGTTCAAATTGTTAAGAATTTGAAACAAATTTTCTCTAGGGGAATAATATTTTAAATTGTGATTTTATTCCAAAGGTGCCCATTAAAAAAAATTAAATCCATAATAACTGTCAAAATGTTAAACATCTATATAACATTTGTTGCTTGAGGGGAAAATAAGCAATTTTAATAGGAAGAAGAAATAAAGAATGTGAATGGAGTTTTCCCCCTACAGATTAAGAAAGGAATTCTTAGAGATGTTTTATTATGGCTTTAGAGTAGTAGTTCATTGGTTTGCTTTTATTTATTTATTTGTTATCATTTGAGAGAGAGCGAGTGTGCGAGCTCAGCATGAGCAGGGGAGGGGCAGAGAGAGAAGGAGAGAGAGAATCCCAAGTAGGCTCCACTCTGTCAGCAGAGCCTAACACAGGGCTCGACCCCACAAACCATGAGATCATGACCTGAGCCAAAATCAAGAGTTGGGCACTTAACCCACTGAGCCACCCAGGCACCCCCATTGGTTTGCTTTTAAAATTACAATTTTTAGGGGTGCCTTGGGTGGCTCAGCTGGTTGAGAGCATCATACTCTTTTTTTTGTTAAGTTTATTTATTCTGAGAGAGACAGAGATCACAGGGGCAAAGAGTGAGGGAGAATCCCAGCAGGCTCTTTGCCACAAACCAACAAAGAGCCTGCTGTGGGGCTCAAACTCACAAACTGGGAGATCATGACCTGAGCCAAAATCAAGGGTCAGATGCCTAACTGACTGAGCCACCCAGGTGTCCCAAGCATCCTACTCTTTATTTTGGCTGAGATCATGATCCCAGGGTCATGAGATTGAGCCCCACATCTGGCTCTGTGCTGAGCCTGGAGCCTGCTTAAGATTCTTTCTTTGTCTCTGTCTCTCCCTCTCTCCCTCCCTCTAACCCACTGCCCTGCTCATGCTCACTCATAAAACAAAATAACAATCTTAAAAATAATAAACATGTTTCTTTAGCTACCAATTTTATCACCTGGAATCTTTTATTTATGAAGTGTACATTATTTCTCTGAAGTCAAGAGAAACTTCCTTTTCTTTTTTAGAAAAAGTCAATTTCTGGTTACAAATGAGCTTAAAAATTTTTTTCACGTTGAAATAATTACAGACTTATAGAAGTGTTGCAAAAATAGTAGTTACCATATATCCTTCACCCTGCTTCCCATAATGTTAACATCTTTCATAGTACAGTACAATTATCAAAACTAGGAAATTAACAAGTTATTAACTATTAACTAAGCTAAGACTTTATTTGAAGTTCACCAATTTTTCCACTAAAACCTTTTTTTGTTTCAGGATCCTACATTGCTTGGATATCATGTTGCCTTAGTGTCTTTCAGCCTGTGACAATTCCTCAACCTTTCTTTGTCTTTCATGACTTTGACACTTTTGAAAGACTATTGGTTATTTTGTTAACAGTGCCCAAACTGAGTTTACTTCCTCACGATTAGATTAATAAGAACAACACAGAAATGATGTGTCCTCAGTGTCATGTCAAGAGACGGAGTACATGATGTGAACACTGTTGATATTAACCTTGATCACTTAGTTAAGGCAGTCTGTTAGATTTATCCACTGATTTTCCCATTTCAATTAATAAATATCTTTGGGACCATACTTGAGATTATGCATATATCCTGTTCCTCCTCAGACTTTAATCCACTAATTTTTGCATCTATCAGTGGATCCTGGTTGCAACAATTATTTCCCTTAGTCATATTACATTTAATAACAGGAATTTTCATTATGTGTGTGTGTGTGTGTATGTACATCACACACACACACACACACACACACACACACACACACACACACACCTTTGTGTTGTGAGACAGAAATACTAATACCTTCACAATTCCAATCCAACGCCAAAAGGTTATACCTAGCCTCCCCCCTTTATTTGTAACTTCTCAGTAAGAAAACGGGTTTTCATTATCTATAATATTATAATACATTTACTTATGCAAATCTACAATATATATTGTTTCAGAATTGCCAAACCATACACCTGTGAGAAACTAGAAACTAGAGTTCCTTTTGCCTTTAGTCTTATTCAGCCAAAATACTGTTTCCAAAATCATTTAAGAGTAGGTTCTTTTCTTTCCCACCCACTTCTGTGTGTTTATGTAATTCATTTATAATACAGTTAAGGTTCAGGGCACCTGGGTGGCTCAGTCAGTTAAGCGTCTGACTTCGACTCAGGTCATGACCTCACGGTCTGTCCGTTTGAGCCCCGCACTGGGCTCTGTGCTGACAGCTCAGAGCCTGGAACCTGCTTCAAATTCTGTGTCTTCCTCTCTCTCTGCCCCTCCCCTGCTCATGGATGTCTGTCTCTGTCTCTCAAAAACAAACTTTATAATACAGTAAGGATCATTTGCTATAGTCTGTAGTCCATTTGTTTCCCCATAACATAGTTTTTTTTTTTTTAATCAACATTAATGAACATTTAATAAACAGGTAAAATTCACTCTTTGTGGCATGCACTGTGAAGTAGATTACAATTTTTGGCAATTATCAACAAAACTACCATTAAATATTCATTTATAGTTTTTAAAAATATTTTTAATGTTTATTTATTTTTGAGAGTGAGCAGGTGGGGGCAGAGAGAGGGGAACAGAGGATCCAAAGCGGGCTCTGTACTGACAGCAGAGAGCCTGATGTGGGGCTTAGACCCACAAATCACAAGAACCAAAGTTAGAGGCTTAACCAACTCAGTCACCCAGGCACCCCATTTAAAGTTTTTTGTGTGAACTTGAGTTTTCATTTCTCATGGATTAATATTTAGGAGTGAGATTGTTAAACACAATAGTATGTTTAACTTTTTTTTAAGAACTGCCAAACTGTTGGGGCGCCTGGGTGGCTCAGTCTGTTAAAGCATCCAACTTTGGCTCAGGTAATGATCTCACGGTCTGTGAGTTCAAGTCCCGCCTCGGGCTCTGTGCTGACAGCTTGGAGCCTGGAGCCTGCTTCGGATTCTGTGTCTCCCTCTCTGTCTCTGACCCCCCCCTCCCCCCCCGGCTCATGCTCTGTCTCTCTCGGTCTCAAAAATAAATAAATGTTTAAAAAAAAAAAAAAGAAAGAACTGCCAAACTGTTTTCACAGTGGCTAGACCATTTTACATTCCTACCAGCAATAAATGAGATTTCTAATTGCTTGACATGTTCACCAGTACTTGGCATTATATTTCTTTCATCTCATCTTTATTTCTAAGTCATTCTAACAGGCATGCAGTGATATCTCACTGTGGTCTTAACTTGTATTTCCTTTAAAACTAATGATGCTAAGTTTCTTTTTATATTTTTATTAACCATCTTTTTTTTTTTTTTTTGGTAATGTGTCTGTTTAGACTTTTGCTCAATGTTTATTAGGTTGTTTTCTTATCTATGTTTATTAGGGGGTTTACCAACCTTTATTAAGTTGTCTTCTTTGTTTGTTCTGGATACTAATCCTTTGTCATATATGTAACATGAAAACACTTTCTGACAGTCTGTGGCTTTCCTTTTCATCCCTTAAAAGCATCTTTCAAAAACCAAAAGTTTTTAATTTTGATAAAGCTCAATTTGTAAGTTTTATCTGTTTGGATGGATAATGCTTTTCGTGTTAACAACTTTCTCCTATATTTTATTCTAAGAAGCTTCATAGGCTTTAAATGTAGCAATACAATCCATTTTGCATTAATTTTTATGTAAGGTGTAAGTCGAAGTTTATTTTTCTTTTTAAGATTTTGTCATTATTTTAATGTTTACTTATTTTTGAGAGAGAGAGCACAGACGCGAGAGCTTGGGGGTGGTGGTGGAGAGGATCTGAAGCAGGCTCTATGTCCAAGCAGAGCCCCAAAACTGTGAGATCATGACCTGAGCCAAAGTTGGACGCTTAACTGACTGAGCCACTCAGGCACCCCTAGATTTTATTTTTAAGTAATCTCTACATCCATCATGAGACTGAAACTCACAATCCTGGGATCAAGAGTCGCATGCTCCACCAATTGAGTCAGCCAGGTGTCCCTCAAAGTTTATTTTTATGCACATGCATGTCCAATTGCTCTGGCACTATTTGTTGAAAAATCTATCCTTTCTTCATTGATCTGCCATTGCACCCTTGCCAGGAAACTGTTCACTACATTTGTATGGGTCTATGTCTGGACTCTAGGTTTTGTTTATGAATTTATCCTTTCAACAATATCATATTATCTTGATTACTGTAGGTTTTTGAAATCAGATGGTTTGAGTTCTTGAACTTATTCACTTCTTCAGAATTGCTTTGGCTCTTCTAGTTCCTTTGCTTTCCCCCAAATTTTAGAATATGCTTGTCAATATCTATTTTAAAAGCCTGCTGGGATTTTTATTGGGAATGCATTGAATCTATACATCAATCTGGAAACAGCTGACAGCATAACATTATTTAGTCTTCCAATCTATCAACACAGTGTATCTCTTCAGTTATTTAGGTTTCCTTGGAATTTTTTCAATGTTTTATGGTTTTCAGAATACAAATCTTGTCCATTTTTTGTTGAATTTAAACTGCAGTTATTTCATTTTCTGGGTATTACAGACAGTACTTCTAGAATAAAACAAGTTCCAGTTGTTCACTGCAGACATACAGAAATACAATAGGTTTTTGTATATTGAGCTTATATCCTGCAACTTTGCTAAACCCACCTATTAATTCCGGGCATCCTTTTGTAAACTGTTTGGGAATTTCCAAAGTAAATAATCATGTTGTATGTAACACGGTAAATATGTGGATAAATTTTAAAACTATTTTTTCTCTTAGATTCTTTAAAATATATAGGACTAAAGCAAAAATTGTTAACACTGAATTCTAGATTTATAATGCATGCAAATGTGGGGTGCCTGGTGGGCTTAGTTGGTGGATTGTACAACTCTTGATCTTGGGGTGGTGAGTTTGAGCACCACATGGGGTATAGAGATTACTTGGTGCATTTGGGTGACTCACTTGGTTAAGTGCCTGATTCTTGATTTCAGCTCAGGTCATGACTTCCTGGTTCGTGAGATCGAGCCCTGCATTGGGCTCTGCGCTGACAGCTCAGAGCCTGCTTGGGTTTTTCTCTCTCTCTCTCAAAAAAAAAAAAAAAGAAAAAAAAATATATATATATATAGTATATGTAAATATATATATTTATATACATATATATACATTATGTATGTAAAATATATATTATATAAATATACATATATATACATATATATATATTTTTTTACATTTGTTTATTTTTGAGAGACAGAGCACAAGTCGGGGAGCAGCAGAGAGAGAAGGAAACACAGAATCTGAAGCAGGATCCAGGCTCTGAGCTGTCAGCACAGAACCCGACGTGGGGCTTGAACTCACAAACTATGAGATCATGACCTGAGCCAAAGTTGTACGCTTAACCAACTGAGCCACCCAGGTGCCCCTACAAAAAGGATATAGGGAGGAGTACATAATTTCTACATTTTCCTTGAAGTGATTAATATTAACAAATAAACTGAAAAGAAGATGGGATATTCTTCTTGTAGAGAATAAGATAATAATAGAGGAACACCTGAGTGGCTCAGTTGGTTAAGTGTCCAACTCTTGATTTTGGCTCAGGTCATGAACTCACAGTTCTTGAGATTGAGCCCCTCCCCTCCCACTAGGCTCTGCACTGATAGCAAGGAGCCTGCTTGGGATTCTCTCTCCTTCCCTCCTTCCTTCCCTCTATCTCTCTCAAAACAAACAAACATTAAAAAAAAAAGAAAATAATAGAAAAGTTTTAAGTGTTTGTATATACACATAACCAAATGCTATGTAGAACAGAAATAAATGAACTGTAAGTAATTAAAGAGTACAATACTGGGGCGCCTGGGTGGCTCAGTTGGTTGGGCAACCGATTTCGGTTTAGGTCATGATCTCACAGTTTGTGAGTTCAAGCCCCGCGTCAGGCTCTGTACTGACAGCTCAGAGCCCAGAGCCTGCTTTGGATTCTGTGTCTCTCCCTCTCTCTGTCCCCTCCCCTGCTCACACTCTGTGTCTGTCTCTCAATAATAAATAAATGTTAAAAAAAAAAATTAAAAAAAAAAGAGTACAATACTTCATGTCATCTATTCTCACTGCCTGAGAATAAAGGTAAAGACAAAACTGGTTATAGGCCTAAAGACAAGATAATGCTGTAAAGAGAGAAAAAAAAAGTAGGAAAAAAATATATATAACATATATATACATATATATACAACTAATATATATATACACATATATATGTATATATAATATATATACAACAAAAAATATATACAACTAATCATTTTGTTTGAAGCCATACAACTGTGAAGATCCACTTTGGAGCCATTTTAATGAACCAATTAACAATGATCTGAAATCACCACCAAGTGTAAATAGTCTTTCTATATCTTTTTTGTATATTTATATCTTTCATTAACATTAAACAATTTGCTATAGCCACTGAAAATATAAAACTTGCCAAGCTCCTAAAAGAATATATATTCACAAAACCTTACACTAGAAAAAAGAGGTAAACATTACATCTCATTTTTTAAAACAAAGAAAATACTTAAAAAAATAAATAAATGAATTTGCTAGAATCATACATGGTCTGCCCTATTTGTTGGCAAGTTAGTTGGCTCCTAAGCCAGTGCAATGTAGCCCATCTACTGACATCATGCTGTTTATATTTAAGATACTGGAAACTAAAAGAGAAGATATTTTTTAAATGTTTATTTTTGAGAGAGACAAAGAGAAAGTGTGAGCGGGGGAGGGGCAGAGAGAAAGGGGGACAGAGGATCCGAAGTGGACTCTTTGCTGACAGCAGAGAGCCTGATTCAGGGCTCAAACTCAAGAACTGTGAGATCATCACCTGAGATCTGTCTCAGGTTGAATGCTTAACTGACTGAGCCATGCAGGTGCCCGAGACATTTTTATCTTCCTGGCAATTGCAGAGATAGTCCTTTTGGACATCTGACTCTTTGGCTTGGTTTCAAACTTAAGATACCAGCCCTTGATTAACCTGCCTGATGAGACAGCTAGCACAGCTGGCTCAATCAGAGTATATTTAAACTTAAGGTGATCCTTATGGTCAATTAATGAAAATTCAGAAATATTATACAAAGCGCTTTTAGTCATCTAAAAAAATTTGATGAAAGGTTCCTTCCTCTATATACCCTATAGATAGACACCACATTAAGCTCTGTCATGGGGTAGGAGTGACAGGAAACAAAAACCAAAGCATGCATTCATGCGTACACACACATGCTACATATACACATACACAGGTTTATTTGATACCACGAAATATGAATGTTAGTAACCTAGAAATGTAACTGTGGCAAAAATATTCAATTCTGGGCTATATTCAAACTTTGCTCATTTACCTGGTACATGTTTCCCATACATCAGGACATTTAACAGAAAACACCTGCTTTGGGGCCACTGGATGGCTCAGTTCCGTTAAGCATCAAACTTGATCTCGGCTCAGGTCATGATCTCATGGTTCATGGGATGGAGCCCTGCCATCGGGCTCCGTGCTGACTGTACAGAGCCTGCTTGGGATTCTTGCTCTCCCTCTTTTTCTACCCATGCCCCATGGGGGGGGGGGGGGGAGAAGGGAAGGGAAGGGAAGGGAAGGGAAGGAAAAAGGAAAGGGAAGGGAAGGGAAGGGAAGGGAAGGAAAGGGAAGGGAAGGGAAGGGAAGGAAAGGAAAGGAAAAAGGAAAGGAAAGGAAAAAGGAAAGGAAAGGAAAAAGGAAAGGAAAGGAAAAAGGAAAGGAAAAAGGAAAGGAAAAAGGAAAGGAAAGGAAAAAGGAAAGGAAAGGAAAAAGGAAAGGAAAGGAAAGGAAAGGAAAGGAAAGGAAAGGAAAGGAAAGGAAAGGAAAGGAAAGGAAAGGAAAGGAAAGGAAAGGAAAGGAAAGGAAAAAGGAAAGGACAGGACAGGACACCTGATATGAGTAGTTGCCCTTGACTCCTTGAGGCTTTCATGCATGTACCCATGCATTTCCTGATGGGTGGTCCTAATCTGAACCTAGGTTTCCTGACTTCCTAAAACAGCATTTTTCTGGTTTCCCTCCCTCAGACACACAGTAAAGTTAGTATAGGTCAGTGAATCTTTGTTATGCCTTCCAATAAGTCAGAAGTCAGCACACATTTTCTATAAAGAAATATTAGTATTAGTATTAGTATTTTAGGCTTTCTGAGCCAAATACATGTATTATCCTTTTTCTGTTGCATCTTCTTCTTCCTTTTTTTTAAGTAATCTCTACATCCAACATGGGGCTCGAACTTTATAACCCCAAAATCAAATGTGGCATGCTCTACTGACTGAGCCAGCCAAGAGTCCCTGTAAAAACCATTCTTAACTTGGAAGTTGAGCAAAAGTGGTTCATAGGCTGGATTTATTTGGCCCATGGGCTATCGTTTCCCAGACACTATAGATTAACCTTAGTTAACACTTTTCCACATTTGGTTTGAAACTTTCTAAAATACATATTATCACCATATTGTCATTATTTATCATTGAAAAGGATTTGAGAATACATACTCTCACCCTTGGTTCCAAAGTACTTCTTCATATATCTCCTGAGAACAAAAACATTCTCTTGAATAACCCCAATACATTATCAAATTTAGAAAATTTAGTATTGATAGAATACTATTATCTAGTGCATATATAGTCCATACTCAAATTTCACCAACTATCTTAGTAATGTCCTCTATAGGAATTATTTTCCAATCTCTGATCACATATTGTGTTTAACTGGGTCTCTTCTAAGCCAGCTCCTGATATCCAGCTTAAACCAATTTGCTTTAGTTGGTCCCATGAGATCTTTACTTTGGGAACTATGCAACTTTCTCTCCCAAACACAGCTCTCTGAAATGTTCTAGCCTGCCTAGGACAATCCCAAAAACTATTGCATAAGGAAGTCTAAGCAATAGAGAATCACCCCCATACACACACAAAATTCTTTTCCATGGGTGAGGCACTACAATGTGTACCCTCTTATCAGAAAACAAGTTCTCGTATTCTATCAATTTAAACTTGAGCTCAAAAATATGTATTCATGGGGCACCTGGCTAGCTCAGTCAGTAGGGCAGGTAACTCTTGATCTCAGGGTCATGAGTTCAAGTCCCACATTGGGTGTAGAGCTTACTTAATTTAAAAAAAAGTGTATTCACCTCTCTACCCTCAGTGCCACTATCTAGTTTAAGCTCTCAGTATTTCATAAATTATTATAAAAGCTTCATTACTACAAAAGCTTCTCTTCTTTGATCTTTGACAATGCCAATCTTTCCTCCACACTTTCCTCCACACTTTTTATAACAAATGGAAATGCAGTATTTCTCTTGCACTTCAGTGGTTCCCTCAAAACTTCAGAATAAAGCCTACATTTCTTTAGTGTTTGTTTATTTTTGAGAGAGAGAGAGAGAGAAAACGTGAGCAGGGTAGGGGCAGTGGGGTGGGGGTGGGGGAGCAACAGAGAATCTGAAGTGGACTGTGCTGACAGCAGAGAACCCAATGTGGGGCTCAAACTCAAGACCCTGAGATCATGAGCTGAGTCGACGTTGGACGCTTAACCTACTGAGCCACCCAGGTGCCCCTAGCCTACATTTCTGAGTACAGGGTAGGGGGCTGTCTTCAAAAGCCTTTGCTTGCCTTTCCTTTTTACCTTCCTCTGATACATCCTCAAGTCCTGACTGCAACCTTAATTCAAAACCTACTTGCTTCAGTTGCTTCAACAAGGACTACTGACAAGTTATGGATTGGGGTAATACAATTTTATAGATTTAAAATTTTTAAATCGTTGACATTTTGCTAATATGTGATTTAACTCAGTCCCTTTAATGTAAGAAAAGGATAATAACATTACTTCCCCCAATGGATAGATCATATGGGCAGGTCTAAAGAAAAGAGAAAAATCTACGGAAATTCTATACTTTTCATTATTAACAATGAAACACCAATTGCTCCAAAAACACATATATTTACAGAATGATATATGAAAAGCCCAAACAAGTACAAATTAATATCAAAATTTAACCTAGGAAAATCTCACTACTACTTCTTGCCCAAACAACCATAAAAACAGGAAGTATATGCAAAGCAATTGTATGAAACTGTTAAAGAGCAACAAATGCAGGCAAGGCTTTAGAGACGACGAGAATTAGAATGCTTGTGAGAAGAATAAAATACAAAGTGAGATGTAAATTTACTCCAGCTTCATCCCTGAACACGTGGTACAGGAAAATAGAGTCCAAGAAGAAAGCTAAGGTGAGGAGACAGAGGCCAGAGAATAAGAGTTTCCAAAATGTAAGACTTTACAAAGCATCATCTCAGAAAACAAAGCTGAAAAGCAGCAGCAAATTATCAAAAATCTGCAAATTATCCTCAAGTAAATAATCAATTTCTAAGCACATAGCTGCATAAGGCTCCCAGAAACCCAGCAGAAAATAGCAGCTGGAAGACTAATCAGCAAAGCTGTCAAAACACAAGAAGTGCTGGAGAGATGGAGATTGGAATTCAAACCCCACCAAAATGACTGAGCCTTGATAAACACCCAAACATTCAGTTGGAATCCCAGAAGGGTCTTGCTTTAAGAGTAAGAATCAGGCCTAGTAACAAAGGCAAAACTGATACCAACTAGTCTTAACAAAGCCTAAAACCAAACCTCAAGGTGATTCACCAATATACCATTAGCTAGCCAAAAGAAAATTCAACTGGGAACACCTAGGTGGCTCAGTCAGTTAAGTGTCTGACTTCAGCTCAGGTCATGATCTCACAGACTCTGAGTTCAAACCCCTCATCAGGCTCCGTGCTGACAGCTTAGAACCTGGAGCCTGCTTTGGATTCTGTCTCTCTCTCTCTCTCTCTCTCTCTCTCTCTCTCTGCCCCTCCCCAGCTCGTGCTTTGTCTCTCTTTCTCTCTCTCAAAAATAAACATTTAAAAACATTAAAAAAAAAAAAAGAAAATGCAACTGTCTTTGAAGAAAAATAACATCACCCAAAATATCTATAAATTGTCCTCTATGATAGTGACCAATCAAAAATTATAAAGCCTGATAAAAGTAGATCAAATACTGAAGAGCAAAAGAAACTATAAACAGACCCAATGAGGACTCAAATACTGGGATTACCAGACAGAGATTAAACATACACAAAAGGGGCGCCTGGTTGGCTCAGTCATGATCTCATAGTTTGTGGGTTTGAGCCCCACATCAGGTTCTGTGCTGACAGCTCATAGCCTGGAGCCTGCTTCGGATTCTGTGTCTCCCCCTCCCTCTCTTTCTCAAAAATAAAAGTAAATAAACATTAAAAAAAACTAAAACACACACACACAAGAGAATCAAAGGGCACCTGACTGGCTCAGTTGGTAGAGCATGCAACTCTTGATCTTGGGGCTGTTGAGTTCGAGCCTCAGGTTTGGTGTAGAAATTACTTAAAAATAAATAAAATCTTAAAACAAAAAAAGAATCAGGGGCACCTGGGTGACTCAGTCAGTTAAGCATATGACTGGCTCAGGTCATGATCTCACGGTTCATGGGTTCAAGCCCCGTGTCAGGTTCTGTGCTGACAGCTCAGAGCCTAGAGCTTGCTTCAGATTCTGTGCCTCCTGCCCTCTCTGCTCCTCACCTGCTCACACTCTTTTCTCTCTCTCCATAAATAAACATTTAAAGAAAAAATTTTAAATCAATCAATAAATAAAAAGAATCAAATGGACATTTTGGAAAAATTGCACAAAGAACACGAAACAGCTGAAATAGTATAAAGTTTTCACATTGTATAGTGGCAAAAGTGCTAAGTTAACTATAATAAGAATTATACTGGGGTGACAATTAAAATACTAAAAGAATGCATGACCAAAATGTTATTACAAGGGAAAATTTATATATAGATATAGATATATACATATACACACACATATACATATATGTATCTTTCCATAGTGGGGAAAATGTATATTCATGTCTTTTTATTTGCTGTAATTTGAAGTTCTGTTGTCTGGGGCCTTGCTAACACGAAGGGACTGCCACTCCCAGAGTTAGCTAATTCACAGAGACAGCAAACAAGCACATCTTTCACATACAAATCACTAATCCAGAGCCCTTACCTCCAACAACCTCACAGTCTAGGTTCCCTATTCTCTGCTTTAATTACCACAGGGCCAAACACTAGACAATTAGGGATAACTCCTGTATCCCAGAGCCTAGTGAAAACGTATAAACTGAGTAATCCTATGGGTTCCTGGCTAACTCATAAACAGAGCATGTGACTCTTGATCTTTTGGTTGTAAATTCAAGCCCCAGTACTTAAAAATAAAATCTTAAACAAAACAAAATAAAACCCTAGATAATCTTAAACTTGCTTACCTTGCCTCACTTGCTTCTTCCCATAGAAACCACAATAATGCTCCTGCCCATGTTTTTCTCTTGCTTCTTCTGCCTCCTCACTGACACCAACACTTCCCCATGTGCCCCACTTTGGCGTGGCATGCCCCTCTCACTTGGATCTATTCAGTATAACAAACCACCTTTCCAGTGGCCATTCTTACTTGATCTGTTGGCCTCCCCATGCCTGAGTAAAACCTATATTTAAAACAATAACAGCAACAATAAACTCTTCACTAATTAAAAAGATGACAAGAAGAGGAGTGCCTGGTTGGCTCAGTCAATAGAACATGTGGCTCTTGATCTTGAGGTCATGAGTTTAAGCCCCCACTGGGCATGGAGCTCACTTAAAAAAAAAAAAAAAAAGATGGCAAGAACAAAGAATATCAAAAGAACAGATAGGATAAATAGAAATCATATAAGAAAAAAAAAACCAGATTTATGCCCAACTATAAATAGTAACTGCATCAAATATAAGTGGGCAAAACACCTCAATTAAAACTAAGATGAAATAGAGAAAAATCTCCTTGCTTTGCTCTTGGCAGAAATTTTCTGGATAGGACACCCAAGTGCAAGCAACAAATGCAAAATGCTGTGCTCTGCACAGCAAAACAATCAACAAAATGAAAAGGCAATCTATGAAATGGAAGAAAATATTTATAAATCATGTATCTGATAAGGGGTTAATATCCAAAACATTTAACAAGTTTTAGCTAAAAATAACCCGATTAAAAAATGAAGAGTACCTGAATAGACATTTTTCCAAAAAAGACAATAGGTAAATGAAAAGGTACTCAATATCACTAATCATCAGGAAAATTCAAATCAAAACTACAATGAGATAACACTTCATACCTGTCAGAATGGCTCTAATTAAAAAGTGATAAGTGTTGGCAAGGGTATGCAGAAAAAGGAACTCTGTGCACTGCTGGTGGGAATGTAAATTGGTACAACCACTAAGGAAAACAAATGGAGAGTCCTCAAAAAATTAAAAATAGAATGCCTGTATGATCCAGCAATGCCATTTCTGGGTACATATATAAAAGAACTGAATTCAGGATCTTGAAAAGATACGTGTACCCTATGTTCACTGCAACATTATCATCATCATCATCATCATCATCATCATCACCACCACCACCACCACCACCACCACCACCATAAGTAGTCTCCACACCCAGCGTGGAGACCAGTGCAGGGCTTGAACTCACAACCTTGAGGTCAAGACCTGAGCTGAGATTGAGAGTAGGACACTTAACCAACTGAGTCACCCAGATGCCTCCACAGTATTATTCACAATAGTCAAGATATGGAAACAATCATATCTTAAAGTGTTTGCCAAAGGATGAATGGATAGAAATATGATGTACACACACATACACAGAAATACAATGGAATATTAATTTACCCATGAGGAAGAAGGAAATCTTTCCATTTGCAACAACTTGGATGAAACTTGAGGGCATTATGCTAAGTGAAATAAATCAGATAGAAAAGGACAAATACAGGGCTCCTGACGGGCTCAGTTGGAAGAGCGAGCGACTCTTGATCTTAGGGTCATAAGTTCAGGCCCCACGATGAGTGTAGAAATTGCTTAAATAAACTTAAAAGGAAAAGAAAAGAGGCAAATACTATATATTATTGCTTATATATGGAATCTAAAGAAAACCTCAGAAAAAGAGTAGAATAGTGATTACCAGGGGTTGGGAGGTGGGGAAAATGGGGAGATACCGGTCAAAGGGTACAGACTTCCAGTTATAAGGTTATCAAGTTCTGGAAATTTAATGTACAGCATGATGGTTATAGCTAATAATACTATATTATATACTTGGAAGTTGCTAACAGAGTAGATCTTAAATGTTCTTACTACAAAAAGGAAATGATAATTATGTGACAGGAAGGAGGTATTAGCTGATGATATAGTGGTTATCATTTTGTAATATATAAATGTATCAAATCAACACACCGTACACCTTAAACTTACACAATGCCATATAAATATATTTTATTATATATCATGATATCATATCGCAATATATATATGATAACATATATATATCATATCACAATAAAGGTGGGAAAGAAATTTGGGGGAAAAAAGACAACAAAAACAAGAAACACTTTAGATATAAGGTTCCAGAAATAATAAATGAAAAAGGATGGAGGCATGCCTGGATGGCTCAGCTGGTTGAGTGTACGACTCTTGGTTTTGGCTCAGGTCATGCTCTCGCAGTTCATGGGTTCAAGGCCATATGGGGTTCTGCACTTACTGTGCAGAGTCTGCATGGGATTCTCTCTCCCTCCCTCTCTTGATCACACATGAACTCTCTCTCTCAAAATAAATAAATAAAATTTTTTTAAAAAAGGGATGGAAAAAGAAATACCATGCAAGCATTAGCCAAAGAAAGATGTCTGATTAACATCAAAGTAGATTTGTTTTTAATGTTTGTTTATTTTGAGAGCGAGAGGGTGTGTGCATATCTGTGAGAGGGACAGAGAAAAGAGGGGGAGAGAGAGAGTCTGAAGCAGGCTCCAAGGGGTCATCACGGGAGCAGGATTCAATCCCACAAACTGAGCCAAAATCAGGAGTCATAAGCGTAACTGAATGAGCCACGCAAGCACACCCCAAAGTAGATTTTAAAGCAAGAAATACTATGAAAGATAAACAGTGAAATTTTGTAATGATAATGGGACAATTCAAGAAGATACAATCCAAAATTTGTATATTCTTAGTAATTCAGCTTAGAAATGCATAAAGTAAAACAAGAGAGAGCTAAAAGGAAAAGCAGATAAATTCACAATCAGTATACATCTTTGAGTTACTGACAGAACATGCACACCAAAACAAATGAAATCAGAAAGGATGCAAAAGATCTGAAGAACATAATCAATGCATGTTATCAACTTGACATGCATAGATCATTATACACAACAAACAGCACAATATATGTAATTTTCCAGTTCCGGGAGAAAATATTCACAAATACATAATACGGGTAAGTATCCAGTATGTACAAAGAACTTACAACTCAACAAAAAGAAAAACATCCCATTTTTTTTTAAATGGGCAAAACACTTGAATAAAAACTTCCCAAAGATATGTGAATGGCCTTTAAATCTATGAAAAAGTACCAATCATCAGGGAAATGTATGTTAAACCCTTACTGAAATACTATTACACATCTACCAGAATGACTCAAATTAAAATGACTGTCAACACCTAATGTTGGAAAGGATATGAAGAAAAGAGAATTTTCATATACTGTTGATGAAAGTATAAAATTTCTACTTCTTAATGAAGAAGTCTGACAACTGGTCATAAAACTAAACATATACCTGCCCCATGATCCAACAGTTCCATCCAAGGTATTTACTTAAAAGAAATGAAAAACTGGGTCCACAAAAAGACTTGTAAATCAAAAGACTTTAGGTCAAAAAAAGTTACAAGAGACAAAGATATTATATATTAATAAAGGTTCAATACAGCAAGAAGATTTAACAATTATAAACATTTACAATACCTAACGGCAGATCATTAAAATGAATGAAGCAAAGATTGACAGAATTGAAGAGAGATATTAACAGTTCTACAATAGCTGGAGACTTTAATACCCCACTCATAATAATGGTGAGAACAACCAGACAGAAGATGAGCAAGGAAACAGAGAACTTAATACAATTAACCAATTAGAATTAATAAACATATAAAGAACACTCTACCCAACAACAGAATATACATTCTTCTCAATGGTACATGGGACATTTGCCAGGATAGACCATATGTTAGGCCACAAATCAACTCAATAAATTTAAAAAGATAGGTATCATACAAAGAATCTTCTCTGATCTCAACAGGATAAAGTTAGATATCAGTAACAAAAAAGGAAAACTAGAATATTCACAAAGTTGTGTTAATTATAAACAATACACTTCTAAACAACCAACAGATCAAAGAAGAAATCACAATGAAAATTAGAAATACCTAGAGTTGAATGAAAACAAAAATACAGCAGATCAAAACTTATGGGACCAAGTAAAAGAAGAGCTCAGGAGGAAATTTATAGCTATAAACACATTAAAAAAAAATAATAAAGGAAAAAAAAATCTCAAATTAACAACCTAACTTTACAACTTAAGGAACTAGAAAAAGAAGAACTAAACCCAAAGTTAGCAGAAGGAAGGAAATAATAAAGATTAAGGCAGAGATCAAACAGCGAACACAAAAACAATAGAGAAAATCAATGAAATCGAAAGTTGGTTCTTCAAAAAGACAACAAAATCGACAAACCTTTAGCTAGGTGGACTAAGGAGAAAAGATTACTAAATTACTAAAATCAGAAATTAAAAAGGGGACAGTACTACTGATTCTACAGAAACAAACAGGATTATAAGTGTAGTATGAAAAACTATATGCCAACAAATTAGATGAAAAGGGCAAATTCCTAAAAATACCAAACCTACCAAGACTATATAATGAAAAAATAGAAAATTTGAATACTATTACTTATTACTTACTGTAAGTAGTAACTAGATTGAATCAGTAATAAAACTTTCCCAATAAAGCAAAGCTTTGGACCCAATGGGCTCTTAAAATTCAACAATAACAAACAGCCTGATTTTAAAATGGGCCAAACACCCTAACACTTTACCAAAGAAAATATACAGATGGCAAATAGGCTGATATAAAGATGGTTCACAATATCAGGGAAATAGAAATTAAAACAATAAGATACTATTAAATACAATTAGAATGGCCAAAATGTAGAACACTGACAGTACCCTTTGGTACTGCTGACAATGTGGAGCAAAAAGAACTCTCATTCATTGCTCGTGGGAATGGAAAATGGTACAGCCCCTTTGGAAGATAGTTTGGTCGTTTCTTACAAAATTAAGTATAGTTTATCATACAATCCAGTAATGGTACTCCCTGGTATTTACTCAAAGGAGTTTAAAAATATATCCACACGGGCACCTGGGTGGCTCAGTCAGTTAAGCATCTGACTTTGGCTCAGGTTATGATCTTACAGGTTTGTGAGCTCAAACCCTGCATCAGGCTCTGTGCTAACAACTCAGAGCCTGGAGCCTGCTTCTGATTCTGTCTCCCTCTCTCTCTGCCCCTCCCCTCCCAAAATAAATAAATAAACTTTAAAAAATTGGTAATTCAGGGATCCCTTCAATAGTCTCCGAATATTCTTTTTATTTTCTAGGCTATTCACATTGCTTTATTCTCCTTCTTTTTCCCTCCAAACTGGCAAACATGTCCATTAAGAGGAAACATAATGATGTTCATTACAGCATTATTTTTAACAGCAAAAAAACCAGGCAGGGTTGAAAACCTTAATATCTAATTATGTGGAATGATAAAGTGAATTATGATATATCAAATAGATACATGACAAAATGTGATATAGCCATTGTTATACATGTACACTTATTCATAAGAAAAATAAGCAGTACTGCAAAATTTTGTGAAACAAACTATACACTTTAATTTTAAAAATTAAATGGCAGGGTGCCTGGGTGGCTCAGGTTATAAATATTATGTGGTACAGATATATGTAGGATGAATAATCATCTCATCTGACCTGGGCTATGGGGTTTCTAGGACATGGGACTTTCATCACTGAAACTGGAAAAGTCCTGGCTAAATTGAGGTAACAGTAATCCTAGATATATGTACATTCTTGAAAGGCTGAACAGATGTAAATGAAATAATATCAGTGGGTTATCTGAAGGGAAAATAGTTGTAAGTAATGGTTTCTGTACACTTTTCTTTTTTCAGTGTTAAAGGTGATATGATACATCTTTCTATGAACAAGGAAAGTTTACAAAGAGTCTTTTATTGAAAATCTCAAAATAGAATTATAGTTAAAATTCAGGAGAAAACAGACTGAGCTTATACCAATAAAAAAGAAAAGAGAGAAAAGCCAAATAACTAAAACCAGGAAAAGAACAGGACTATTACAAACAACCTACAGAAATAAAAAGGGTCATATGAGCATACTATTTTCAACTGTATACCAATAAATTAGACAACCGAGATGAAACAAATTCCTAGAACCCACAAATAAAAGTAACTTAAGGGAAAACATCAAAAGATGGGGGCACCTGGGTAGCTCATTCAGTTAAACATTGGACTTTTGATTTTGACTCAGGTTATTATCTCATGGTTCATGGGTTTGAGCCCCACAACAAGCTGTGTGCTGGTAGCATGGAGCCTGCCTGGGATTCTCTCTCTCCCTCTCTCTCTCTGCCCTTCCCCCTGCTCATGCTATTTTTCTCTCTCTCTCAAAATAAATTTAAAAAACACTAAAAAAAGAAAGAAAGAAAATATTAACAGACCTATAACAAGTAAACACTGAATAAGTAATCAAAAACAAAGTCCAGAACCAGAAGCCTTCACTGGTGAATTCTACCGAACATTTAAAGAAGAATTAATACCAATTCTTCACTAACTCTTCCAAAAACTAAAAAAGAACACTTCCTAACTGACTCTATGAAGCCAGTATTAGCCTGATACCAACAACACACCAAGAAAATCACACACACACACACACACACACACACACACACACACATTACAGTGTCCCTTATGAATAGAGATGTAATGATTATAAACCATGACAAAGTGGGATTTATCCCAGAAATGCAAGAGTGGTTCAATGTAACAAAATCAGTAATGCAATATATTCCATTAACAGAATGAAGGAGAAAAACCATTATGATCACCTTAACTGACATCCAAAAGGTATATAACAGAATGCAACAACCTTTCATGAAAAACAAAACAAACAAACAAAAACCACTCAAAAAATTAGAAACAGAAAAAACTTCCTCAATATGATAAAGGGCATTTATGAAAATCCCACAGCTAACATCATCCTCAATTATGAAAAACTGAAAAAAGTTTCTCCCTAAGATAAGGAACAAGGATGCTCATTTTCATCACTGCCATCAAAGTTACAATTAGAGCAAATAGATAAGAAAAACAAAAGGCATCCAAATTGGAAAGAAGTAAAACTATCTTTGTTTATAGGTAACATGATCTTATATACAGAAGTCCACAGTATCCACATAAAAGATACTAGCTAATAAATTTAGCAAAATTGTAGTGTAAAAACCAACACACATAAATTAGCTGTTCCTATATATCAGCAATGAATAAATTCAAGAGGAAATTAAGAAAATAATTCCATTTACAATAGCATCTAAAAGAATAAAATATTGATGACTAAATTTAAGCAATGAATTAGAACCCTTGTATACTGAAAACTACAAAACATTGCTAAACAAAATTAAAGAAGACCTAAATAAATGTTTAGAAAGACATACTGCATTCATGGAGTAAGACTCAATATTGGTCAGATGCCAATACTACCAAGCATGATCAACAAATTTAAACAATCCCTAACAAAATTTCAACAGCAGAAATGGAAAAGCTAATCCTCAGATTCATATGGAATGGCAAGGGGCCCCAAACAGCCAAAGCGATCCTTAAGAAGAATAATAAAGTTGTCCCTGATCTCAAACTTAGTACGACAATACAGTAATCAAAACAGTATGATACTAGCATAAAGATAGATATATAGACAAAAGGAACAGAACTGAGAGTTCAGAAATAAACCTATACAATATGATCAATTGATTTCACAAAGATGTCAAGACAATTCAACAGAGAAAGAACTGTCTCTTCAATAGAGGGCACTGGAACACTGAACAACTAGATTTCCACACACAAAAGAGTAAAGTTGGACCTCTACCTCACAACATGTCCAAAAATCAACTCAAAATGAATCGGTGACTTGTATATAAGAGCTAAGACCATAAAACTCTCAGAAGAAAACATAAGGGTAAATATTCACAACCTTGGATTTGGCAATGGATAATGAGACATGACACCAAAAGTATAAGCAACAATAACAAAAAATAGACCAATTGGACTTCATCCAAATTTAAAACTTTCGTATATCAAATGTCATCATCAAGAAAGTGAAAAGACAAACTACAGAATGGGAGAAAATATTTGCAAATCATGTATCTGACAAGGACTTAATATTCAGAATACATAAAGATCACTTATAACTCAACAACAAAGAGACAACCCAAATTTTAAAAGAGGCAAAGGACTTGAATAGACATTTCTCCAACGAAGATATGCAAATGGCCAATAAGCACATGAAAAGATGCTCAACATTGTTAGTCAATAGAGAAATACAAACCAAAACATCAAGATACTACTTCACACCTAGCAGGATGGCTATAATCAAAATAACAAAAAATTACAGGCATTTGTGAGGATGTGGAATAATTGGAACTCCAGTAAATTACTGGTGAGAATGGAAACAGTACAGCCACTATGGAGCAGTTTGGCAGTCCTCAAAAAGTTAAACATAAAATTACCATGTGATCTAGTATTTTCACTCTTAGGTACACACCCAAATTTGAAAACACTGACTCAAACAGATATTTGTACACCAATGTTCATCGTAGCATTTATTCACAATAGCCAGAAGATGGACACAATCTAGTATCCATCAGCAGATGAATGGACAAACCATGGCACATACAATGGGATATTATTCATCTATAAAAAGGAATGAAGTACTGATACATACTACAACATGGTTGACCTGCAAAGTGATTATGCTATACATTATGCTAAGTGATACAAGCTATACACAAAAGAACAAATATTGCATGATTCCATTTATATGAAATATCTAAAATAGGCAAATTCATAAACAAAAAGTAGATTAGAGATTGGGTAGAGGGGGAAGGAGTTACTGCTAATAAATACATAGTTTCTGCTTGGGGTGATGAAAAAGTTTTGAAATTAGATAATGGTAATGGTTGCACAACATTGTGCACGTAATTAACGCCACAAATTGTACACTTAAAAATGGTTAAAATGGCAAATTTGATGATTATTTTAGCATAACACACACACATATACACACAAGAAAAAAAGACTGGTACATATCCTTCTGTCAAATAATAATCCTAGATTTCCAAAACACTAAAACTGACTGTGTATGAGACTTAACAGAAATCAGAGTTCTTCTGCAATATTTAATTCTGTAGTAATGCAAGTCATTAGACTCTTCAAACCACTGTACTAAAATGCTAAACATGTAAGTTAAAGCAAAATAATATTGTTTCCCATTTTTTTAATAATCCAAGAAGCTCAATAAATAAAACTATCTACTTTCATATTATACACATATATCTATGTAAGTGATTATAAAATGGACTATTGCCTATGTTTCTTTATATATATATATATATATATTTTTTTTTTTTTTTTTACTGTGCCAGGACTAGATATTAAGTAAATGCTGGTCACTGACATTAAGCCTTTAACACTTACAAAATATACTGCTCCAAAGCTTCCATGGCCAATTTCTCTGAGATCTGTGAAGAGCTTCTCTGGGTCTTCTTTGAAGAAGAGCTCTGCAATTTCAGGGTCCTTCAGACTGCCCGCTCGGTTGGTTGATGGCATCCTGCTGGGCAATCAGTTCTCTGATTCTAATTTTATACTGCTATCCCAATCCCTGGTTCATCTGTATGAATGAAGCCACGCTGGCATAAACTATTGAAGAGAAATAAGAGAAAAAAAAGTCAGGAAAAGCAAAAACCACTCAGAATAATTACAAGATCATTTTCTGACAGCATATACAAAATTATCTGTGGCCTAGAATTTCACTGAGATGGAGGTGTGGTCTACTAGTACAGTAGTTCCTAAATCTGAAAAGATACCACTTACCAGTGTTTAATCAACTCTGATACAGACATTCCAAAGAAAAATACAATGGGAGAAAGTAATGAATTTCACACAGACAACTGTTTCCCTCATAAATCTGATTCACATTAAAATATGGCCTTCATCAAATCTGTATCATTAGATAAGTAGATATTACAGATAACCAGTAATTCCCTGGTGTTATCAGTTCCTTTATACCAGAGTACTGACATATACAGATTATAGATAATATAGATATTTTTAAAATATAGACTTTTTTAAATAAAAATTTAAAAACTGAGAGGCTTCAGAACCTCTGGGTTCTGGAATGACACTGCCACTGCCTGGACATGAATCCTGACAACACTATTTACAAACTGTGGACTTGGGTACCCTCATTTTCCTAATCTGCACAATGAAAATAACATACTTCATAGGATAGCATCCCTCGGGGAAATCAGAGAAATCAGAAATAATGAGGGACATTTCCTCTGCCAAATATCAAAACAGAATGCACAACAATGGCATCATTAGAATACTAAAAATAGGACAAGCAAATTAATAATCTAAAAGATAGTCAAGAAACAAACCAATGTATGTGTACCTTGGAATTTAGCATACAATTATAAAAAGAAATAAATGCAGAGAAAACTGAGAACACATTCAGAAAAAATATATAAAAATTATAACCCTATCACATATCTTACATAAACATTACTGGCCTATAGAGGTATCCCAAGTAAATGAGGAAAAAAGGAATCGGATATATACAAGTGATGTTTGGAGACTCCAGTAACTATTTGGTAAAAAAAATAAAATAACACCTGTTCTTCAAACTAAACAGAATCACACACAGACAATACAAACATAAATACAACATATGGCAATTACATATGGGAAATACAAACATAAAAAATGAAACTGGGGCACCTGGCTGGCTCAGTTGAAAGAGCATGTGACCCTTGATCTTGGAGTTGTGAGTTTGAGCCCTACACTGGGTGTATGTAGAGATTACGTAAAATAAGTACAATTTTAAAAAATGAAACTATACAAGTAGTAGAAGGAAACAGGTTAAGTTCCTCCATAATCAGGAACTGAGGAAACTTTCCTAACTGTTCCAAATCCAAAACAATAATGACAAAGACTAATACATATTCAACAATATAAAAAGACAACTTGGGAGGAGAAGCCATGGAAAAAGACACACCTCAACAAAAAGACAAAAGATAAACTTGGAAAAAAGTTTGAAACTTATGTTTACAAATGTTAATATCCCTAATATGTAAAGAGCTTTTAAAAAAAAGTGTGTGTCGGGAGTGGGGAGAGGTGCCTGCGTAGCTCAGTTGGTTAAGCATCAGACTTGGGACTCAGGTCACGATCTCACTGTTATGGATTCAAGCCCTGTGTCTGGCTCCACACCATCAGTGTGTGCCCCTCCCCACTCATGTTTTTTCTCTCTCAAAATAAATAAATAAACGTTAAAAAAAAAAAGGAAAGAAAAAAAGACAACAATCTGATATACTTAATATCCGAAAAGTTTCTGAAAACAGCAAATAGAAAAGAATCCAGCAGATATGTGTAATTCACAGAAGAAAAAAAATAAGGAAACAACCATTAAATATATGAAAATATGTTCAAAATCACTCCAAGTAAAAGAAGACAAATTAAAACTATACTAAGATTTCATTTTGTAATCAGAAAGGCAAAAATTGACCACCTGTTGATGGTGGGGTAGAAGGGAAGTATGTATGCACTCATCCATTAGCAGTGGTAATGGAAAAAAACAATATAAACCTTATGGAGAAAAATCTAGCAAAAACATATGCACTGACCATTTCAAACAAAATACCACTCTACGGAATTTATACCAAAGGTACTTCTAGAAAACATCAGAAATGATAAATGTACAAGGTCAGGAACTGGAAATCATTACAGTGCTCATGGGAGTGTAAAATAGTACAACCATTTTGGAAAATTGTTTAGCAGATGCATATCAAGAAAAATAAGTATTTACTATATGAAGGAGCAATTCCTGAACTAGCTGTCATTTATTCAGTGATAAGAAAACACAGGCACACAAAAACTTGTACATAGTAGCTTTATTCATAACAGTCCAAAACTGCAAATAATACAAATGTCTATCAACAAATAAATGTAGAATAGAATTGTGGTATATTCACACAATGAAATACTATTCACAGCAATAAAAAGGAATAAACTAACAATACATGTAGCAATCAATACAGATGAGCATCAAAAGCATTATGCTCAGTCAGCAAAAGAAGCCAGAAACAAAGAATACATACTTGATGATTCCCCTGATACATTCTCAAATAGGCAAAACTAGTCTAAAGTAATAGATCCATGGTTACCTGGGATGGGTATGGAGGAGTATGTGGGTATGTAAGAGACGAATCACTGGGTTCTACTCCTGAAACCAAGACTACACTGTATGCTAACTTGAATTTAAATTTAGAAGAAAAAAAAAACAAAACAAAAAAAACAGGAAGAAGAAAAACATTACTTGCTAATCTAGACATCCATATTATCTGAATTTTTATAGTAATTGTTTTTATAATTTTAAGAAATTTTACTTTACATTGTACTTCGAATTAGAGAAAAATAAAATAGAGCATTTTTTACAACTAGAATAATACATATTCTGAACAGAAGAACATCGAAAAGGCTATTAGCATTTTTTTTTAATTCACAAAAGACTAATGCATTTTTTTAAATGTTTACTTATTTTTGAGAGAGAGAAAGAGTGTGAGCAGGCGAGGGGCAGAGAGAGAGGGAGACACAGAATCTGAAGCAGGCTCCAGGTTCTGAGCTGTCAGGACAGAGTCTGACGTGGGCCTCAAACCCACAAACCCTGAGATCATGACCTGAGCCAAAGTCGGACATTTAACCGACTAAGTCACCCAGGTACCCCAAGACTAATACATTTTAAAATTTTGTATGTCAAAAAAAACTGAGTCAAACACAAAAACTGAAACATCCAGAGAAAACACAATTAAGAATTAATATTCCTTAAATACACAGATATCAGAGAAAGTAGCTACCTCACCAGAGGATATACATCAGCATTCCATAAACAGTTTAGGTAATAAAAATTACTGGGGAGAAAAGTTAAAATGTGAAGAATGATGGGAATAGCCATGAGTTTCCTAATTCTATTTTCCTCCTTTAACTCCTGGCTTTGACTTAAGAATGGCCTGAGTTACAGAACTATGTTGAGGGTGCTGATAAGGAAACTCTTAAAGAAATCCCCTCTTTCTGCCCAAAGGAGCAGAAAAAGGAAATCCTGTAACCTAAAGACTATGGGGGGAAAGCCATTTTCTTTTTTCTCTCCTCAGTCACAGAAATGCACTGCCCTAGCAACAGAAAAAAGAAAAGAAAAGAAAAGAAAAGAAAAGAAAAGAAAAGAAAAGAAAAGAAAAGAAAAGAAGGGAAGGGAAGGGAAGGAAAAAGGAAAGGGAAGGGAAGGGAAGGGAAGGAAAAAGGAAAGGGAAGGGAAGGGAAGGGAAGGAAAAAGGAAAGGGAAGGGAAGGGAAGGGAAGGAAAAAGGAAAGGGAAGGGAAGGGAAGGGAAGGAAAAAGGAAAGGGAAGGGAAGGGAAGGGAAGGAAAAGGAAAGGGAAGGGAAGGGAAGGGAAGGAAAAAGGAAAGGGAAGGGAAGGGAAGGGAAGGAAAAAGGAAAGGGAAGGGAAGGGAAGGGAAGGAAAAAGGAAAGGGAAGGGAAGGGAAGGAAAAAGGAAAGGGAAGGGAAGGGAAGGGAAGGGAAGGAAAAAGGAAAGGGAAGGGAAGGGAAGGGAAGGAAAAAGGAAAGGGAAGGGAAGGGAAGAGAAGGAAAAAGGAAAGGGAAGGGAAGGGAAGGAAAAAGGAAAGGGAAGGGAAGGGAAGGAAAAAGGAAAGGGAAGGGAAGGGAAGGGAAGGGAAGGGAAGGGAAGGGAAGGAAAAAGGGAAGGGAAGGGAAGGGAAGGGAAGGAAAAAGGGAAGGGAAGGGAAGGGAAGGGAAGGAAAAAGGGAAGGGAAGGGAAGGGAAGGAAAAAGGAAGGGAAGGGAAGGGAAGGAAAAGGGAAGGGAAGGAAAAAGGGAAGGGAAGGAAAGGGAAGGGAAGGGAAGGGAAGGGAAGGGAAGGGAAGGGAAGGGAAGGGAAGGGAAGGGAAGGGAAGAAAAAAACTGTGAGAAAACCTCTCTCTGAACAGAAAAAATTGGAAAACAGGCCCCTGTTGGTCCAAAAAGTATGAGGGGGAATTCCCGTTATTTTTTTAAACTCCTCTCTCCTTTCCCCACTTAAGAGTAGCCCCAGTGATGAGTAACTATACAATGCACAGGTCTAAATGCTCATAGAAAAACCTGTCTTTCTGATCAAAAGAACAGGGAGTTTTAGATTCTGTGTCTCCTTCTCTCTCTGTCTCTCATATCTCTCAAAAATGAATAAACATTAAAAAAAAAAAAAAGAATATGCGCCTGGGTGGCTCAGTTGGTTAAGCGTCCAACTTCAGCTCAAGTCATGATCTCACGGTTCAATGAATTCAAGTCCAGTGTCGGGCTCTGTGCTGAGAGCTCAGAGCTTGGAGCCGGCTTCGGATTCTGTGTCTCCCTCCCTCCCTCTCCCTCCCTTTCCCTCTCCGTCTCTCTCTCTCTCTCCCCCCCCCCCCACTTGCACCCTGTCTCTCTCTCAAGAATAAACATTAAAAAAAAGACGATGACGACGAACTGAGAAAAACCATTGGAAACTGAAAAGAATGGAGGAAAATCATGGAGAAGAGAGAGCTGGAAAAGAGATCCCTAATTCTTTTGTTTTGGTATAAGCCAAAACAAATACTGTATTTGCACTTGTGTAAAATACACTTAAAGAAGCATAGCAAAGACTATACTAAAGGGAAATAATCTATATTATACACCACTGCCAAGTCTCATACCATCACTGAGAGGCATAGCACAGGGCAAATCCAAAGAGCACAGTAAAGATTTTGAAAATAGAACTGCTACTGGAACTACCACCAATAGAAAGTGAGACAGAACTTTCCATTTACACCAGTTGGTGTCCACTAAAACAAAGAAAACAAATCAACATTCTCTAGAGGATATTAATATGATTCAGAAATATTCACAATGTCCAGGGTAAAATCCAAAATTATCCTACATGCAAAAATAAATAAACACACATAAACACACACACACAAAACTGGTAAATGTGACAAATTATCAAGGGAAGAGAGGACCAACAGATGCCTATTTTGAGATGACTAATGTTAGAATAATCACACAGACTTGAAAGCAGTTATCATAATCATAATAAATGAGGTAATGGTTAACACTTTGCAAACAACTGAAAAGACATCAGTTCTTAGTAGAGAAATTCAAAATATTTTTTAAAAACATGAAAAATTCAGAACTGAAAAATACAGTATCAGAAATGAGGGGCACCCTGCCTGGCTCAGTCTTGTAGAGCATGTAACTCTCAATCTTGGAGTTTTGAGTTCAAACCCCACATTGCACATAGAGTTTACTTAAAACAAACAAACACCTCCTTGCATGGCCTTAAGTGCACAACAGAAATGATAGAGGAAAGAGTAAACTTTGAGACAGAGCAACAGAAATTACTGAAACTAAAGAACAGAGAGGGAAAAAAGATTGAAAAAATAAGAGCCTTGGTGACTTCTCGGACAGTATCAAATTGTCTACATTTCAAATCACTGGTACTGTTAAGGAGAGGAAAAATAAATTGGGAGACAAAAAAACTGTTTTAGTAATTTCTGAAAACGTCCCAGATTTGACAAAAACATAAATTTAGAGATTCAACAAGCTCAACCAACCCCAAACAGGACAATTCAAAGAAAATCAGGCTAGACACACCTAGTCAAAATTCTAATAAACGAAAATAAACTCAATGTAAATGACAACAGATTCTGAATAAAAGACACTGGAGTCCACAGAAAGTGAAATATCTTTAAGGCAGTAAAAGGAAAGAACTACCAACCCTGAACAGAATTCTTTATCTAGTAGAAATCTTCTATAGGAATGAGGGCCGGCGGGGGGGGGGGGGGGGGGAGGGGGGATCTTAAATGGTAGAAAACAAAAACAATCTGTTGCCAGCAGACTTATCCCAAAAGAAATGCAAAATATTACACAAAAGAAAGTTAGAGTAGCTACATTAATATCAGACAAAATAGACTTCAGAATTAAGGAAATCACAAGTGATAAAGAGGAATATTATATAATGATATGATTACTTTTACCAAATCCCAAATTTGTCTTCACTGGCAAAAGAGCTTCAAATTCATGAAACAAAAATTGATGCAAGAGAAAAGAGAAATAAGAAGTCTATAATTATACTGGGAGACTCCCAATACTCCTCTCTCAGAAATTCAAAGAAAAAGTAGTCTGAAAATATATAGAAACAACACTATCAACCAACTTTATCTAATGACATTTCTAGAATACTCTATCTGACAAAAACAGAATATACATTCTTTACAAGAACACATATGATATTCACACCAAGCCATTATATTCTAGGACATAAAAAAATCTTAACAAGTGTAAAAAATTTCAACTCATACAAAATAATGATCATCTGACCATAGTGTATTTAAAATCAGTAACCGAAATATATCTATAAAACCCATGAAATGTGAAAATTAAACACACACTTCTAAGTAATCCATGGGCCGATAAAGGAGCTTCAAGGGAAATTAGAAATTAGAAAAGAATACAAATTGAATGAAAATAAAATGCAACACAAAATTTGTAAGGTACAACTAATGCAGTGCTTACATAGAAATTCAAGGCACTCGGGGTGCCTGGGTGGTATAGTTGGTTAAGTGTCAGTCTCTTGATCTTGGCTCAGGTCATGATCTCATGGTTTGTGAGTTTGAGCCCCACATCAGACCCCGCACGGATGGTGCGGAGCCTGCTTGGGATTCTGTCTTTCTCTCCACTCCTCCCCAACTTGTGCTTGCTCTTTCTCTCTCTCAAAATAAATAAACTTAAAAAAATTTTTTTTATTTAATCTTTTTTCACTTTTTGAGAGACAGAGACAGAGCGCGAGCAGGGCATGGGTAGAGAGAGAGAGGGAGACACAGAATCGGAAGCAGGCTCCAGGCTCCGAGCTGCCAGCACAGAGCCCGACGTGGGGCTCAAACCCATGAACCGCGAGAGAGATCATGACCTGAGCCGAAGTTGGATGCTCAACTGACTGAGCCACCCAGGTGCCCCAAACTTAAAAAAAAATTTTAAAACAAGAATTTAAGGCACTAAATCTGTATTAGAAAAAAAAGGATAGATTTCAAATAAATAATCTAAGCTTCTATCTTAAGAATCTAGAAACAGGGGTGTCTGGGTGGCTCATTCGGTTGACCAACTCTTGGTGTCAGCTCAGGTAATGATCCCAAGGTCTGGGATCCATGCTCAGTGTGGAGTCTGCTTGTGATTCTCTCTCTCCCTCTGCCCCTCCCCTGCTCATGCTCTCTCTCTAATACAAAATTAAAAACAAAACAAAACAAAAAACCCTAGAAATAGAAAAGTAAATAAAGCCAAAAATAAATATAAAAAAGTAAATATTAAAGAAACAGAGTAGAAATCAATGAAATTAGAAAACAAAAAAGCCAATGGAGAAAAATCAATAAAACCAAAAGATGGTTCCTTTGGGTTTAAAAAAAAAAAAATCAACAAAACTGAAACACTTCTGCCAAACTAACCAAGGAAAATAAGAACAGACATAAATTAGCAAAAACACAAATCAAAAGGAAAATATTACTACATACTCTTAGAAAACTGAAAGAAAACCAGCTTTAAGTTCCTGAATTTAAGTCACCATTCTATATGGGCTAAAGATAAAAGAAACACATGATCATATTAACAGAGGCAGAAAAAGATTTGACAAATTCAACATCCATTTATGATAAAAATGGTCAAAATACTAAGAATAGAAGGGAACATCATTAACCTTGCTAAGGGTATCTACAAAAAACCTACAGCTAACATCATAATGATTAAAGACTAAAAGCTTTCCCCTTATGATTAGAAACTAAGTAAGGTTGTCTAATCACTCCTCTTAAACACTGTACTAGAGGTTCCAACCCATACAATAAAAAAAGCAAAGCAAAGAAATACATAATAGAAAGGAAGAAATAAAACTAGTTGCTGCCATTACCGTGTATTTGAAAAACCCCAAGGAATATACAAAACAGTAAAAGAAGATATATATAAAAATATTTGAGGGGCGCCTGGTGGCTCGGTTAAACATCCAATCCTTTGATTTCAACAAAGGTCATGATCTCATGGTTCCTCAGATGAAGTCCCAAGTCAGGCTCTGTGCTGACTGCAGAGCCTGTTTGGGGTTCTTTCTCTGTCTCTCTCTGTCTCTCTCTGTCTCTCTCTCTGCCCTTACCCTGTTCCCGCTCTCTCTCTCTCTCCCACTCTCAAACAAACATTCTGGGGCACCTGGGTGGCTGTCAGTTAAGTGTCCAACTTTGGCTCAGATCATGATCTCATGGTCCGTGGGTTCAAGCCCAGCATCAGGCTCTGTGCTGACAGCTCAGAGACTGGAGCCTGCTTTGCATTGTTTGTCTCCCTCCCTCTTTGCCCCTCCCCCTCTCATGCTCTGTCTTCTCTCTCTCAAGAATAAACATTTAAAAATTTAAATAAACATTTTAAAAAATGTTAATATCTGAACAGAATTTATATATGGGGGGCCTGGGTGGCTCAGTCAGTTAGTGTCTGACTCTTGATTTAGACTCAGGTCATAATCTCATGGTTCACGAGTTCAAGCCCTGCATCCGGCTCTGCACTGACAGCGCAAAGCCTGCTTAGGATTCTCTCACTCCTTCTCTGCCCTTCCTCCTACTTGCTCTCTCGCTCTCTCAAAATAAATAAATAAACTTAAAAAAAAAAAAAAAAGAGGGGTGCCTTGCTGGCTCTATTGGTACAGCATGCAGCTCTTGATCTCAGGGCTGAGTTTGAGGCCTATGATGGGTGTAGAGATTACTTACAAATAAAATCCTTTAAAAAAAAGAAAAGAAAAAATAAACATTAAAAAAAATAATAAAATAAAAATTAAAAGTGAACTTTGCCTCATACCTTATAGAAAAATTAATTCAGGGGAGCCTGGGTGGCTCAGTTAAGTGTCTGGCTCTTGATCTCAGCTCAGGTCATGATAACGTGGTTTGTGAGATCAAGACCCACACTGATAGCCCTGCTACCAGTGCAGAGCCTACTTGGGATTTTCTCTCTCTCTCCCTCTCTCTCTCTCCCTTCTCTCTGCCCTCCCCACACTGGTACATGCGTGTTCTCTATCTCAAAATAAATAAAAAAAAATTTTTTTAAGAAAAATTAATTCAAAATAGTCCATTTATCTCAATGAAAAAGTTAACACTTTATGTAAAACATTCAGATGAAACCACAGGAGAAAACTGTTGCAACCTAGGTTAGTCAAAGAGTTCTCAGATACAACACCGAAAGTGTTATCCATAAAAAAAAGGCAAAATTAATAATTTGAACTTCACCAAAATTAAAAGCCTTTACTCTTGCAAATAAGACTTTTAAAATAATGAAATCAAGGGGCACCTAGCTGGCTCAGTCGGTGTAGCATGCAACTCTTGATCTCAAGGCTGTGAGTTCAAGCCCCATAATCGGTGTAGAGATTACTTAAAAATAAAACCTTAAAAAAATAAAAAATAAGCCACAGGCTGCTAAAAATTATTTTCAAATCATGTACCTGAAAAAGGATTTGTATCCAAAATATATAAAGAACTCTCAAAACTCAATAATGGGATACAGGAATGCACACTTGGATGATGAAACTATAAAAAAATTTCCCAGAAGTTATTACCATAGTAAACGCCAGATAGTAGTTACTTTAGGAAAAAAGAGTGATTGTGATTGGGGTGAGACATAAGGAGGAACTTCTAGAATGACTGGTGAAGTTCTATTCTTGCCTTAGTGATTACATGGGAATTTTATTTCTAATAATAAATTAACCTATATGTTTGTTTTGTGAATTTTCTCCATCTGTTTGATTTTATAATAAAAAAGAATGAAAACAGAAAATATATATACTGTAGTTTTTGCAAAGAAGGCAATACAACAAATTGGTATGAATTATATTTAGGTAGTTATGGCCAGTATTACAGACAACATTCACAAGTCAATACTTTCCTTATGTTCTAATTATCAACAATAATCATACATTCAACTTCCACAACCAGGAAAAAAGATAACAAAAAAATATCTAACATGTGTGCACGTTCTTTGGGCTGTTAGAAGATAGAAAAAAATGAAAATTAAAATAAATACAAATGTTAAAAATCCCTGAAACACTCCATTATACTGTTAGGCTAGAGTTTACAGTATACATTGCATAACTGCTTTTCTATACATCCTTAAATTCCCAAAAGTAAAGTACTTTATTATAAAAATGAGCACCATCTTGGTTGCCTTGCACACATTCAGAATATTGCTACAACAGAGTCATCACTGTTAAAACTGACAAAGACATTTGATTTGAGTCTTGTCCATTTTAAAAATCTGTCAGGAATAACTATAGAAAAATAAACAGCACAGAGGCGCTTTCACAGCAACCCTACTCATCAACTCCATAATTTCTGCAGAATGCTAAAAATGAATATTAGGCACATGAATAACTAACATAGAGGACTAATATAGCTAGATAAACTACAAGTCAGGCTTAAAAGATATAAATATCTACAATAAGTTCTTAAAGGTATTATTAAACTGTACATGCAATCTTCTTTTAAAAAAAGGCGGGGGGGGGGGGGGCGGCGCACCTGAGTGGCTCAGTCGGTTAAGCATCAGACTTCGGCTCAGGTCATGATCTCATGGTTTGTGAGTTCCAGCCCTGTGTCGGGCTCTGGGCTGACAGCTCAGAGCCTGGAGCCCACTTCAGATTCTGTGTCTCCCTCTGCCTGACCCTCCGCTGCTTACACTCTGTCTCTAGCATTGTCTCAAAAATAAATAAACATTTAAAATAAATTTTTTTAATTAAATAAAAAACAAAACAAACAAAAAAACCAGGGGCACCTCCGTGGCTCAGTTGGTTAAAAGTATTCCACTCTTGGTTTCATCTCAGATCATGATCTTACAGTTTGTGAGTTCAGGCCCAGCACCAGGTTCTGTGCTGACACTGCGGTACCTGCTTGGGATTCTCTCTCTCCCTTCTCTCTCTGCCCCTACCCCCTTCTGCTCTCTCGCTCTCTCTCTCTCTCTCGCTCTCAAAATAAATACACTTTAAAAAAAAAACAGGCTGTTAGGTTATATTTTTTAAATATCTATTCTCAGAGGATAAATATCGTTAGAGTAACTGATATCCTTCTTACTAAAAGAGAACAGTAAAATGAAATTAACAGTCTTATAAACAGGAATTGAGATCTAATTTGTGCCTGGTTCTACAAAAATAGGCCAAGGAAGCCTATCATTTATTAGATTATTTAGGGTTGAATGTAAAAGACAAACAATTTTTGTAGGTGGTACCAGTTTGTTAATCCTAAAACATACATCTAAGAAAGCTGATTAAACTAGAATAAAAAATCCAATATAATTTATTTTAAAATCTCAGACCAAATTAGGATTTTGAGAATTAAGTAACTGTTCCACATTTGTAAAATATAGTCAAATAGCTGACAATAACATCAGTCAAAGCAAGAGAAAGAAGATGGGGGAAGGGTACTGATAATCAAAGCATATTCAGTATTACTTGAGGAATGCTCCTTGGATGAACAGTGATGATGTCATGCTATTCCATCTTTTAAGAACTTTCAGATTTTCACAAAAAGGACATTGTTGGTCTTAAGCAACTGCTTCAATACCATAAAGCCCTTTTCCCTACATCTGTTAATCAGAGGGCTCAGGCTTAGAAAACAGCCAACTCAGTCAAACATTCAATCCCTTTAGAGAAAGAAAAATTGCCCCCTTACTCAGTCTAATTGGAACATGAACACATACATAAAATGAAATGGTAACTGATAAGGTTGCATAATTAAGGACCTTCTTGAAAAGAACATAACATTATCTCTCTTTAAAAATTAAAAAAAAAAGGTAATATATGTATTTGGGGAACAAAAATTTTGAAAGGTAGAAAGAATTGACAAGAAAAACTAAGTCTCCCAAGTACACCTATTTCTATGTATCCTTGCATAGATTACCTGGGTGTGATTGTTAATAACCCTACAATGGGCCCCTAAGTGTTCAAGTGAAAAAATTACACTTCTCTGACTTTAAATCAAAAGCTGGAAATCATTAAGTTTAGTGAGGAAGGCATGTTGAAAGAAATGTTAACAGTGAGACCTTGTGTCAAAGAGCCAAGTTATAAAAGCAAAGGAAAAGTTCCTGAAGGAAATTGTTACTCCAGTGAACACATGAATGATAAGAAAGAGAAACTGCTTTATTGCTGATATGAAGAAAGGTGGTTTGGGTTTTTTTGTATACTATTTTTGCTCTTTTTTTTTTTATTTTAGTATAGTTAACATACATAACACAAGTTTCAGGTGTACAACATAGTGATTCAACAAGTCTATACATTAATCTATACTTACCACAAGCGTAGCTACCATCTGTCACCAAAGAACATTATTACAACACCACTGACTGTATCCTCTATGTAACATCCTTGATCCCTATGACTTACTCATTCCATAATTCGAAGCCTGTATCTCCCAGTCTGGTTCACCCATTTTGTCTAACCCATCACCCCCTCCCTCTGGCAACCGCCAGTTTGTTCTCTGTATTTATGGGCTTGTTTCTGCTTTGTGTTTACTTATCTATTCGTTTGTTTTATGTTTTAGATTCCACATACAAGTTAAATCATATGGTATTTGTCTTTCTCTTATTTCACATAGCATTATACCTTCTAGGTCCACCTATGATGTCACAAAGAACAAGCTCTTACTCTTTTTTGAGGCTGAGTAATATCCTATTGTATACCAAATCTTCTTTATCCATGCATCTATCAACAGACACCTGGATTGCTTTCATATCTTGGCTATTGTAAATAACGCTGTAATAATCATAGGGGTGCATATATCTTTTCAAATTAGTGTTTTCATTTCCTCTGGGTAAATACCCAGTAGTGGAATTACTGGATCATATGGTATTTCTAGTTTTAATTTTTTTAGGAACCTCCACACTGTTTTCCACAGTGGTTGCACCAGTTTACATTCCCACCAACTGCACAAGACTTCCTTTTTCTCCACATCCTCACCAACGCTCGTTATTTCTTGCCTTTTTTCATTTTTTTTTTTTAATTTTTAGTCATCTCTACACCCAGCATGGGGCTCAAACTTACAACCCGGAGATCAAAGGTCATATGCTCCACCAACTGAGCCAGCCAGGTGCCCCAATTTGTCTTTTTGATGTTAGCCATTCTGACAGGTGTGAGGTGATATCTCATTATAATTTTGATTTGCATTTCCCTGATGATAAGTGATGTTGAGCATCTTTTCACGTGTCTATTGGCATGAGTATGCATGCCTTCCTTGGAAAAATGTCTATTCAGTTCCTCTGCCCATTTTAAATCAGATTATTTGGGATTTTTTGTGTTGAGTTGTATAAATTCTTTATATATTCTGGATATTAACCTGACATGGAGAAAGTTTTAGTGGTTTGGATAGAAGATCAAACCAGCAACAACATCCCCTTAAGCAAAAGTCTAATCCAGAGCAAGACCCTACCTCTCTTCAATTGTAGAGTCTGAGAGTTGAGGCGGCTGCCGAAGACAAGTTTGAAACAAGCAGAGGTTGGTTCATGATGTTTAAGGAAAGAAGCCATCTCCATAACATAAAAGTACAAGGTGAAGCAGCAACTGCTGATGTAGAAGCTGCAGCAAGTTATTCAGAAGACCTAGCTAAGATAATTAATAAAGGTGGCTACACTAAAAACAACAGATTTTCAGTGTCAAGTAAACAGTCTTATATTGGAAGATAATGTCTTCTAGGACTTTCATACTTAGGAGAAGTCAATGCCTGGCTTCAAAGCTTCAAAGGGCAGGCTAACTTTCTTGTTTAGGGACTGTTGAAGCTGGTGACTATAAGTTGAGGCAATGCTCATGGACTGTTCTGAAAATCCTAATGCCTTTAAGAAGTATGCTAAACCTACTCTGCCTGTCATCTATAAATGGAACAAAGCCTGGATGACAGCACATCTGTTTACATGATTTACTGAGTACTTTTAGCACATTGTTGAGATCTATTGCTCAAGGGGGAAAAAAAAAGATTCCTTTCAAATATTACTGCTCATTGACAATGCATCTGGTCACCCAAGTACATGGAGATGTACAATGAGATTAATGTTGTTTTCATATCTGCTAATACAACATCCATTCTGCAGCCCCATGGACCAAAAGGTAATTTCAACTTTTGAGTCTTAGATTTGAAAATACAATTTGAGAGGTGCATGGATGGCTCAGTCAGCAAAGTACGTGATTCTTGATCAAGGGTCTGCAGGTTTTAGCCCCACGCTGGATTAAAAATAAAAATTTGGGGCACCTGGGTGGCTCAGGTGGTTAAGCATCTGACTCTTGATTTGGGTCAGGTCATGATCTCACAGTCCTGAGTCCAAGCCCCACATGGGGCTCTGTGGTGATGGTGTGGAGCCTGCTTGGGATTCTCTTTCTCCTTCTCTCTCTGCCCCTATCCTGCTTGTGCTCTCTCTCTCTCTCTCTCAAATAAAAAACTTTAAAAAATGTTTTTTTTTTAATTAAAAAACAAAAATTAAAAAAATAAAAATTAAATCTTTAGGGGTGCCTGAGTGACTCAGTAGGTTAAGCATCTTTTTGTTTTTAATTTTTAAAAAATGTTTGTTTATTTTTGAGAGATGGAGAGACACAGCATGAGCAGAGAAGTGGCAGAGACAGGGAGACACAGAATCTAAAGCAGACTCCAGGCTTCACACTGTCAACACAGAGCCCAATGCAGGGCTCAAACTCACAAACCATGAGATCATGACCTGAGCCGAGGTTGGACGCTTAACTGATTGAAACACCCAGGCGCTCCTAAGCATCTGACTCTTGATCTCCGCTCAGGTATGATCTCATGGCAAGTGAGTTCGAGCCCTGGACCAGGCTCTGCGCTGGTGGTGCAGAGCCTGCTTGGGATTCTCTCTCCTTCTCTCTCTGCACCTGCCCTGCTCACACTTTCTCTCAAAATAAATAAATGAACTTAAAAAAATAAATAGGGGCGCCTGGGTGGCTTAATTGGTTGGGTGACTGACTTTGGCCCAGGTCATGATCTCACAGTTCGTGAGTTCGAGCCCCGTGTTGGGCTCTGTGCTGAAAGCTCGGAGCCTGGAGCCTGCTTTGGATTCTGTGTCTCCACCTCTCTCTGCCCCTCCCATGCTCATGCTCTGTATCTGTCTCTCAATAATAAATAAAACATTAAAAAAAATTTTTTTAATAAAATAAATAAAATCTTTAATAAATAAATATACAATTTGTAAAGCTATAACTGCCATGGATAGTGCCTGATGGATCTAGGCAAAGTAAACAAAACTTTCTGAAAAGGATTCATCATTGTAGATGCCATTAACAACATTTACGATTCATGGGAAGAAGTCAAAATATCAACATTAACAGGAGACTGGAAGAAGTAGATTTCAATCCTCATGAACGACTTTGAGGTGTTCAAGGTTTCAGAGAAGGAAGTAATGGCAGATGTGATGAAAATAGCAAGAGATTTAAATTTTGAAGTGGAGCCTAAAGATATAATTAAGTTGCTACAATCACATGATAAAATTTTAATGGTTGAGGAGTTCCTTTCTTATGGCTGAGCAAAGAAAGTGGTTCTTAAGATGGAATCTACTCCTATGGAAGATGCTAAGAAGACTGTTGAAATGACAACAAAGGATTTAAAATTTTCCACAGATTTCTCTGAAAAAGGAGTAGCAGGGTTTGACAAGACTTTAGACTTTTGACAAGACTGACTTTAGAGTTTTGAAAAATTAGTTTTGAAAAATTTTACTCTGGGTACAATGCTATCAAACAGTACTGCATACAACAGAGAAATGTTTATGAAAGGAAGAGTCCATCAACGTGGCAAACTTCACTGTTGTCTTATTTTAAGAAAATGTCACAGTCCTCCTAACCTTCAGCAACCACCACCTTGATCAATCAGCAGTCATCTAATCTACATAGAGGCAAGATCCTCGACTAGCAAAAAGATTACAATTTACTGAAAGGTCAAATAGTGGTTAGCATTTTTTAACAACAAGGTATTTTTTAATTAAGGTATGTACATTTTTAAGACATAATGCTATTGCAATATGTAGCAGACTACAAAATAGTTAAGTATATTTTTATATGCACAGGGAAGCCAAAAAATTCATTTGACTCATTTGATTTCAATACTCATTTCACTGTGGTGATCCAAACCAAGCCCACAATATCTCTGAGGTAATGCTGCATAAATGTTAGTACTATTAAAGGAAATTAGACTAAAATAATCAAATCATTTCAAATGTATCTTGTGACATATACAAATTTTCTTGTACATACAAAAACTATCTCCAGAAAGATACTTGGAAACTGGTAACATTGGTGGCCAATGTAAGGAAGAGACTCAAAAGCCTGAGACACAAAAATGAGAGGAAGACTTTTCACTATTTTGTATTTTTTGAATGGTGAATGTTTTACCTATTTAAAAACAAATGTTAAAAATTAAGGTAAGAGGGACACCTGGGTGGTTCAGTTGGTTGAGCTTCCGACTTCAGCTCAGGTCATGATCTCGCAGTCTGTGAGTTTGAGCCCTGCATCGGGCTCTGTGCTGACAGCTCAGAGCCTGGAGCCTGTTTCGGATTCTGTGTCTCCCTCTCTCTGCCCCTCCCCCGTTCATGCTCTGCCTCTCTCTGTCTCAAAAATAAATAAAGAAACGTTAAACAAACTTTTGAAAAAAAATTAAGGTAAGAAATTCATTTTCTGGCCATAGCACTTACATGAAACTTAGTCCCAAATAAAGTTTAAGATTTTCATAATTTGCAATTCCACAAGCACTCACCTCTCTAATGTCCCCTCATCCCCAATCAACAGATATTCTGAGAACTAGAAAAACAACTGTATGATACAACCTTTAAGAATTATTTACAGTACTTTGGAAGAATCTAAATGCTGACTGATAAGAGCCGCTCTTTCCAGTTATTTCCCATTAATAAGATCATATAACACTTCTACTTGTCCATTCTTTCATTGTTTAATAATGCAACCACTAGTAAAGAAGGGCAAAGCAAATTACAGCGCCGTGTTACAATACAAAAAAAAATTTTTTTTAAGATTTAATTTTTTTTTTCAACGTTTATTTATTTTTGGGACAGAGAGAGACAGAGCATGAACGGGGCAGGGGCAGAGAGAGAGGGAGCCACAGAATCGGAAGCAGGCTCCAGGCTCTGAGCCATCAGCCCAGAGCCCGACGCGGGGCTCGAACTCACGGACCGCGAGATCGTGACCTGGCTGAAGTCGGACGCTTAACCGACTGCGCCACCCAGGCGCCCCAAGATTTTATTTTTAAGTAATCTCTACATCCAATGTGGGAGCTGAATTTACAAGCCCAGGATCAAGAGTTGCGTGATCTACCAACTGAGCCAGCCAGACACCCTGATACAAAATTCTTTTAATGTCTCTCACACATACACTTTGATTCCCTCAAGACTGGAAGCGTATAGACTAAAATGTTGACAGCTATTACATATGAGTCCTAGAACGTATACACTTATTTTCTTCATTTTGCTTCTTCATTTTGCTTTCTTCATTTTTAGTTAGTTCTTTCAACGAATGCAGTTTGTAAGAATTTTTACAATGCAAATAAAAAACATTAGAATTTCAATGATTCTTCAAAGTGCTAGAAACTTGCCAGGTAGGAATGATGCAGAAATTTAAGTTTTAGTATAACTCAAAATCTGCAAGTGTTACAACTTTGCAAAGGAGATTTATTTTCATTTAGATTTTTCAAAATTTCTTGCATACACTGAAAACCATTCTTTTTTTTCTTTTTTTGAGGCAGAGACAGAGTGTGCACAGGGGAGATGGGGAGACGCGGGGCTTGATCTCACAACCCTGGGATCATGACCTGAATTGAAATCAAGAGGCAGACACTCAACTGACTGAGCCCCCCAGGCACCCCTGAAAAACATTCTTATAAAAAATTACTGGGTCAAAGATTTGGAGGGAAGAAAAAAGACTACCAAACTATTTAGATATCTACAATTCCATATTAACAAATTTTAAAATCTCACAAAGATGATAATCTGTCAAAATGGAAATTAGTTGACAAACTAACGTGCATTCTTCAAAATATCATGAAAGACCAAAAAGACCAGGGAAATGTTCCAGAAGTTAAAGAAAACCAAAGACATATGACAAATAAATGCAATGTAGGTCCTTGATTGGGGGGAAAAATCCATCCTTAAAAGACATCATTGTGACAAACTAGAAAAACCTGAATATGGGCTGTATATTTGATAAGAGTATTGTACTGTTAAAATTCCTGACTGTGGCACTTTTATTGTGTTTAGTGAGACAATGACCTTGTTCTTACGCAATAAATGTGTAAGTATTTACAATCACGTCTGCAATGAACTCAAATAGTTCAGGGGAATCAAGTCAGTATCTATGTAATACAGCAATAGTTATATACGTTAACAACTGGTGAAAATAGTTATATACGTTAACAACTGGTGAATGTTCATAAGGAGTACATTGGGTATTCACTGCACAATTCTAGCAACTTTCCAATCTATCTTATATTTCTCAAAATAAAAAAGTTAGGAGATGGGGGCAACGCAGCTGGGGCGCCTCCTAGGGATGCAGACTACCACTATCATACCGGAGCTGCCCACTCTGGAGGATCCGAAAAGCGCAGGAGGTAAAAATGACAGTTCTGTGCTTAAAGCTGCGGCCCACCTCTATGGAGCTCAGGGTGATAAGTCCAACAAAGACTTCATACTCCAGGGACAACTGGCTGGCTCAGGCAGTGGAGCTTGCCACTGCTGATCTCAGGGTTGGAAGTATGAGCCTCAGGGTGGGTGTAGAGATTACTTACAATCTTAGGGGTGCCTGGGTGGTTGAGTCAGTTAAGTGGCCTATTCTTGATTTCGGCTCAGGTCATGATCTCACAGTTGTGAGATTAAGCCCAGCGCAAACAGTTCCAAAGGATTCGGCATTGAGTGGGCAGGGAGCCTCTTTAAGATTCTCTTTCTCCCGGGGCGCCTGGGTGGCTCAGTCGGTTGGTCTGATTCTTGGCTTTGGCTCAGGTCATGATCTCATGGTTCAGGAGTTCAAGCCCCAAGTCGGGCTCTTTGCTTGACAGCCTGGAGTTTGGAGACTGGAGCCTGCTTCAGATTCTGTGTCTCCCTCTCTCTCTGCCCCTCACCTGCTCATGCTCTCTTTCTCTCTCTCTCTCTCAAAAATAAACATTAAAAAAAAATAAATAATTTTCAGAAAGATTCTCTTTCTCCCTCTCCCTTTGCCCCTCCTCCACGCACACTCTCTCAAAAAAAAAAAAAAAAAATAGAGGAAGAAAGAAAAGCTAATAACTATTTAAACAACATGAAAAAAGAATGTACACCGATCTGCATTTCAGGAAAGCAATGCAGGGCTAGATAGCAATATAAAAATATACTCCCGCCCTTTAACTCAACTCTACCTCTGGAAACTAAAAAAAGATCATAACAAATATGTTCATAATAGCATTAAGAGCTAAACAGCTAGAAACAATCTAAAGGTCTATTGCTAGAGAAATGAGTAAATGAATCCATTTGATGAATTTCTGTAGGCCATTTTAAAAATTCCAGTTTCATTCAAGGAGTATTAATGGCATGAGAAGGTGGCCACAATAAAAGCTTTAATAAACTGTACAATGCAATTTTCAAAATACACATAAGTGACATTTATTATGTCCTAAGTACTATATATTTTTTTTTCTTGTCAAAGATATACACACTGGAGGAACTATTTTTATTTTTATTTATTTGGGAGGGGGTTAACATTCTTTATTTTTTTCTTAATATATGAAATTTATTGTCAAATTGGTTTCCATACAACACCCAGTGCTCATCCCAAAAGATGCCCTCTTCAATGCCCATCACCTCCCCTCCCCTCCCTCCCACCCCCCATCAACCTTCAGTTTGTTCTCAGTTTTTAAGAGTCTCTTATCTAAGCACTATATTAAGTACATTACATCCATTATTTAATTTATCCTCTTATAGGCATTTGTTTATTTTTGAGAGAGGGACAGAGACAGCAAGCAGGAGAGGGGCAGAGAGCAAGGGAGACACAATCTGAAGCAGGCTCTTGGCTCTGAGCTGTCAGCACAGAGCCTGACTCAGGGCACGTATCCATGAACCCTGAGATCATGACCTGAGCTGAAGTCGTTGACTGACCCACCCAGACGCCCTATAAAGGCACTATTAAGTGGCTCTTAAATAGAGATGTTATGAAGATTCAGATTTTTCACTTAGTAAAGCAACTGGCACACAGCAAACAGTAGTATTTACTTTTATATCCTCATATTACAAATTTTGAAACTCAAGATTCAGAGAAATAAATTTGCTAAAATCACATAGCTAATAAGTGGTGGGACAGAAATCTGAACCTATGGGATTTAATTCTAGAATCTTTCCATTCTTAACTACTACACTCTACATGGTCTGTACATTAAAAATACAGAGAAGTAGCGGCACCTGTGTGGCTCAGTCAGTTAAGGGTCCTACTTCAGCTCAGGTCATGATCTCACAGATCTTGAGTCTGACAGCCACATCTGTCTCTGTGCTGACAGTGTGGAGTCTGGAGCCTGCTTTGAGTTCTGTGTCTCCCTCTCTCTCTGCCCCTCCCCTGCTTACACTCTCTCTCAAAAATGAACAGACGTTAACAAAAAAAAAAATTTTTTTAACAATAAAAAAATAAAAATAAATACAGAGAAGTAACAGTAAAGGAAATACACCAAAACAGTGATATCTCTAGGTGGTAAATTCAGTGATGGCTTTTATCTTCCAAATATTCTATATCTATATATGAATTACCTTTAAAACTATTTTTTCCAGAGAACTTTAAAACAACAGTAAAACAGCACCTGGCTAGCTGGCTCAGTTGGTGAAACATGCAACTCTTGATCTCAGGGTTGTTAAGTCTGACCCCACTTTAGGTATAGGGATTACTTAGAAAGAAAAATCTTAAAAAAAAAAAACTTACAAAAATAAATAAAATATTAGTAACACAGAAACCAACATTACAATACCTACAAGATATAAAATCTTCATCAAAAGCTTAGTCTTGTCCAGTATCACAATACTTTTAAGAGTGGCAATATTTTCTGATAAAGGGAAACTACTGCTCTAAACTCAATAAACAAAATCTAATAATCTGAGAATAGCTTTAACTTAAAGAAATATTAGTCAGACCTCTTCTGTTTTTCAAGAAAATTTAAAGTGAATAGTTAAAATATACAATATGCCTGAATGTATAAAGTAATGCTATGCTGATTTATCAGCACAGCATCAAATGACTATGATGGAGAAATGAAGAAAAAAAACATTTCACTTCTGGTGTAACTATTCCCACTGTACATCTACAGTAACTTGGGTAATTGTAGTTTAGGTAAGTCAAGAATAATTCTGTTATTAACAAAAGGAAGGAAATATGTAACTTCAATATTCAAACTAGATTGCTCTTAAATTGTCATTTTAGATTTAGATTAGCCTTTTTTGGCCCTCTTTTTCCCTCGTCTCTTATCAGGGTATATTCTTAGTTCTGCCATTATCCAAAGGAGAACTGTCCTAACATACTTGTCTTAATTGCTTTCTAGATTGAAGAATCTTTTCACATTCTTTTATTAGCTCTACTGACAGCCAAATTCTATTTACATTCTTTTTTATTACCAGTGATTCAAGAGATAACAACTATGATAAAGCCCTGAAAAAGTACCAATCAGCTATGCTATTAGGGACAAAATAACGGACACCTCATTTATTTACTATACAGAAAGTTCAAAGGTACTATAAAGCTATGTATTTGACATCTCCACTTTAATATCTCAAAGGCACTTCTAACTCAACATAGTCTAATCACTCAAACTAATCATTCTGTGACTATATAAAACAGTGAGCCAACCTAATATATTCAATTCAGCAGTTCAGAAACCTAAGGGTTATTTTTCAACAACTCCCTTTCCTTCACCCATAACCTAATCCATCATCACATTTTGTAGATCTGTCCTCCTAAATCTTTCTCAAATTGACCCACTTTCCTACATCTCCACAATTTCCTCCTTATTCCACCTAGGCTACTACTTTATCTCATTTGGGCTGCCTTACTATAACAACTTCCTAAATAGTGCCATTGCATCCACTCGTGGCCCTTCTCCAATCCATTTGGTCTACTACAACTAGAATGACCTTTCAAAATGCAAATCTGATTATGTCATTCCCTCTACTTAAGTGTTCGATCCCTTTACATTGTATTTCAGTTGGAACAAAAATCATTAACATTAAAGGAATTACATTATCTGGTCCCACCCTACCTCGTTAGTCTCAACTCCTACTTCCTGTGCTCTGATGACACAGACCTCTCAGTTTATTGCCATGCTCCTTTTACCACAGAGCCTTGAACACACAGTAACTAAAAACACAGGTTCTAGAATTGTAATATCTAAATCCCAAAACTGGATCTGCCAACATACCAACTCTTGGCAGTTAACTTATTGGGAAAGCAACTTAATTTCTCTGACCTCAAATTTTTCACAACTCTACAATAGGGGAAATGGTAATACCTATGTCATTTTGTGAGGGTTAAATGAATTTTGTGTGGAGAACATAGTGCTTATAACCAGTAAGCACTTCATGCCAAATTCCTCTACTTTTTTTTTAATGTTTATTTATTTTGAGAAAGAGAACACATATGTATGGGAGAGGGGCAGAGAGAAAGGGAGAGAGAATCCCAAGCAGGCTCCATGCTGTCAGCATAGAGCCTGACTCAGAGCTCAATCCCAGGAACCATGAGATCATGACCTGAGCTGAAATCAAGAGTCAGACACTTAAACCAACTGAGCCACCCAGGTGCCCCCTTTTTTTTCTTATTATTTTTATTTACTTAAAATTTTTAATTCTGTGTCTCCCTCTCTGCCCCTTCCCCCCTCACACTGTCTCTCAAAATAAAATAAAAACATTAAAAAAATTTTTTTTAAAAAGTCTGTCTCCTGGTTTGTGTCTCTACTTTTTTTTCCTTTGCTTATTTTGTTCCTTAAATTTCACATATGAATGAAATCATGTTATTTGTCTTTCTCTGACTTATTTCACTTAGCATTATACTCTCTAGCTCCAACCATGTTGTTGCAAATGGCAAGATTTCATTCCTTTTCACGGCTGAATAATATTCCATTGTATGTATATATATATATATATATATATATATATATATACCACCTCTTTTTTATCTATTCATCTATCAATGAACACATAAGCTGCTTCCATAATTTAGCTATTATAAATAATGCTGCAATAGGGGCAGCATTAGTCAGTTAAGCACCTGACTTTGACTCAGGTCATGGCCTCACAGATTGTGAGTTCAAGTCCTGCATCAGACTCTGTGCTGACAGTGCAAAGTCGGCTTGGAATTCTCACTCTGTCCTCTCTGTCCCTCCCTTACCCGTGCTTGCTCTCTCAAAATATATAAACTTTTTTTTTTAATATATAAATAATGCTGCAATAAACCTAGGGGTGCATTAGTCTGAATTAGTGCTTTTGTGTTTTGGGGGCAAATATCCAGTAGTGTGATTACTGGATCATAGGGTACTTCTAACTTTTTTTTTTTTAAGCTTTATTTAAGTAATCTCTATGCCCAATATGGGGCTTGGGCTCCAAGCCCAAGACCCCGAGATCATGAGTCATGTGCTCTTCCAACTGAGCCAGCCAGGCACCCCTATTTTTAACTCTTTGAGAAACCTGTGTACTATTTTCCACAGCTGCTGCACCAGTTTGCATTACCACCAACAGTGCACTAGGGTTCCTTTTCCTCCACATCCTTGACGACACTTGTTGTCTTTTTGATTTTAGCCATTCTGACAGGTGTGAGGTGCTATCTCATTGTAGTTCTGATTTGCATTTCCCTGATGACAAGTGATGTTGAGCGTCTTTTTATGTGTCTGTTGACCATCTGTATGTCTTCTTTGGAGAAATGTCTGTTCATGTCTCCTGCCCATTTTTTTTTTTTTTTTTGTAAGCTCTATGCCAAACATCGGACTTAAACTCATGACTGAGATCAAGAGCTGTATGCTCTACCAACTGAGCCCACCAGGCACCCCTCTTCCACCTATTTTTGAATTGGATTATTTGGTTTTGGGGTATTGAGTTGTATCAGTGCTTTATACATTTTTGGACACTAACTCTTTATCAGATATGTCATATGCAAATATCTTTTCCCATTCAGTAGGTTGCCTTTTAGTTTTGTTGATTGTTTCCTTTGCTGTGCAGAAGCTTTTTATTTTGATGTTATCTAAACTCCTCTACTTTCTTCAATCTCTGGTTATCATCTCCACTGGGAAACTTTTCCCACCCTAATTCTTCCAGGCAAAGTGTGTGTGTGTGTGTGTGTGTGTGTGTGTGTGTGTGTGTGTGTGATATGCTTCCATAAGGTTTGCTTATACCCAGTTAGCACTCATCTGACTGCTCTGAATTGTTTACCGATCTCACCCAACGACTTACTGAGTTCCTTAAAGGCAGAAGCTATCTTATTAATCTTTGATCTGATATACCTAATACAACATCTCTCATAGCAGGCATTCAAGAAATGTAAGAGTCAATACAGAAATCAGGTAAACAATGAAAAATATGGTTTTAATACAAGAATTGTGACAGTAAATAAAAACTCTTTATGTACAGTTATGTTTTTTCAAAGTGTAGTCCACAGCCACCTGCATAAAAACTGCCTAGTATTTTTTTTAAATGCATACTCCTGGGCCCTTCATCAAACCTATATATATCTACAATTTTTCATATACATTTTTTGGTAAACCAAAGGTTGGGAATTGTTGGATTAGAATAAATAATGAGACCTTACACAATTACTAAATGTAAATTTAAGAAAATGAATAATACAAAAAAAAAAGAAAATGAATAATACAATAGTCAAATATTACAATTCAAGGTCCTTAAAAGTAATGAAGTCATTTAATAGAACCTACTTTTGAATCAGAGTCAATTATTTGTAAGTCAAGGCCACTGGTACATTGTGTTCAACATTTCTGAATAGGAGAATCCAAGAGATAAAATACAACTGTCTTAAGATTATTTCCAATAGGATATTCTCCTTAACCTAGTATGGAAGTGAAAAGGGGCAACAACTTAAAAATATAAACAATTTAACATTTTTCAAATCATGCCCAAACCTGAGAAGCACTAATAAGCAACAAAAAAATGAACTTAGATTACAGTAAAATTTCAGTTTAAGAGTATAATTCACTTTGGAAATATGCTTTTAAGGGGCACCTGGGTGGCTCAGATAAGCGACCTACTTCAGCTCAGGTCATGATCATATGGCTTGTGAGTTCGAGCCCCACATCGGGCTCTGTGCTGACAGCTCAGAGCCTGGAGCCTGCTTAGGATTCTGTGTCTCCCTCTCTCTGCCCCTTCCCCAGCTCACACTCTGTCTCTGTCTCTGTCTCTGTCTCTGTCTCTCTCCCTCCCTCCCTCAAAAATAAACATTAAAAAAAAAAAAGAAATATGCTTTTAATCCAAAGCACTTAGGTATATCAAAAAAAATTTCCCCATAAGAAATAATGGAAACTCAGATGATTAATTCCACAACCCAAAAATACTCATATAAAAATGATTTCCAACACTATAATACAAAATAATAAAGAAAATACAAAATATAAAGAAAATAAACAAATTAACCTGCACTTATATTTGAAAACCTTCATGGCTGGTGTGAGGTAGACACGGGAGAGAAGGGTTACTGTGTAAGATGACTTTCACTATCACTGACAGAATCACTGCTATCTATTGGTTCAGTACAATCTTCCTCTGCACAGGGACCATTGTATACACTCGCATGGATGTTCATATAGTACAGTATTAATAAACTTGTTATATACTGTATTTAATGTAACTGGCAATAAGGCAGTAGAGGAAAGGGTCTATATGTGTAGGCAGCCTGACCTAGAATGAAGCAAAGCATTCCTAAGCTTACTCCTGTATGCAAATGCAAAGGACTGTCTGTCCGTAGGTGCTTTGAAGTGACAAAAAATACACTAGTGCCAGTTGTGGGCACCTTCCAAAGTTCTGAAAAATCACTGATTTCTGCCAAACACCACAGCCTGAGACTGAGCATCCAAAAATGGGAGACAATCACCCATGATCCCACAGCAAGAGACAGAGAGAGAGAGAAAGAGAGAGAGAGAGAGAGAGAGAGAGAGAGAGAGAGAGAGACAGAGAGAGAGAGAGAGAGAGAGAGACAGAGAAAGAACCACTGGCTCAGCTGTGATCATGTGACATTCAGCACTGCATACTTACTACTCGAATTGCAAGACATTGCTTGTTTATTGAGTTAAAATTTATTAGAAATGCTTGCTCGTCTTTCAGAACACTCACCGAACAAGTTATTGGCAATCCAAAGTTTAACTGTATTTAGGATATATCTGTTCTCAATTATCTTCATCATAAATTCTACTATATTAAGATCTACTTCAAGTTACATTTCTAAGCTTCGTGTCCTCCCTAATATTCCCAAAATGAACAGTTTAACAATACAAATGTTTTGGACTTTCCTTTCAATCATTACATAACTAAATAGAGAATCTGTTAACTAGTATTTACAGAGAAAATGAGTCAAAACACAAACCCCTACCTTTTTGTCATTTTTTGTTCAAATAGAAGAAAAAGCTCTTGTGAGTTTCCCCAAATCTCAATATATAGTTTTCCTTTAATGCTAAAGTTACAAGATAAAAATTGAATTTTTTTTTACTGTCAACAAGATCTGGTGTATTGATTAGATCTTAAAATCTCTTTCAAAATAAAAAGTATACTGTATGACAGATATAAACAGACTCAGAAAATTAAAACTACAAAATTAAAATTAGATATCCTTTAAGTCAATATTTACATTATGGAGGAGGGCCTGAAGGGTTCAGTGGTTGCCTAAGGTCACACTTAATAACAGACATGGAATTAAAAATCTAAATTTACTAAATGCATGGTAATATCCTGAATTGGATCCTGGAATAGGAAAAATGACTTCAGTGGGAAAATCTGGATAAATCTGAATAAAGTCAATAATTTACAGTTTCATATCAGTATTAATATTAACTTTGTAATTCTGACAAATAGACCACTCTTACATAAAATGTTAAAATTAGAGGAAGTTGGGTGAAAGGTACATGAGAACCGCACTAGCTATAATTTTTCTGTAAGTCTAAAATTATAAAATAAATATAAAAGGCTTACTTAAAAAACTCTAAATCTAAAACTAATTTCTTTTTTTTTTTAAGTTTATTTATTTTGAGAGAGAGCATGCCCACAAGCAGGGGAAGAGGAAAGAGAGAGGGAAAGAGAGAATCCCAAGCAGGCTCCGTGGTGTCAGCACAGAGCCTGACTTGGGACTCGATCCCATGAACCCTGAGACCATGACCTGAGCCGAAATCAAGAGTTGGAGCCTCAACCGACTGAGCAACCCAGGAACCCCTAAATCTAAAACTAACTTCTAATCCAGAATGCTTCCTTTCTGTTTGCATAAAATTCGCTAAACAGAAAGGCATTAGATTCTAATACTGTGTATTCAGAGGGAACAACATATAGCACCTCCTTATAGCTTATAACAACATATAAGCACTTCCCAACCAAATACAATCAAAAGAAATCCTCCCTGTTTTTCTGCTTAACAAGAAAATCTTGTTATATTCCAGGCATTTTGCTTATTTTATTGAATTGTCACAACTGTCCTAAAATAATTATCAACCTAAATTATACCTGAGGTTCAGAAAAGCTAAGTAATTTGCCTACTATCACATGGTTTTCACTATACCTCATCATTGACTTTTTGCCAATCACCTAGGTACTTTTAGGATCATGTGTATTTGAATGAGTAAGAAGCATTTGTTACTAAATTTTAAAAATTCTACCTCCACAGTGTTCTTCATTTCCAAACCCTTACTGCCAATCACATAGCCACTACCTTTTGTTTAGGTCTCTGTCACCTCTTGTCTGGTCTAGAGAAAAGAGCCTCCCAAACAAGCATTCTAATCTCGTCTTTCCCCCTTAATCCATTATGACATACACCCATAGTCATATGGGCCTCCCAGAATGTATACCCACATTTTAGTAAAGGTACGGATTTCCTTCTGGGAAATAACCTCTCCTCTGCCTAGACAAAACTATGTATAAATATGCCTAGCTCTGGAGCGCCTGGCTGGCTCAGTCAGTGGAATGTGCGACTCTTGATCTCAAGGTTGTGAGTTTGAGCCCCATGCTGGGTGTAGTGAGAACTTAAAAAAATTAAATCCAACAGAAATAAATATGCTACTTCTGCTCTTACAGATGATTGGATATGAACCAAGCTAAGCCAACCCCACTCTCTGTTTTCAGAGTCTGGAATCTTGAGCAAAATGAAAAAAGTTTGGGGGGAAAATGGATGGCACTAATTTATTCTGGTGGCCTCCTGTTTAGAATGTCAATTCATTCCTGATATCAAGATCCCAAGAACTGTCCCAGACTGGCTCTCTAGCCTTCCTTTTGAGTCTATGAGCAATTTAGTAGCCTTACAATGACTTTCATTTCTCCATAAGATAGTCACCATCACTTTTCTGCTTGCAAACAAAGATCATAATGAATACAGCACTCTTGATTCATTTCAGATCTCTAAAGCACCTCGAAAGTATCACTCAATCCTCCTGTTCAAAAACTTCAAATGAACCCACAAATTTTCACTATTATAATCTTCTCCAGAGTGACTTTTCAGAGTTCTCCCAACTTGGGTCCAATTGATATTTGTGAGCTTATTTCTCACCAATGACATCATGTATATTAGGGCTATTTTCTTCACTTGGAATGCTATCCGCACCATCTCTGCCTATAAATCTTATCCACCCTTCCAAATATACTTCAATTATTACCTTGTATGTAAATTCTTCATCAATTCCACTAACACAATAAGATACTGTAGAAAAATCCTCATGCAACTTTGTATCTATTTTATTACATATTCTGCATTCACTTACTACTGTATGAGTTATATTCTTCCACAGACCCCACTAACTCTTCCAAAAGGCAAAAGAGTGGAAATACGTCAAGTATGTGCTGACACAATTCAATCAAAAATAATACCACCAGGGACACCTGGCTGCCACAATCAGAGGGGCACACGACTCTTAGTCTCACAGTCATGAGTTCGAGCCCCATGTTGGATGTAGACATTACTTAAATAAATAAAACTTAAAAAAAAAAAAAAAGAATATCACAATATTGGCTATTCATATTATGACAAAATTTAAGCCAATCAAACTGTTTTGAAACTTGGTATATGCAATTTCAGGATCAACTTCTGTTTCTGAGTGATGATAGGGTAATTGGGACAGGATTTATATTCCTGTCATAAGATCTGAAAAGCTGGAAAAATATAAAATTCCTTTTTAGACACTGCACAAGAGGCAGTACATGACCACAATCTCTGCTAGAAGTGAAACAAGGTAAGTTCTAGGGTTACTGCTTTCTACCTAGAAACACTTTCTAGAATGCAGTATAGGCAAAGAGATTCCAAGAAAAGCACAGCAGTCTCTGAGCAAAGACGACAAATATCAGGGGTGCCTGGATGGCTCGACTGATTAAGCATTCAACTCGTGGTTTTGGCACAGGTCATAACCTCATGGTTCTTGAGTTCGGGTCCCATACTGGGCTCAGTGCTGACAGTGTGGAGCCTACTTGGGATTCTCTCTCTCCTCTCTCTGCCCCTCCCCTGCTCACAGTCTCTCTCCCTCTCTCAAAATAAATAAATTTTAAAGTTATTAAAAAAAAAAAAAAGATCAGAGTTTAGGAAGGCCAAGCCTACTGAAATAGAGAAAGTAGACTTTCTGGAGAAAGAATTTCAGAACTGTTCAGCAGATGCCTTCCAGTATCTCTGGCTGAATACAAAGCTGCACATGCACAGGTTTCCTGAAACTCCGTAAGGCCAGGCAAAGAACAACTATGGGGGAGCTAAACTCCCAGAGGTCACACAGGCTAGAAGATGGTCTCAGTTCCAACTCAACCATGGTGGAGAATCCTTAGAGACTTAGAGAACTCAGTAGAGTCCCCAAAAGGGTCATAACTTACCAGCAGAGCTAAATTAGCATTCCTGAAGGGATTAAGGCAATCCACAAGCAAGTGCCCATCAAGACAAAGTGTAATGTTCTTTAAAAGATAAGCAAAAAATTCAGAATAAAAAAAAAAGAGGGGAGAACATACTAAACTCAATCAAAAATTAAAAGATACACCAAAAACTGCTGACTTCAGCAGTACATATACTAAAACTAGAATGACACAGAGATTAGTAAGGTTCATATGCAAGGATGACATGTAAATTTGTGAAGTTTTCCATATTTTTAAAAAAGGAAAAACTGCAGGGACATCTGACTGGCTCAGTCGGTGGAGCATGTGATTCTTGATCTTGGGGTTGTAAATTCAAGCCCCATATTGGATGTAAAGATTACTTAAAAATAAAATATTTTAGGCAAGCCTGGGTGGCTGAGTCACTTGAGTGTCCAACTTCTGATTTCAGCTCAGGTTATGATCTCACCGTTTGTGGGTTCAAGCCCGATGTCAGGCCCCATGCTGACTGTGCAGAGCTTGCTTTGGATTCTCTCTCTCCCCCCCCCCCCCGCCCTTTCCCCACTCTCACACACATGCTCTCTCAAAATAAATAAACTTAAAAAAATTAAAATAAAATAGAATATTTTAAAAAAGAAAAAGACATACCAAAAAACCCAAGAAATGCTATCCATAACCAACAGAAAACTTGGTCAACAAAAACAGATCTCAGAATGAAAGAGAAATTAGCAAAAAAAGAGCATTAGTTATTCTAAGTATCTACAATTATTTAAATAAAAACATATACAAAACAAAGAGAGAAAGGAGAAAGAAAAAAACAAAACAGAGCAAAATGGAACTTCAAAAGATGAAAAATACAATTCAGAAATCAAAAAATACACTAGATGGGATTAATATGACATAGGACAGTGAAGAAAACACATAAATTTTTAAAAGATCTACTAATATGGAGACATGAAAATAAAAAACCATGTAACAGCACAATTAAAAAAGAAAAAATGTATAGGATCACAGTGACTGTGGGACAATATTAAATGGTCTAACATATATGCAACTGGAGTACCACATAAGAAGATGAACTAAAAAATTATTAGAAGAAATAATGAGCAAAAATTTCTTAATTTTGATGGAAACTTTAATCCCACAGATTCAAGAAACTCAATAAACACCTCCAGGATAACCTCAAATCAAGATGAAGGTACACTATAGTCAATTTATTGAAAAACCAATAATAAAAAGCCTTACGACTAGTCAGAGAAAAGACATATTTCCTACAGAAAAAAAATAGTAAGAATGTAGAATTCACATCTAAAACTGTCATGTCAAAAACCTATCAGCATGGGGGTGCCTGGGTGGCTCAGTCAGTTGAGCTTCCAACTTCAGCTCAGGTCAGGATCTCAGGGTTCGTAGGTTTAAGCCCCGGCAATGGGCTCGCTGCTGTCAGCACAGAGCCCACTTCGGATCCTCTGTCCACCCCCGCCCCCTTCTCTCTGTCTTTCCCTGGCTTGCATGCACACTCTCTCCCTCAAAAAATAAACAAACATTAAAACATATACCACAATCCTAAATGCATATGCACCTGATAAAACTTCAAAATACATGAAGAAAAACAGACAAAACTTTAAAAAGACAAATGAGGGGCACCTGGCTCAGTTGGTTGAGTGTCTGACTTTGACTCAGGTCATGATCTCATGGTTTGTGGGTTCGAGCTCCGCATCAGGCTTCCTGCTGACAGCATGGAGCCTGCTTGGGATTTCTGTATCTCCCTCTCTCTTTGCCCCTCCCCTGCTTGTGCTCTGTCTCTGTCTCTCAAAAGTAAATAAACATTTAAAAAAAATTTTTTTAATTAAGAACATAAAAAGACAAATGAAAAATTATACTTAACATTCCAAAATTACTCTCTATAACTGAACAAACAAGTACAGAAAATCAATAAGGATACAGAAACTTAACACTCAAATAATTTGACCTAATTCACATTTATAAAGCACTCCATCTAACAAAGAATGCACATTCTTCTCAAATGCTTATGTAACATTAACCAAACCAGACATACACCCAGCCATAAAACAAGTCAAAACAAGGTGCCTGGTTGGCTTAATCAGTGAAGCTTGCAGCTCTTGACCTTGGGGTTGAGTTTCAGCCCCCTATTAGGTGTAGAGATCACTTAAAAAACAAAACCTTTAAAAAAAAAAAAAGTCTCAACAGGAGTACCTGGGTGGCTCAGTCAGTTAAGCATCCAACTTCAGCTCAGGTCAGGATCCCACAGTCCATGAGTAAGAGCCCCATGTGAGGCTCTGTGCTGACAGCTCAGAGTCTGGAGCCTGCTTTGGATTCTGTGCCTCCCTCTCTCTCTGCCCCTTCCCCACTTGTGCTCTCTCTCTCTCTCAAAAATAAAAACATTAAAAATAATTTTAAGGAAAAAAAAAGTCTCAACAAATACAAAAGAATTAAATTCATACAGAGTGTATTCTCTGACCACACAGAATTAGAAACTAAATCAGGAACGTTCCTAAATATTTGGAAATTAAACAACACAATTCTAAATTTTTTTTTTAACGTTTATTTATTTTTGAGACAGAGAGAGACAGAGCATGAACGGGGGAGGGGCAGAGAGAGAGGGAGACACAGAATCGGAAGCAGGCTCCAGGTTCTGAGCTGTCAGCCCAGAGCCCACGCGAGGCTCGAACTCACGGACCGCGAGATCGTGACCTGAGCTGAAGTCAGACGCTTAACCGACTGAGCCACCCAGGCGCCCCAAAACAACACAATTCTAAATAACATATAGTGGGGATACTGAAGCCACTGTCACCAAGTCTAGATCCAATGCCACACATGTGCACACCCACCTGGCCTAACAAGAACCCTCAATTCCTTTTGGTTCTAAATCCAATGTGGCAATTCTCAAGGATCAGCTTGGGAGGGAGGGAGGGAGGGAGGGAGGGAGGGAAGGAAGGAAGGAAGGCAGGCAGGCAGGCAGGCAGGCCATAACCCCAAGAGTAAGATTACAGTTTTTGAGTGGTGCTGTTGGCATGGCCTGTGCCATCAGTCTCTTTTTCTATTTTAGAGAGATAGAGTTTGTGAACGGGTAGAGGGGCAGAGGGAAAGAGAAAGAGAATCTTAAGCAGGCTCCACTCTCAGCACAGAGCCCCACAAGGGGATCTATCTCACAACTGGAAGATCATGACCTGAGCAGAAACCAAGAATTTAACCAGGGTCCTGCCATCAGTCTCTCAATGAAGGACTTGGAAAATGAACTTGCTCTTACTGATATCATGAAAGACAAACTGAAAGGACAGATGATGGATCTCCAACACGGCAGCCTTTTCCTTAGAACACCAAAAACTGCCTCTGGTAAAGACTGTAACATGACTGCAAACTCCAAGCTGGTTATTATCACAGCTGGGGCCTATTAGCAAGAGACTGTCCAGCGTAAAGCAAACATATTTAAATTCATCATTTGTAATTATTGTAAAATAGAGCCTAAACTCCAAGTTGCTTGTTGTTTCCAATCCTGTGGATATCTTGACACGTGTGGCTTGGAAGATAAGCACCTTTCCAAAAACACTGTGTTATTGGAAGTGGTTGCAATCTGGATTCAGTCTGGCTCCATTACCTAATGGGGGAAAGGCTGGGAGTTCAGCCATTAAGCTGTCGTGGGTGGGTCCTTGGTGAGCATGGAGACTCTAGTGTACCTGCATGGAGCAAATGTTGCTGGTGTCTCCCAGAAGTATCTGCACCCTGACAGAGACACTAATGCAGATAAGTAACAGTGGAAAGAGGCTTAGAAACAGGTGGTTGACAGTGCATATAAGGTCATCAAACGGAAAGACTACACATCCTGTGGCAGATTTGGCAGAAAGTATAATGAAGAATCTTAGGTGGGTGCATCCAATTTCCACCATGATTAAGGGATTCTATGGAATAAAACATGATGTCTTCCTCTGTGTTCCTTGAGACAGAATGGAATCTCAGATGTTGTGAAGGTGAATCTGACTCCTGAGGAAGAGGCCTACTTGAAGAAGAGTACAGATACACTTCAGGGGGATCCAAAAAGAACTGCAGTTTTAAAGTTTTCTACTATTGTACCACTTCACTGTTTAGGCTACAACAGGATTTTAGTTGGAGGTTGTATATATTGTCCTTATTATGTTACTCTAGTAATTATTAAAATGATCTAGGAAAAACATCAGTTTCCTCAAGTTGCAAACAGAATAGCTCATAAAACCCTGCAGCCATATGCTGATATTGGATGATACCTATCTTGTGTAGTCCTAAATTGGTTAATGTAAAATATAAAATAGTTCTACCACCTCAGAGGCACCAGTGACACTGCTGCATATGTTACAGTTGTTCTTCAAATCATATATGTATTTACTGTGTGTGATATATGATTCCTGGTTCTTTCACCCAACATGCCTCATACAACTTTTTTTTCCAGTTAACCACATCCTGGGATCCAAAGTATACATTCAATATTGCATATATCGTGCAGAACTGTTCCAACAGATCTTGTGTACTACATATATCAGAATAGTATACATTGCCATACTGTAACAAAACAAAACAAAAAAAAGATCTACATGTAAACAATGCAACCAACTATCCAAGAGTCATACCAATTAAAATACCAAATAAACTTTGAACAGTAAAAAATAAACAAACAAATAAACAAAAACATGTGGTAGGTCAAAGAGAAGCATATGGGAAAATAAGAAAATATTTTGAATTGAATAAAAGTGGAAACAGGATTCAAACTTTGTGGTTCAGAACTAAACAAGTACTTAAAAGGAAATTTGTAACATTAAATCCCTGCATTAGAAAACAAGAACGATGTAAAGTCACACCATAAGCATCCAGCTTAGGAAATAAACAAAACAAACGAAAAAAAGCAAATTAAATACAATAAAAGCAGAAGGAGGAAAATAATAAAGAGTAAAACCCAATGAAATTGAAAACAAAACAAACCAAGAGAAAAATCAATTTCACCAAAATCCAGTTCTTTGAAAAGGTAAAATAGATAAATCTCAAGCCAAGTGATCCAAAAAGAAAGAGAAAGGATACAAATTACTAGTATCAGGCATTAAAAAGAGGCTATCACTTACAGACCCTACAGACAGGGGCTCCTGGGTGGCTCAGTCAGTTAAGCGTCAAACTTCGGCTCAGATGATGATCTCATGGTTCCTAAATACAAGCCCCATATCAGGCTCTCTGCTGTCACTGCAGAGCCTGCTTCAGATCCTCTGTCCCCCACCTCCCCACCACTCTCGCACTCACACATGCTCGCTCACTCACTCAAAAATATACTTCAAATAAAATTATAAGAGAATATTATGTATAATTTTATCACTTAATTTGATAAAAACAAACTATCAAAGTTAACTCAAGAATAAATAGACACCCTAAATAACTGTTTTACTTTTTTTTTTTTTAAGTTTATTTACTTTTTTGGTAATCTCTTTACCAAATGTGAGGCTTGAACTTACGACCCCAAGATCAAGAGTCACATGCTCTTTGGACTGAGCCGGCCAGGTGCCCCTAACTATGTTTGTTTTAAATAAATTGCACTTTTTACGGGGCGCCTGGGTGGCTCAGTCGGTTAAAACGTCTGACTTCAGCTCAGGTCACAATCTCGCAGTCCGTGAGTTCGAGCCCCGCGTCAGGCTCTGGGCTGATGGCTCAGAGCCTGGAGCCTGCTTCCAATTCTGTGTCTCCCTCTCTCTCTGCCCCTGCCCCGTTCATGCTCTGTCTCTCTCTGTCTCAAAAATAAATAAAAAATGTTAAAAAAAAATTTTTTTAAAAAAGAGAATGAAAGGAATGAGAGAAAATATTTAAAAAATAAATAAATAAATAAGTTGCATTTTTTAATGTTTATTTATTTATTTTGAGAGAGAGAGTGTGTGTGTGCAGCACAAACGTGAGAGTGAGTGAAGAGAGAGAATCTCAAGCAGGCTCTGTGCTAGAAGTACAGAGCCGGATGTAAGGCTCGGATCTCATGAACCATGAGATCATGACCTGAACCAAATCAAGAGTCAGATGCTTAACTAACTGCGCCACCCAGGTGCTCCTAAATAAACTGAATTTAAATGCCTTGTCACAAATAAAATTGAACCCAAATGGTTTCACTGGTAAATTCTACCAAATATTTAAGAAAGAAATAACATCAGGGCACCTGAGTGGCTCAGTTAAGCATCTGACTCTTGATCTCTGCTCAGGTAATGATCTCAATGTTCATGGGATCCAGTCCTGGTCAGGCTCTGTGCTGACAGTGCAGAACCTGCTTGAGATTCTTCTCTTTCCCTCTTTCTCTGCCCCTCCCCTGCTCATGCTTGCATGTACTGTCTCAAAATAAACATTAAAAAAAAAAAATCACATCAGTTCTACATAAACAGTTCTAGCATATAAACACTTAGCAATTTAACTTAAGAAGTCAACAATACCATGATACCAAAATCAGATATGAACAAGAAATCTACAGACCAGTATCTCCCTTAGATATGAATGCAAAAACTCTGAACAAAGTATTAGTAAATAGAACCTAGCAACTTATGAAAATAATAATGTATCATCACCAAGTGGAGTTCATCCCTGGAGTGAAAAATCAACCTATATAACTCACTATATTAGACTTAAAAAGTATAATTATATGATTTCGGTAGAGGCAAAAAAAAGAAAAATTGACAAAGTTCAATTCATTCATGGCAGAAACTCAGCAAACTGAAAATAGAAGGAACTTCCTGAACTTGATAAAGAATATCTATAAGACTACAAGAACCCTACAGTTAACATCGTATGTAATGATGAAAGACTAAGTACTTTTCCCATAAGATGGGGAACAAGGCAAGCACCACACCTATTCCAGATTGTACTGAAGGATCTAGTCAGTGCAATAAGGCATGCATGCATGCATAAATAAATAAATAAATAAATAAGCAAGCATTCACATTGGAAAGGAAGAAATAAAATTATCTTTAATCATAAACAAAACTGTCTACTTAGAAAATCCCAAATAATCTATAAAATAGCTTCTCAAACTTACTAGTAAGTGATTTCTTAAGGTTGTACAATACAAAGTCAATACACAAAAATCAACGTATTTTTACACAGTAGTAGCAAAACAGAAGTTTGGAGGAAAAAAGTAACATTTACAATAACATCAAAAATCATTACTTAGGAATAAATCTAACAAATATGTGCAAAATTTGTATGCTGATAACTACAAAGCACTGATGACAGAAATCATAGATAACCTAAATAAACAGAGAGATACGCTCTACTGGTAGACCGGAAGACTCAATATTGTTAAGGTGTTCATGCTCTCCAAAATGCTCTCCACGATGCCATACAATCTCAAAAGACTAATGGTCTTTTTTTTTTTTTTTTTTTTAAGAAACTGACAAACGTATTCTAAAACTTACATTAAAAAGAAAAGCACCTAGGGGCACGTGGGTGGCTCACTCAGCTAAGAGTCCGACGTCGCCTCCGTTCATGATCTCGTGGTTCTCTGGGTTCAAGCCCAACTTCAGGCTCTGTGCTAATTATGCTCTCTGGAGTCTCCCTCTCTCTCTGCCCCTCCCCCACTCACACTCTGTCTCTCTCTCAAAAATAAACAAACATTTAAAAAAAAAAAAAGAAAAGAAAGAAAGAAAGAAATCAAGGGGCACCTGGGCGGCTCAGTTGGTTAAGCATCCGACTTTGATTTCAGCTCAGGTCACGAGCAGTTCACGGGTTCCAGCCCCGCACTGGGCTCCACGCTGACAGTTCAGAGCCTCCTTGGCATTCTTTCTCTCTCCCTCTCTCTCTCTGCCCCTCCCCTGCTCGTGCTCTCTCTCTCTCTCTCTCAAAATAAATAAATAAATGTAAAAAAAAGTTTTTTATTTTATTAATTTTTTATGTTTATTCAGTTTTGAAAGACAGAGACAGAGCACAAGCAGGGGTGGGGCGGAGAGAGAGGGGGACACAGAATCCGAAGCAGGCTCTGGGATCTGATCTGTTAGCACAGAGCCCGACACAGGGCTTGACCTCACGAATTGCGAGATCATGACCTGAGCTGAAGCTGGATGCACAACCAACTGAGCCACCCAGGCGCCCCTCAAAAAAAGTTTTTTAATAAAAAAAAAAAAGGAATTGATAAACTAGACTTCATCAAAATTGAAAACTTCTGTTCTCTGAAAGGTAATATTAATAAAAAACAAGCCTGAGAGAAAAGATTTGCAAAACACATACCTAACATGTTAATTAACTTGGATTTAAATGAAATTTAAAGAGGCGGCTGGATGGCTCAATCAGTTAAAACGTCCAACTTCAGCTCAGGTCATGATCTAGCAGTTCATGGGTTCGAGCCCCTCATTGGGCTCTGTGCTGACAGCTCAGAACCTGGAGCCTGCTTTGGATTTTGTGTCTCCCTCTCTCTCTGCTCCTCCCCTGTTCATGCTCTGTCTCTCTCTGTCTCAAAAATAAATAAAACATTTAAAAAAATTTAATTTCTAATTATAATACTCAGAAAACTATAGAACTCCCCCCTTTTTGTTTTAAGTTTATTTTTTGAGAGAGCAAGTGAGCACAGGGAAGGGACAGAGAGAGGAAGAAAGAATCCCAAGCCGGCTCTGCACTGACAGTAGGGAGCCTCACGCAGGGCTTGAACCCATGAACTGTGATATTATGACCCGAGCTGAAATCAAGAGTTAAACGCTTAACCCACTGAGCCACCCAGATGTCCCTAGAACACTTATGATAGAAAGTGAAAAAGACACAAAGAAATGGAAAAACATTCCATGCTCATGGACTAGAAGAATAAACATAGTTAAAATGTCTATATTACCCAAAGCAATCTACACATTTAATGCAATCCCTATCAAAATACCACCAGCATTTTTTCAGAGCTAGAACAAAGAATCCTGAAATAGCGTGGAACCACAAAAGACTTTGAATAGCCAAAGTTATCCTGAAAAAGACATCACAATTCCAGATTTCAAGCTATATCATGAACCTGTAGTCATCAAGACAGTATGGTACTGGCAGAAAAACAGACACACAGATCAATGGAACAGAACAGAAAACCCAGAAATGGACCCACAACTATATGGTAACTAATCTTCAAACAAAGCAGGAAAGAATATCCAATGGAAAAAAGACAGTCCCTTCAACAAATGGTGTTGGGAAAACTGGACAGCAACATGTAGAAGAATGACACTGGACCACTTTCTTACACCATACACAAAAATAAATTCAAAATGGATGTAAGACCTAAATGTGAGACAGGAAACTATGAAAATCCTACAGGAGAACACAGGCAGCAACCTCTTTGACCTCAGCCACGGCAACTTCTTACTAGACACGTTGCCAAAGGCACAGGAAACAAAAGCAAACATGAACTACTGGGACTTCATCAAGATAAAAAGCTTCTGCACAGCAAAGGAAACAATCAGCAAAACTAAAAGGCAGCTTGCGGAATGGGAGAAAGATATTTACTAATGACATATCTGATAAAGGGTTAGTATTCAAAATCTATAAAGAACTTATCAAATTCAACACCCAAAAAACAAATAACCCAGTCAAGAAATGGGCAAAAGACATGAATAGATACTCTTCCAAAGAAGGCATCCAGATGTCTAACAGATACATGAAAAGATGCTCAACATTACTTATCATCAGGGAAATATAAATCAAAACCACAATGAGATACCACCCCACACCTGTCGGAATGGCTGAAGTTAACAACACAAGAAACAACAGGTGTTGGTAAGGATGTGGTGAAAGGTGAACCCTCTTGCACTGTTGGTGGGAATGGAAACTGGTGCAGCCCCTCTAGAGAACAGTATGGAGGTTCTCAAGAAACTAAAAATAGAAATACCCTAGGACCCAGCAATTACACTATTAGGTATTTACCCAAAGGATACAAAAATACAGATTTAAAGGGGTACATGCACACCAATGTTTATAGCAGCATTAGCAACTATAGTCAAACTATGGAGAGAGCCCAAATATCCATCAACTGATGAATGATAAAGAAGATGTGGTATATACACAATGGAATATTACTCAGCCATCAAAAAGAATGAAATCTTGTCATTTGCAATGACGTGCTCAGAGCTAGAATGTATTATGCTAAGTGAAGTAAGTCAGAGAAAGACAAACACCATATAATTTCACTCATATGTAGGATTTAAGAAACAAAACAGATGAATACATGGGAAGGGGAGGAAAATAAAAAGAGGGGGAAACAAACCACAAAAGACTCTTAATGACAGAGAACTAACTGTGGGCTGACAGAGGGAGGTGGGTGGGTGGGAGATGGGCTAGACGGGTAATGGGTACTAAGGAGGGCATTTGTTGTGATGAGCACTGGGTATTGCATGTAAGTGATGAATCACTGAATTCTACTCCTGAAACCAATATTGCACTGTACGTTAACTAAAATTTAAATTAAAAAATAAAATATGATAATATTTCTAATTATATATAATGTTGGAAGGAGTCATACTCTTAAGAAAATTTAAACTAGTGTCACCATATCCCTTCTTGTTTTACAATCTCTTCTTTTTAACTACCCATAGTACTTTGTATTTGTACCAAACAGTTTGGCACTTGATTACATAGTAACACCAAATATTTTGTATCTTCCCAGACTTTTTTTTTTTTTTGGTAACTTAAGCATACCTCTTTGAGAATCAAAAGTTTTATATTTTTCCATAGAAGATATACAAACGGCCAATAAGCAAATGAAAAGATGGTTAATGTCCTTAGTAGGAAAATGCAAATCAAAACCACAAAAAGGTAGCACTCACACACAGTAGGATGGCTTATAATTTTTTTTTTAATTTTTAACGGAAAATAACTGTTGGAATGCATGTGGACAAACCAAAATCCCTGTGCATTGCTAGTGGAAACATAAAGTAGTTTAGTCTCTGTGAAAAACACCTGGCAGTTCCTCAAAGTTAAAACACAGAATTATCATATGACCCAGCAATTTCACGCCTAGGTATATACCCACAAGAACTGAAAACAGGTACTCAAAGAAGTACATGTGCACACACACATGTTCATTGTAGCACTATTCACAACAACCAAAGGTAAAAATCACCCAAACGTCCAACAAATGAATGAATAAACAAACTGTAGTATGTACATACAATCGAGTAGAATTAAGCCATAAAAAGGAATAAAGTACTAATACAAACTACAGTGTGGATGAACCTCTAAAACATTAAGTGAAAGAGGAACCTGGGTGGCCCATTTGGTTAAGTGTCCAACTTCAGCTCAGGTCATGATTTCACGATTTATGAGTTCAAACCCTGCATCAGGCTCTCTGCTGTCAGTGCAGAGCCCACTTAGGATACCCTGTCCCCTTCTCTCTCTGCCCCTCCCCTGATTGTGCTCTCTTTTTCTCTCAAAAATAAACACTTAAAAAATTTTAAATAAATAATATTAAATGAAAAAGGCCAGATACAAAAGGTTTTATATGATTCCATTTATATGAAATATCCAGAACAGATAAATCTACAGAGACAGAGCACAGATTGGTGGTTATCAAGGCAGCATACTATAGTTAATAATATTGTATTGCATATCTAAAAGTTGCTAAGACACCAGACCTTAAAAGTTCTCATCACAACAAAAAAGTATTTGTAACTTTGTATGGTGACAGATGTTAACCAGACTTATTGTGGTGATCATTTTGCTATATAAATATTAAGTCATTATGTTGTATAACTGAAATTAGTATAATGTTATATGTCAATTATACTTCAATTTTTAAAAAAAGATATATTTGCAAAAGTAATTTATGATAATCTGGAATGTTAGAAACTTTTTCTAGCTTAATCTGAGTGATAGGTACATCTGTAAAACTTCATTTGTATAACTAACCATTTGTATATTTTACCACAATTGAAAGAAAGACCCACAAATAGTTGCCACATAATACAGTACCTTTGTAGGTTTGAACAGTTAACAGAAGAGTGGTCTGTCAGGAGATAAATCACACTAATATGTAAGAGGAACTGAAATGGGAAAGGAAAAAATAGCCCTTAAAGTAATTTAGAATTGGAGCACCTGGGTGGCTCAGTCAGTTAAGCATCCAACTCTTGATTTCGGCTTAGGTCTTGATCCCAAAGGGATGGGATCAAGCCCCACGTCAGGCTCTACGCTGAGCATGGGGCCTAAGATTCTCTCTCTCTCTCCCCCCTCTGCCCCACTCCCCTGCTCGTGCGCTCTCTAAAATAAAATAATAAAGTAACTTGGACTCAAGGTAATAATACTAACACTTTATACCAAGTACTGTTCTAAGAACTAACTATACATATAATAATGCATCTAATCCTTCTCATAACTCTACATGACAGGTATTATTATTATCCTCATTTTACAGATGATGAAACTTAAGCCCAAAAAGGTTAAGTAATTTGCTCAAGGTCACACAGCAATGAGAACTTTCCCCATGATAATAAACTTATTTTTTTTTACCATAACATACATACCTATGAATATACAACAAAACAAAAACGAAGACAAACTAAAACTGGCATTCTCACAACTGGCATTCTCACTAAAACTGGCATTCTCACAACTGGCATTCTCTTTGGTTTCTACAAAACCAGAGACCAACAGTAACATTTCTTTGCCCCATCATGAAACTTCAAAGTCAGCATCATCCTCTCACCAATTTCAGTCTGCAATCTTACCTAACTATAAACCTCACTCAGAAAGGCACCATCTACATCACCCTTGATCTTCTACTCTGAAATAAGGCTTCACAAAATAAAAAGTACTTACTTTCTCACAAGAATGTTAAAGATACTTGGAAAAGAGAACGAAGAATAAAACATATTCCAAAGGAAAAAAATCCATAACTTCATAATCTACTGGATGAATACAGGTGAGAATAGAGGTTAAAAGAATCAAA